>NC_047092.1:66171932-66471932 GCF_902459505.1 Geotrypetes seraphini
TCCCAGGCCCCAGCATTTCCTCTACGTTCCGTCTCCCAGTAGTGACGTACTTGAAAATAAGAGAACAAATAGCATGAAGGGAGGCCCCACTCGTCCCGTATTTGCTGAAAGGATGGGAACCCAGTGGGAGACAAATCAAGTAGGTTTTCCATCATCAGACATCCCTGGGCCGCCCATTGCTGAAATACAGATCTACCCCTGCCCGGTGGAAACCTGGGGTTACCCTCTATACGCATGAAAGGAGATATGTCCGAGGGCAGTTGCTGTCTACGCCTCCACCAACGCCACGCCAGCCTTAGCGGGCGCAGATAACGAAAACAAGTGGTGTATCGCCTCCCAGGATCTTCTTGTCGATGTATTAGATTCAGAAATTGGAAAGGGGCACTCCAGCCCGCCATCCATCCCTTGGGGGAATAGCGTGGGCACTCTGTGTAGCCCTCGTGGATCCATCGGAGAAGAGAAGCAACGTTATAAAGCCGGATATCCGGGACATTGAGTCCCCCTAGAGATTTATCCAAGATGAGTTTGGACATTGCTATTCGAGGAGTGCGGGACCTCCATATGAAACGGGAGATAGTGGATTTGAAAACAAGTTCGTCCCTTCTGGTGAGCCAAAGCGGCATGGTCTGTAAAGGATACAAGATTTTTGGTACCAGAACCATTTTTACCAAGGCCACCCGACCCAGTACCCCCAGCGGTAGTTCCTGCCAAGCCTGGCACAGTTTTGCAATAGCCTCAAGTGGTCGACGGATATTAGCGTTGTAAAGTGTAGGTAGATCAGTGCTAAGGTATATTCCAAGATATCTCATCGGTTTAGTCGTGGGTGCAATGGGTAACACCGCATGCCAGGGCTCCACCCGACCCCCGGCCAGCAACAGTAATTCCGATTTACTACAATTAACTTGTAAGCCCGACAGTGCGCCAAAAGCACGGATCACCTCCAGAGCTCTGGGCAAATGCAAGGAGACCTGGTCCACATAAAGTAAGATGTCATCAGCAAACAAGCTGATTTTACATTCCTGGCCCCGTACCATAATTCCCTGAATGGTCTCATTCTGCCAAATTTTCGCTGCGAGGGGTTCGATAGCCAAAAGAAAGAGGAGCGGGGAAAGAGGGCACCCCTGTCTCGTACCTCTCTGCAATCCGAAGTCCTCAGTTAAGCCCCCATTTATCATTAAGCGCGCCCTGGGGTTCTGGTATAAAGCTGATGCCCAGGCCAGAAAGTCGCCCTGAAATCCACCCCGTCGCAGGACCCAGAAAAGATAATCCCAAGAAATGCTATCGAATGCTTTCTCCATGTCCAGGCCCGCCACCGCCTCCTGGCCTCCGCTTCCTACCCTATCATGGATCGCCCCCAACACCTTCAGCAGATTCATAGAGGCATAGCGGCCCGGCACAAACCCAACCTGTTCTGGGTGAATAAGATCGGGGAGAATACCATTCAAACGCCTCGCCAGAGTCGCCGCCAAGAGCTTGATATCCTGATCCAGGAGGGAAATCGGGCGGAACGACCCCACCAAATCCGGGTCCTTACCCGGTTTAGGGAGCAGGACTATGTGCGCCATGTTATCCGGAAAGGAACCCCCCGTCTTCGCCACCTCATTATACATTGCGCTCAGGGGCTGTGCCACCAAATCCTCGAGGATGCGATAGTATTCGGGACCGAACCCATCCGGGCCCGGCGCCTTGGCCAGTTTAAGAGACCGAATGGTGACACGGAGTTCAGCCTCGGTTATAGGTAGGCTCAAGGCTGCGGCCTGATCCTCCTCCAGGCTCGGCAGTGACAAATCCCTGAAAAAGTCCCTAAGAGCAGTCTCATCCAGCGGACGCTTACCATATAGGGTCTCATAATACCTAACAAATTGTTCAGCAATTTGACTCTCCCCTTCGTGCCGAGTGCCCCCAGCGTCGCGGATTGCTGTAATAAGTTGACGTTTCTTATACGGTCTCACTAGGTTTGCCAGAAGTTTCCCTGTCTTGCCCCCCCATCTGTGCATGTTATACCGTTGAAACGCAAGGGTCTGCTCCGCTCGTTGGCGGAGTAAGGTCTCAATGCGATCTCGTATTGTCTTGTATTCCTGTCTCTCCGTGTCCGAGAGGGAGGAAATATGGGCCCTGCGAAAACCGTGCAATTGTCTCGTGAGGGACAAGAGCTCTGCTCCCCGGGCCTTGCGTTTAGCCGCAGTATATGCGATCACGTGCCCCCTCAGAACTGCCTTGGACGCATACCAGTAGGATATCGGTCCAACGTCAGGGGTGTCATTAGTGGCCTGGTAGTCTGCCCAACGTGCCCTAAGAAACGTCCGGAATTCCTGGTCTTGGTACAGGTGCAACGCCATTTTCCAAGAGGATACCTTACTGCCAGCCGCAAGGGTCAGGGTAAGATCCACAGTAGCATGGTCCGAAATCGTGGAATCCACTATCTCCGACTTAGCAGCCCTAGAGAATAACCTTTGATCTAGTAAAATATAATCCAGGCGGGCGTACACTTTATGGACATGTGAATAAAAAGTAAAATCCGAATCATATGGGTGCAATGCCCGCCAGACGTCCACCAGACCTAAATGCTGTGTTAGGAAGCCCACCCCTTTGTTGTCATGGTCCCTCAAACTACCCCTGGGAGGTTTGCAGTCCACCCCCGGGTCTGCAGTGATATTCATATCCCCCCCCAGGACCACCTGGTATTCCGGGTAAGCCGCTATTAGAGATAGAACTGTGGAGAAGAATTTATGACAATAAGAATTGGGGGCATACAAATTGCAGAGTAACAGTTTTAAACCCCAGAGTTCCCCCAGCACTAGTACATATCTCCCCTCCCGATCAGTCAGTTGTTTATGCAAAACAAAGGGCAACCTCTTGTGGAACAAAATTGCCACCCCTCGGCGGCGTCCCCCAGAGGTGGAGGAGTAAACATCCCCGACCCAATTTCTCCGCAATTTAGAATGTTCAATCTGAGTGAGGTGGGTCTCTTGCAGGAAAGCCACATCCGCGTTCAATTTACGCAGGCTAATAAGAATACGAGATCTCTTTACTGGGGACCTGATGCCATCAACATTAAAGGTAACAATCCTTAGATCAGCCATAACAATGAGAGAATAGCTTTATGCTGCACAGTAACCTTGAGAGAAGCATCCCTCCAAGAGTGAGAGAGTTCATCCATTCTCCACCAGCCAGATAGGAATTGGTCCTGTGCAGAAGGAGCAGATGGGCCCAGGCGAAGCCTCCCAGCTAAGCTTCGCTGCCCTCGGTATCGTTGTGCCCCCTAGTCCCATCCCCCATACCCCCATACATCCCCCCCGTACACACATCCCGGACACAACCACACACTCCCATTCACACCCCTCCTCACATTCCTCCAGCAGCCCTCCACCCCCCACCCTAGCCCCCCATGCTGATCCCTCCCCACCAGCATACATACCCATAACTTTATCCCCCAACCTGCCCGGAGCCCTCCCCCCCACCCACCAATAATTCCCCTATCATACAGTCCTGGCACATAAGTAAAACATTATCATGGGACAAAGAAAAGATAATACCAACAAGTCCAGAAGTGAACCCTCCACAGCGTCCGCGGGCCGCTCCAAGAGGCCCCGGTCTAGTCAGGATGCCCAGCTCGGAATAGGTCAGATAGAGTCCCTCAAGATGGAGTGTGGCCGAAAAGTGTGCAGGAGTCCATATGGGGACACAGGCACCGAGGCCTCTTACAGCCCTGCGCGGATCTCCCAGGCGGCTCCCTCAACCTGGGCTCAGGTGCCAGTTCCTAGGTGAAAGAAAGAAAGGTCCCCACTTCCGCAGCGACACTTGGAGTCCTGCGTCCTCACGGTGCCCGCTGAAATTGGTCAGGTATGTGTCCTCTCTGCAAGCCGGGCTCTTAGGGACTCCAGCGCAGCTTCTCTGAAAAGCAGATTTTATATGCTGAGGGATCTTAGATCAACTGCATCAGGCTCGAGATGACCTTAGGCGGGTAAAGTCGCCAGGAACGCCTTGGCCTCATCGCCGTTGTTAAGGGTGAGGGTCCGGCCCTCATGCCAGACCCTGAGTTTCGCTGGATAGACCAGTGCGAATTTAACTCCTCTGTTGTGGAGGTCTGTGCAAGAAGGTGCCATGAGCTTGCGTTGGGCTGCCACCCGCACAGAGTAGTCGTTGAACATGAGCACTCGTGAGCCCTTGTACTCCAAGGCCCCCGCCTTTCTGTAGGCCCGGAGAAGGAGCTCCTTTTCCCTCCAGTTAGTATAGCGGGCTATGGCAGTCATCGCCCTCCCCCCCTCCAGGGGCCGGCTTCCAATGCGGTGCGCCCGTTCACAGGTAAAGGCCTCCGCGTTCCCGGTCAGGTTCAGGGTTTCGGGAAGCCACGTGCTAAATATGGCGTACAGCTCTTGCTCACCCACCGTCTCCGGGAGCCCGACCAGCCTCAGATTGTTTCGGCGGCTTCTATTCTCCTGCTCCTCCAGGGCCTCCAGCAACTCCCGGGACGTTTTCTTCAGGTCTGCCACCTGGGCCGTCAGCGTCGCGCACGTGTCCTCCTGATCGGACACCCGCTGTTCTACCTCCGTCAAGCGTCGGCTGTGGGAATCGAACTTCTCATGCATCTCATCCACAGCCGACTGGATTTTATTGAGTCTGTCCGCCAGCGCCGCCGTGACCGAGCGCGTAATATCAGTGATCCAGTCACCGGCGGGAATCGTGAATGTGGCCTGCTCCGCCGCCATCTTGGAGGGGGTAAGAGAGGGCTTATCCCGGGTACCTTTAGCCGATTTAACGGGCATACCCCGTGCCGCCGCGTTCGCTGCAGACAGCGTTCGTGAGAGCTGATATTTATATCTCGTCCCGCTGACTCGTAGCTGTAGTAGGGGCGCAAAAGAGCCGACTTTATAGCGGATTTAGTGTGAGTGAGGCAGGAGCTCTCCTGTCGTGCGACTGCTCAGACAGGCTGCATCACGTGACCCCCTCCACGCTGTTCTCTTTTAAGTAGTAATTGTTTGAAGTCACCCCCTCTAGCAGAAGGAAACACACGCTCAAGAACCCAGTAGATCTTCAAAGGAATGTTTCGATTCTACACAATGTTGCACCATCGGAGCTTCTGCCCGTTCTCGCAGCAGACAGGAACGGTGCTCTATAAGGCGTGTCTTCAACAGTCTAGATGTCTGTCCTACATACAACTTCTGACAAGGACATCTGATGACATATACAATTCCTCTGCTATTGCAATCTGTATTATGATGTAGAATATACTGTTTTTGATCCACTGGGTTCACAAAAGATGAGCATGTCTCCATTATGCTACATACAGAACAATGTCCACATTTGTCATGTATTTCCCCCAACTGCCTCTCCCCACACTCATTCTCCTCTATTGCCACTCTACTAGTAGGGCAAAGCTCATCTTGAATACATTTGTTTCGTGAGAAGGCAAACATCATTGAGCATTCCCGAAAACAAGGATGTACTGACAAACAGTTCCAATATTTCTTCAAGCTATATCCATATGCACTCGCCTGCTGAGAAAAGGGTAACACACAAGTGATTCTAGAGTCTATTTCCTGAGACTTAGAATATTCCAATATTCCATATGCACTCGCCTGCTGAGAAAAGGGTAACACACAAGTGATTCTAGAGTCTATTTCCTGAGACTTAGAATATTCCAACAAACGTGCTCTAGGATTATATAAAGCTCTAGTATATGCATTTTTTACACATTTCTCTGGGTACCCTCTGTCATATAATTTCTGTTTCAGCATAGTTGATTGACGTCTAAATTCGTCCTTAGTAGAACAAATTCTTCGATACCTCAAGAATTGAGAATGAGGTAGACTTTCCTTTAAGTGCTTAGGGTGAGAGCTTGAAAAGTGCAAGAATGTATTGCGATCAGTGCTTTTACAGTAAACAGTTGTAAAAAAGTTTTTATCCCTGATCTCTACCAACACATCTAGGAATGCTATTTGTTTCAAATCAAATGAGCAAGTGAATTTTATAGTTTGAGCATAACTGTTCAACTCATCTACAGCATGCAAAAGCTCATCAGCTGACCCTTCCCAAAGCATAAAGATGTCGTCAATATATCGACACCATAATTTGGTATTCAGGAACCAACTAGATGGATAAACATGAGTATTCTCAAAATGAGACATAAATAAATTCGCCAATGAAGGGGCACAGGACGCCCCCATAGCAGTGCCACCGCATTGTTGGTAAAATGTATTCTGGAACACAAAAAAATTCTGTTTCAGAGAAATTGAGAGAAGTTGAATGATAAATGCTGAGGGGACCAAATGTGGGCGTGGACGGGACTCCAAAGCCATATTAAGAATTGTTAAAGCTTCTTCTTGTGGTATATTGGTATACAAAGACTGTACATCCAAAGTTACTAAAATAGTAGAATTGGTGGGATGAAATTGTTGAAGAATATTCAAAAAGTGAGTAGTATCTTGTATAAATGATTTTGCAGAAGGCACCAGTGGATTCAAAAACAAGTCCACATATTGATTCACACGTTCCAACAACGACCCTTTAGCAGATACAATAGGCCTACCAGGAGGGCAGGTCAAATTTTTATGTATCTTTGGGAGGGTATATAAAAAAGGGAGACGAAAAAATTGTGGTGTCAAAAACACAAACTCATTCTGAGTAAGAAAACCTAACTGAAACCCTTTCCCAGCCACTTCCAAAATCTGCTCTCTAATATTATTAGAGGGGTCCTCTGATAAAGGTTTATACACAGACTGATCTTGAAGTTGTCTAGATATCTCGGCTATATATTGCTGCTTATCCTGCACTACAACTGCGCCTCCTTTATCTGCCCGGCGTATGACTATTTGATCATACCCTTGCAGTTGCTTCAGGGCATTTCTCTCAGCTATAGATAAATTCCAAGCTGGAAAGAAGTGTTTTTTCTGTTTAACCTCAATATCATGTAACACTAAATTTTTATAAGTCTGCAATGCAGGGTCCATAGGGCCAGACGGAGTCCAGGAAGATTTATCCCGAACAATAGATCTATCTTGTTTACACTCTTTATCAGAGAAAAAGAGCCGTAGTTGTAGCTTTCTAAAGAATCTTTCTAAGTGGACTCTAAATTCAAAAGAATCAAGTTTTTTCTCAGGTACAAAAGTAAGACCTCTAGCTAATACATCCATCTCTAATGTGGATAAATGCACCTGAGAAATATTAACCACTACGCTGTGGTCTGCTGCTGGGACCTTGTTACTGGTCGGGTGTTGTTTGCAAATCTCCCCCTGTTTCTTCTCTGACCTCTTTTTCTCTGCCCTCCTCGCCCTAAAAAATGTCTAGACTGTCCATCACTTGCAGATGATGAGTCCGAAGATATATGAAACCTCACTCCTTGTCTACTATTATCCTGATCAATCTCATTAACAGGTTTCATCCACGTGTACACATAACCATCTGAGTAGTCTCTCTCATCTCTCTTAAATTTCTTAATTTTCTGAACTCTAGATTCAGCACGAAACTTCTCAGATTTAGATTCTAATAAACCTAATTGTACCTCATAATCTGTGTTAGATTGTAAACTTTGTATCTGTGTTGTTAAACTAGTAGTATCCTGATTAATTCTAGACTGGGCAGTACGGATCAATAAAACCATAAGATCTAAAGAACAACGGTTTAAGATTTTATTCCATTGAGAAACGAAGTCAGAGTTATCCATATACATTCTAGGGGCTTTTTGCATCCGCAATCCTCTTGGTATAATCTCACGCTTACAATAGTCCACCAAAGATGCACTGTGTAATTCTTGTTTAATCAAATTCTTCTTAGATATCCAAATATCATCCCACTGAGTAGAAGCCAAGTTATTAAAATCCCCAGAGAATAAAGCAGGGGCTTGCAACGTGGATTGCCATTCAGTTTCAGAAAAACCTAGACCTGTTTGCCAAGTATTGGCCATTATGTGAATAAAGTCTTGCCAAAAATATCACAAAAAATCCAAGTCCACAAGAAGGGATGTCCAATAAATCACAAATTCACAAAAAACACCCCTCAACAACCAGGACTACGTCTCAGGATTTATGAAAAAAGGAGGAAAAGACTTCAGTGTCTAACAGGGGCTATGAAAGAAGCTATGAAAGAGTTTTTTTGACCAAGGATGTGTCTGCCAGTTTCAAATTCTGTCTGAGACTGGCTTGTCTATTTGGGAAGCTTCTTTCATAGCCCCTGTTAGACACTGAGGTCTTTTTCTCCTTTTTTCATAAATCCTGAGACGTAGCCCTGGTTGTTGAGGGGTGTTTTTTGTGAATTTATAAACATAAAGGAAACATGAGTCGCCATTCCAACCATAGCTAATCTGGAGTATCTTCCATGAGCTCTGGGAGGACCCAATACATACCTTGGCGTAAAATATAGGCTTGATGATACCTATTAAATTTTGGAAAATTTACCCCACCCTCCGTAATTGGATTTTGTAAAGATACTGAAGCAATTCTAGGCATTTTACCCAGCCAAATAAATTTTGTAAACAGCATAAAGAATGGCAAGTCAAGTGCAAAGCGCTGATAAGGAAAGCAAAGACAGACCTTGAAGAGAACCTTGTGTTGGAGGCAAAAACACATAAAACTTTTTTAGGTATATTAGAAGTAAGAAAGCAGTACAAGAATCAGTTAGACCACTAGATGACTGAGGGGTAAAAGAGGCTCTCAGTGAAGACAAAGCTATAGTGGAGAGATTAATTTAATTCTTTGTTTTAGTTTTTACAGAAGAAGATGTAGGGGAGATACCAATACCAGAAATGGTATTCAGTGCTGTTGAGTCAAAGAAACTGAAACAAATCTCTGTATACCTAGAAGATATAATGGGGCAATTTGACAAACTGAAGAGTAGCACACCGTTTGGGCCAACGTACAAGTGATAACAACCACCCGCGAACAACGATTGCTAGATACATCAACTGGAAAGAAAAGGAGCTTATCATGCAAGCTTTTCGGAAATCTGGCCGGCTTGAATATAAAGGACAAAAATTGCTACTATTCAATGACTACTCTTTACATGTATCCTCCCTTCGTAAGGCGATGACACCACTATGCTCCATACTTCATCATCGAGGAGTGCGATTTGCACTTATATATCCTGCATCCTTACGCATTTGGTATGATGGGAAATCACACACCTTCACAGACACAATAACTGCTCAACAATTTATAGATTCTATACCTGTGACAGTAGCTGGCGGCGCCCTGGCAATGGATCCAACGGTCTAACTCCTCTTATTTTTGCATCTTTTAAACCTACCTTAGATTGATCAATATAGAGATATGACATCCTTCTTGGATAGCTCCAAATTCACTGTCTATTTTGTCTATTCATCTTCTTATAATTCGTAATGAATTGTATATACTATGTCATATATTCTGCTAAATCAAGCACACTAATCTCAAATTTTCTATTATTGAATAGGTGTGGAATTTATTAGTTGTTCCATATGTGTTATTATTCCGTGGTCACAGGATCACATTTAAAATGTTTTAAAATATGTAGAATAGTGTGGTCCATTCTTTTTCTAATCATATACTATGCTGATATTATTGATTTCTTTTCTTTTACTTTCACACTTTTTTTTATCTCTCTTCTTCTTAGACAGGAGTGTCTGCCCGAGCTTACAATTATATCAATTATTTTTCTAGACAGAGGAGATATAATCTATGATTCAACAATATATATCATATATTATGGCTGATTTACATGTTTTTTCCTTTAATGTGAATGGTCTTAACCATCCCATTAAAAGGAAAAAGATAGCTAATTATGTATCCAATAAACATCCTGATATAATTTATTTGCAGGAAACCCACCTCCTGCCCGCTGCTGCCTCGAAATTTCAACTAAAGGGATTTTCAACTCACTTATATTCCCCTGCAACTCATCAAAAGAAAAATGGTGTGTCAATATTTTTCAATGATAAACTATTTCCCGTTATTCACAATTTTAAAATAGACACTGAAGGAAGATGGTGTCTAGTACATGCTGCGATACACTCAACTAATTTTATTTTTCTTAATATATACGGCCCGGTCAAAGACCACCCAAACTTTTTCAAAGAGCTTCAGCTGGCGATAGTTGAATTTGATACTTGTTCTCTGATATTGGGAGGGGACTTTAATCAAATTCAAGATCTATATATTGACAGATCTTCTTCTTGTAAACCCTCCAAATCCAAGTCTTTCACAGCTCTTCATGCTTTAAAGGACGCCTTTTCTCTTGTGGATCCTTGGCGCTTGCTCTACCC
The DNA here is from genome assembly GCF_902459505.1 of Geotrypetes seraphini. Lineage (NCBI taxonomy): Eukaryota > Metazoa > Chordata > Amphibia > Gymnophiona > Dermophiidae > Geotrypetes > Geotrypetes seraphini. The sequence continues at coordinate 66,182,167 of NC_047092.1, forward strand.
GAAAGGTAGAGAATACACACATTTTTCACCTCCACATAATACATACTCGAGAATCGATTATTTTCTCTTATCCCCTTCTCTTATTCAAGATCTCACCAATACCATTATACATCCAATCTCTCTCACTGATCATGCTGCCATCTCTTTATATATATCCATCTCAGCCCCACATAAGGAATCCCCCTCATGGCGGCTAAACAACGCCTTACTGCTAGACGAGGAAATTATTGAAAAAATCAATTCTTTCACTGCGGAGTTTTTTGAAAATAATTCTAAAGATCCTGAAATTTGCCCTTCCATTGTCTGGGAAGCATACAAAGTAACCCTTAGAGGTGAATTGATTAAAATTGCCTCTTGGAAAAAGAAACAGTCCATGAGAAAGGAAAAAGATTTAGAAAACTCCATCAAAACCTTAGAATTACAACATATGTCTAACCACATACATGACCCAAATACTTTCCAACGTATTCAAAATCTTAAATATGAATACAATACTTTAGTTTCACATATAGCTAGGCGTGATATTTTTATCTCTAACTCTGGTCATTACATGGGAGATAATATAATGGGTCGTCCTTTGGCCAGATACCTTAAAAATAAATCTAAAAGACTACATATAACGGCTATTCAGAATTCATCAGGTCAATTAGTCAAAACCAGATCTCTAATTTCCTCTCAATTTGAAAAATTCTATACTTCTTTATACCAATCCGAATCTACCACTCCTGAAGCAGATATAGACTCATTTCTTACCTCCTTAACTCATCCGACCATTCCAGAATCTGTTAAATTGGAACTTGATTCTCCAATAACTATATTAGAAATTGAAACTGCCATATCTTCCTTACCTGCTGGGAAAGCCCCTGGCCCAGACGGCTTCACGAACGAATTCTTTAAACAATTTCGCACCCTACTAGCTCCTCATCTCCTTAAATATTATGACTTCCTCCACTCCACTCCGGACAAGCAATTCAATTTCACCGAGGCCACCATTGTAGTAATCCCTAAACCTGACAGAGATGACACTTTAGTTAAAAACTTTCGCCCCATCTCTCTCCTCAATTTAGACTACAAGATAATGGCAAAATTACTTGCATTAAGACTTACCAAAATAATCCCATTGCTTATACATAAAGATCAAACAGGGTTCATTAAACAAAGATATATAGGAGACAACCTGCGCCTATTTCACTATATTAACGCTCATGCTAAAACAATGTCAGACCCTGTAATAGGCCTAGCTATTGATGCTGAAAAAGCCTTTGACCGAGTGGAGTGGCCTTTCCTTTTCCATGTCCTGAAGTGGTATAATTTTGGCCCATTTTTTACAAACTGGATAAAAACACTATATCATCAACCCACAGCTCGTATTAGGATTAACAATTCTTTATCTAATAAATTTCCCCTCCATAGAGGTACTCGACAAGGCTGTCCTCTCTCACCATTGCTATTTAATTTAGTGTTAGAGCCACTCCTTTCAGCTATACGACAAAGTCCCTCAATTAAAGGTATTCCCTCCTCTGATCGAGATTTCAAATTAGCAGCTTATGCTGATGATGTTTTACTTTTTCTGAGAGACCCTTTACTCTCCCTTCCCAATCTTATTCACATTATCACTCAATACTCCCTCCTTTCCGGATACTCTGTTAATTGGGAGAAATCAGAGATCTTCCCTCTAAATGATAATATACTTCCATCAGATTTGGCTCATTTTCCTTTCTCATGGTCACATGAAGCTGTGAAATACTTGGGGATTTTAATACATAAAGATTCGGTTCATGCTCAAGATCTTAATATATCTAAAGTCAAAAATCTAGTTCTAAACACTACATCTCGATGGACTCCACTCTTTTTATCCTGGTGGGGTAGAATTGCATCCATCAAAATGACTCTGGCCCCTCAAATTAATTATATCCTTTCTATGCTCCCTCTGTTATGCCGGAAATCATTATTTAATTGGCTAAATATGAAAATATCTGAATTCATTTGGAACAAGAAAAAACCTCGAATTGCTCTCGCCAAATTGAAAGCCTCTAAGATCAACGGTGGTCTCAACTTTCCTGATTTCTATCACTATTATATAGCTTCATTAGCCAAATATGGAGCTTACTGGCTCACTAACTCCACCACTCAAAATCTTCCCACTCAAGATCTTCCTGCCTGGTTTGAAATGGAATGTTTTTTATGTACGCCTTTACACATCTCATGCTTACTAACGGTGTCAATACCAAGGCACTTAAAGAGATACTCTTTATTGGGTGCAACGCAGCATGCTCTTTATCTTATAGATACATTGACTGAAATCTCAGTTAATGTTAGTCCACTCATGTCCCTTTGGAACAATCCCAAAATTCAAAATCACAATAAATCTCTATCATGGAAAAGGTGGCAGCGGGCAGGTATATGGTTTGTCCATCAATTGTCTACCCTCAACTCGTTAGTTCCATTCGATATACTGTGCTCTACATACTCGCTGCCTCCTTCTACTTATTCACAATGGCGTTCTCTCACTGGAGTGTTGCCTTCTTTGCATATACGTTTTGACTATATGACTTCCAAAAATACTATTTACAACTGGTCTTCTCTGTCTCTATTAAAAGGCAAGGCGATATCATCCTTCTACAGCATTTTAAGAGATCACTCCTTCACTTTTTCACCTCACTCTATGAAGCACTGGGACGCTATACTTACCACTCCGCTTTCTGACATTGATTGGGAGCTTTTCTGGTCATCAACAAATCGCCCGCTTTTATCTTCTAGAGTATCACAATCAATGTACTTTCTTATGTGGCAGGCAATATGGACCCCACTTCGCATGTGGAAAGCTAACTTAAAGCAAGACTCTGTTTGCTGGAATTGTTTGAAAGAGGAAGGAACTCTTGATCATATGTTATTTCATTGTACTCTAGTCCGCTCTTTTTGGACCTATGTCTGGAACACCATACAATCTATTACTAACTGCTCAGAAGAAATCTCTATAGACATTGTAATCCTTCGATCTCAACACCCATGTTTCACACAATCAAATTGTCCACCTAAACTCATTGATACCATGTTGGTGACTGCTCTCATGCACATTCTAAAAAATTGGAAATCACCCTCGCTATTAGATTATACCTTTTGGTGGAACTCTCTGAGTATGTATCATAGATTTGAATCCTATGCATATGAGAAGAGAGTTACATTCCGAACCTGCATGAACTTGAAATACAACAAATCTCCATGGTCATTCTTAGACTCCTATGTACGCTCATCTTCTTAGACACTCCTGTTATCCTTTTCTTCTCCTCTCTTCTTTCTTTAATTTTTCTTTCCTTTTTCTTTTCTGCTCTCTCTCATCTTTATCTTATATATCCCTTACATACATTTTTAATAATTGGAGCCTTTGCTCCTATACAGTTAAACATAGATTTATATATTTTATATACAGAAAGCTTTATTTTGTTTCTATGTACTTTAAATGATTCTTGTATCCTTTAAAATACTTAATAAAAATTATTGAACTGAAAAAAAAAAAAAAAAAAAAAGAAGAGTAGCACATTACCTGGACCAGATGGTATACATCCCAGAGTACTGATAGAATTGAAAAATGAACTTACAGAACTATTGTTAGTAACTTGTAATTTATCTTTAAAATCCAACATGGTATGGGAAGATTGAAGGGTGGCCAATGTAACACCATTTTTTTAAGTGTTTCAGAAGTGATTGGGGAAATTAAAGACTGGTGAGTATGACGTTGATGCAGGGCAAAATGGTGGAGACTATTTCAAAGAACAAAATTACACAGCATATACAGGTATATGCTGCATAACATCCACATTATGTTCTGTGAAAGTGAACATTATGTGAATAGGATGTTTTTTCACTCTCTAAACCAATGTCTCAAATTTTCTCGAGCCGGGTAACACTAAAGGTAGTTGCCATGGCTTGAGGCACCCAGAAATGTGCAGATGTCGCTGTGATGACATCACGCATATGCATGACATCATCATGTTGCCATCTGAGCATGTGCAGAGGACCTCCAGATGGGCCCTGAGACGTCAGTAGGGGGTGCCAGCAGGGAAGAGGGCCAGAGAGAAGGAGAGGCACAGGTGCCAGCTGATTGCCTACAGCAGTGTTTCTCAACTACTTCAAGCTAAGTACCCCCTAAGGCTAACAAATATCAACTGAGTGCCACAACCACAGACCTCCCTAGGCCCACCCAAGCTCTGCCCCAGATCCCATCCCCTTTACAGATCCCATCCCCTTGTAATGCAATTTTTTCCATTCATTTTTCATATACACACAATATACACAGCAGATATAAATTCTCAAAATTGACACATTTCAATCACTATATTGAAAATAAAATCATTTTACCTATCGATGATCCTCTGCAGGCTGCTGTAATTAGTTTTAAAGGTGAGACCGGGAGGCCAGTGAGGAAGCTGGAGGATGCTAGAGAGAAGAGGGAAACATGCAGGTCTTTGGCAAATCAGGCAGCGCTGGCAATGTACTGTGTAGGGAAGTCAGCTGGCAGGCACCTCTCTTCCTCTTCAGTGTGCCGCGGCACACTTGGAATCTTAGGAGGCACAGTTTGAGATACACTGCTCTAAACTTTTATGAAAACACTTAGGGGCTCATAATCGAAACAGAAATACATCTAAAAACCGTCCTAAATTGGCACTTAGATGATCAGTGAGACAGGTCGTCCAAGTGCCGATAATCAAACCTGGTTTTAGACCTAGGCCTTCACAGTGCTACTGAACGACCAGAGCTAAAAGGGGCATGTCAGGAGGAGTGTCGAGGGCGGGAATTGGGTGGGACATGGGCCATCCTAGACTTAGTCGTACTGCATGTATAACCAAAAGTTTTACAACACTGCCTAGACCAGGGGTGTCCAACCTGCGGCCCAAGGGCTGCATGCGCCCCGTGAAGTATTTTGTGTGACCCCGGTTGAGGGCGATGCAGTGTTTTCCTCTGCTGCCCCCGGGTGTTTACCGTCTTGCCGGCTCTCTCCTCTGTCTTGCTGCAGCATTTGCGCATTTGTGCGGCCCCAGAAACAATTTTTTCGGCCAATGTGGCCCAGGGAAGCCGCATTGGCTGGCCTATGACACCCCTGGCCTAGACGGAACCTGGACGTTGTGACTTAGGCTATCTAAAACCAGGTCTAAGTCACAAGAAGGTATTTAAAGTGACCAGATAAGCACTGCAGACACAAAGTACAGATTCCCACACACTGCCCTCCCCCCCTAAAAATCGTAATAACAACTTCACATATCTGCCTCCAGAAAGCACAGTTACTTACCGTAACAAGTGTTATCCCAGGACAAGCAGGCAGCTATTCTCAACATGTGGGTGACTTCATCCACGGAGCCCAGATGCAGACAGCTTCGCAAGCAGACTTACTTGAAGAACTTTAGAAAGTTTGTGAATGCTGCACCGCGCATGCACGAGTGCCTTCCCGCCCGATGCAGGGTGCATGTCTCCTCAATTCAGATAGCTAGCATAGAAGCCAACCAGGGGAGGTGGGTGGGTTGTGAGAATAGCTGCCTGCTGACCCTAGATAATACCTATTATGGTAAGTAACTGTGCTTTATCCCAGGACAAGCAGGCAGCTTATTCTCAACATGTGGGTGACCTCCAAGCTAATCAGAATGGGATGGTGGGAGTGTTGGCAATTCAGGCGAATAAATTTTGTAATACTGCCTGGCCGAAATGGCCATCCTGTCTGGAAAAAGCATCCAGACAATAATGAGAGGTGAAGGTATGAACCGAGGACCAAGTGGCAGCTTTACAGATTTCCTCAATAGGAGTAGATCTAAGGAAAGCTACTGATGCCGCCATGACTCTGACTTTATGGGCTGTGACATGACTCTGTAGATGAAGTCCAGCCTGAGCATAGCAGAAAGAGATGCAAGCAGCTAACCAGTTTGAGATGGTGCGCTTGGAAATCAGATGTCCCAACTTGTTTGGATCAAAGGAGACAAAAAGTTGAGGAGAAGATCTGTGTGGCTTAGTCCTTTGCAAGTAAAAAGCCAAAGCACGCTTATAGTCAAAGTATGAAGAGCTGTTTCTCCAGGATGATCCTGCGAGCAGATGTGAGAGCAATGAGAAAAATCACTTTCCAAGTGAGATATTTGAGATGAGCTGAAGCCATTGTTTCAAAGGGAGGCTTCATCAATTGAGCAAGAACAACATTAAGATCCCAAACCACTGGAGAAGGTTTGAGAGGTGGTTTGACATTGAAAAGTCCTTTCATAAATCTGGAAACCACAGGATGAGCAGAAAGGGGTTTCCGTTCGATAGGCTGATGAAAAGCAGTAATTGCACTGAGATGGACTCGAATGGATGTGGATTTGAGGCCTGACTGAGACAAATGGAATAGGTAATCCAAAGCTGAAGACAAGGAGGTAGACTGAGACTCCTTGTGATGAATGGTGCATCAAGCAGAAAATCTAGTCCATTTTTGATTGTAGCATTGTCTAGTGGTAGGCTTCCTAGAAGCTTCTAAAATGTCCTGTACAGATTGAAAAAACTGTAGAGTGGCAGTTAGGTTGAGAAGTGTAGAGACTGCAGGTTGGGATGAAGGAGAGACCCTTGACTCTATGTAAGCAGAGAGGGAAAAACTGGTAGAAGTAGTGGCTCCCTGCTGCTGAGTTAGGTAGAAGGGAGATCCAAGGTTGCCTGGGCCACTGAGGAGCTATCAGAATCATGGTGGCATATTCCTGTTTGAGATTGACAAGTGTCTTGAGAATGAGAGGGAATGGAGGGAACGCATAGAGAAACTGATTCATCCATTCCAGGAGAACATAAGAACATAAGAAGTTGCCTCCGCAGAGGCAGACCATAGGTCCATCCTGCTCAGCGGTCCGCTCCCGCAGCGGCCCATCAGGCCCATTGCCTGAGCAATGGTCTATACCTATCTATACCCCCCAATCCCTTTTTCTTCTAGGAATCTATCCAAACCTTCTTTGAAACCATTTAGTGTTTTCTTGTCTACAACAGCCTCTGGAAGCGCGTTCCATGTGTCCACCACCCTCTGAGTGAAAAAGAACTTCCTAGCGTTTGTTCTAAACCTGTCCCCCTTCAATTTCTCCCAATGCCCCCTTGTGCTTGTGGTGCCCCTTAATTTGAAAAATCTGTCCCTGTCTACTTTTTCTATGCCCTTCAGGATCTTGAAGGTTTCTATCATGTCTCCTCTAAGTCTTCGCTTTTCCAGGGAGAAAAGTCCCAACTGCTTCAATCTGTCGGTATATGGGAGATTTTCCATTCCCTTTATCAGTTTGGTTGCTCTTCTTTGTACTCCCTCAAGTACCGCCATGTCTTTCTTGAGGTACGGCGACCAGTACTGGACACAGTACTCCAGATGCGGCCGTACCATTGCACGATACAGCGGCATGATGACTTCCTTCGTCCTGGTCGTAATACCCTTCTTAATGATACCCAGCATTCTGTTTGCTTTCCTAGAGGCTGTGGCGCATTGCGCCGATGCCTTCAGTGTTGCGTCTACCATCACTCCCAGGTCTCTCTCCAGGTTGCTGACCCCTAGTGGTGTTCCCCCCATTTTGTATGTGAACATCGGGTTCTTTTTCCCCACGTGCATGACCTTGCATTTCCCCACGTTGAAGCTCATCTGCCACTTTTCGGCCCACTTTTCCAGCTGCGTTAGATCCTTTTGGAGATCCTCGCAGTCTTCCTTGGTTTGAGCCCTGCTGTATAGTTTGGTGTCATCTGCAAATTTAATGACTTCACACTTAGTTCCCGCCTCTAGATCATTTATGTAGATATTGAACAAGAGCGGTCCCAGCACCAACCCCTGCGGAACTCCGCTCGTGACCCCTTTCCAGTCTGAGTAGTGGCCCTTTACGCCAACCCTCTGCTTCCTGTTTGCCAGCCAGTTTTTGATCCATCGGTGGACCTCCCCTTGTACCCCGTGGTTCCATATCTTTTTAAGCAGTCTCTCGTGTGGCACCTTGTCGAAGGCTTTTTGGAAGTCAAGGTAAATGATGTCTATAGATTCCCCTTTATCCACCTGGCTGTTCACTCCCTCAAAGAAGTACAATAAGTTTGTGAGGCATGACCTACCCTTACAGAAGCCATGTTGACTCGGTTTTAGCTGCCCATTTTTTTCGATGTGTTCACAGATGCTGTCTTTAATCAGTGCCTCCATCATCTTTCCCGGGACTGAGGTCAGGCTCACCGGCCTGTAGTTTCCCGGGTCCCCCCTTGCGCCCTTCTTGAAGATGGGCGTGACATTTGCTATTTTCCAATCCTCCGGGATCTCTCCGGTTTTTAAGGATAGGTTGCATATCTGTCGAAGTGGCTCCGCTATTACGTCTTTTAGTTCCTTGAGTACCCTTGGGTGAATGCCATCCGGACCCGGCGATTTGTCGCTCTTTAGTCTGTCAATCTGCTTGAGTACATCCTCTTGGCTTACCTCTAAATCGACCAGCTTATCGTCTTGGTCTCCTATTACGATCTCCTCGGGTTCTGGAATGGTGGTTATATTCTCCATCGTGAAGACTGACGTGAAGAACTCATTTAACCTGTCAGCTATCTCTTTCTCTTCTTTTACAACTCCCTTTCTGTCTCCATCGTCCAATGGTCCCACTTCTTCTCTCGCCGGTTGCTTCCCCTTGACGTATCTGAAGAACGACTTGAAGTTTGTTGCTTCTTTTGCCAGTCTCTCTTCGTATTCTCTTTTTGCTTTTCTAATCACTCGGTGACACTCTTTCTGGTGTTCTTTGTGCCCTTTTTGGTTCTCCTCTGTTTGGTCTTTTTTCCATTTTCTGAACGATGCTTTCTTGTCGCTTATCGCCTTCTTCACTGCACTTGTTATCCACACTGGGTTTTTTGTTCTATTTTTTTTGCACCCTTTTCTGAACTTGGGGATGCATATGCTTTGTGCTTCGTGCACAGTCTCCTTGAATAAGGTCCAGGCTTTTTCTACGGATTCCGTCTTCCCTATGTTGCCTTTGAGCTTCTTTCCCACCATTTTTCTCATGGCATCATAATTTCCTTTTTTGAAGTTGAGTGCCGTCGTTGTGGTTCTATTCCCCTTTGATGATCCTATTTCAAGCCTGCACTGGATCATGTTGTGATCGCTGTTACCTAGTGGGGGTAATACCGCCACCTCCTTTGCTGTCCCCCCTAGTCCGTTGAAGATTAGGTCAAGAGTGGCATCGCCCCTTGTTGGTTCCGTGACCAGCTGCTCCATGAAACAGTCCCTCGTGACTTCTATGAATTTTGTCTCTCTTGCGCAGTTTGAGTGCCCAATACTCCAGTCTATCCCAGGATGGTTGAAGTCCCCCATCACCACCACATTTCCGCTTCTGCATACCTGCTTCAGTTCAGCCTCCATCTCCTGGTCGATTTCTTCCGGTTGTCCAGGTGGGCGGTAGTACAGACCCAGTTTAATGTCTGCTCCTGCTCCTCCCTGTAGCTTAACCCATAGTGATTCCAGGCCATCCGCCCGTACTGTTGTTTCCGTCCTGGCTGATGGTATGGAGTCTTTTATGTACAGCGCTATTCCTCCACCCTTTTTATGTGTCCTGTCTCTCCTGTATAGTTTGTACCCTGGTATGGCCACATCCCATTGATTGTCCTCAGTCCACCACGTTTCTGTGACTCCAATTATGTCTAGGTCCTTATTGCTGGCTGTGATTTCCAGTTCTCCCATTTTGGCCCTCAGGCTCCTAGCATTTGTGTATAGGCAGTTTAAGACCCGGTTTTTTGTCCTCTCTCTTTGTTTCCCTTGTGCTTTGGTATTCCTGTAGTTTCCCTCATGGTTTGCCAGCCCCTGAGCTTCGTCCTCCTCCTGTTGTGTGTGTGTGACGTCCTCTGCCTGTTTCCCCTGCGCCTCCTGCTCTCCTAATTCCCAAAGCAACTGCCTCCAGTAAGTGGGGTGATTATATCCTGGAGTAGAACTGAGGCAGTTTGTTGTTGTGGGGAGACGTGATCTGAGGAGTCCCCCCACTGAGAAAAAATGTGATGAAGAGGTGAGGAATTGAGTGTCCATTCATGAGGTTGTAGAAGATGACTCAATTTGTCCGCCAGACAGTTTTTCTCTCCTTGAATGTAGACAGCTTTCAGGAAGGTGTTGTGAATGATTGCCCAATGCCAAACTTTCAGAGCTTCCTGGCAAAGAGGGAGAGATCCTGTTCCTCCCTGCTTGTTGACATAGTACATGGCGACTTAGTTGTCTGTCCGAATGAGGACTACCTGGTCGTGAAGAAGATGCTGAAAAGCTTTGAGAGCAATGAAGATCACTCTGAGTTCCAACAGATTGATATGACACTGACAATCCATGCTGGACCAATGGCCTTGGGTATGAAGACCATCGAGATGAGCCCACCAAGCGTAACTCAAAGAATCTGTCATGAGGACTTTCTGATGAAGGGACGTTTGAAACAGTAAACCTCTGGAGAGATTGGAAGAGAGACTGTCTCAACAAAGGAGTCACTCTGATGTGTTGAGAGTGCGTCAAAAGCCTGAGCCCACTGAGATGCCAGGGTCCACTGAGGGATTCTGAGGTGAAGTCTGGCAAACGAAGTCATGTGAACGGTAGAAGCCATGTGACCTAGAAGAACCATCATGTGTCTTGCTGAAATCGAAGAGAGGAAAGACACTTTGTGACAGAGCTGAAGAAGAGCATCCTGACATTGACGAGGAAGGAATGCTCTGAGTTGTACAGTATCCAAGACAGCTCCGATGAACTGTAGAGCTTGAGAGGGCTGTAGCTGGGATTTGGGAAAGTTTGGGGTTCGAAATCAACTTTGGAGGAACCAAATACTCCTTTGGGTCGCTACAATAACCCCTTGAGATGTTGAATATTTGATGAGCCAGTCGTCCATGTACGGGAACACCTGTAAACCATGGTTCTACAGAGCTGCTGCTACTACAACTAGGCACTTGGTGAAGACTCTTGGAGATGATGCCAGGCCGAAGGGTAGCACTCTGTATTGGAAATGCAGATTTACCATCTGAAATCTAAGGAATTGTCGAGAGGCTGGATGAATGGGAATGTGAGTGTAAGCCTCTTTGATATCTAGAGAACATAACCAATTGTTCTGATCTAGAAGGGGATATAAGGATGCCAGAGACAACATTCGGAAATTTTCTTTGACTAAAAATTTGTTGAGCTCTCTGTGACCCAAGATAGGGTGCAGATCGCCCATCCTCTTCAGAACTAGGAAGTAACAGGAGTAAAAACCCCTTATCTGCTGTTCCAAGGGAACTTCCTTGATGGCACAGAGACAAAGCAGAGCTTGAGCTTCCTGAAGAAGTGTGGTCTGCAATGAATTGGAAGGATGCTCTCTTGGAGGAAGATGTGGTGGAATCTGAAGGAAACGAAGAGAGTATCCTTCCTTGAGGATAGACATCACCCAGAGGTCTGATGTAATGATCTTCCAGCAGTGGTAAAAATGATGGAGAAGACCTCCAATGGGAAGGGGAGAGGACAGAGGCAGAACAATGGTGGTTATGTTCTGTATCAGATGGTCAAAAAGGTTGAGAGGCCTTAGGCGCAGCAGGAATCTGAGGTTTTTGCTGCCTTTGTTGCTGCTGTTGTGGTTGGTTCTTAGGAGGCGCTTGTGTATAAAGAGCTTCTCTCTGAGGAAAACGCCTCTGGTAAGATGGATGAGACCTGAAGCCTTTAGAGATAGAAGGCTTAGGCTGAATGATGGAAGCAAATGATTTCTCATGTTCAGACAATCGTTTAGTAGCTGCCTCGATGGAGTCATCAAACAATTCATTGCCCTGACAAGGGATGTTGGCCAGACATGTTGAAGATTGGGGTCATGTCTACAGTGCGGAGCCAGGCAAGCCGGCACATTGCCACTGAGAAGGCAGTGACTCTCGAGGAAAGTTCAAATGCATCATAGGAAGATTGAAGAAGATGCATGCGGAGTTGAGCCAGAGTGGTAGTCACATGCTGAAACTCTGGAAGACGATGTTGAGGAATATATTTTGAAAAATTCAGGCAGGATGTCAATCAAATGCTTGAAATAAGAAGTGAAAACAAAATTCTATAAGAGAATTTTGATACAAACGACAACCAAACTTGTCCATGGTCCTGCCCTCTCTTCCAGGAGGGACAGTGTCATAAACTTTGGCAGGATTGGTCCTTTTCAGAGAAGACTCCGTGAGAAGTGACTAATGGGATAACTGAGATTTCTCGAAGCCCTTGCAGTGGACTATCCTGTAACAAGATTCCAGCTTTCCTGGCACAGCAGGAATGGAATAAGGTGTTTCAAGATTCCACTTGAAAGTTTGAGAAAGAAGTCTATTGATGGGCAATTTAAGAGACTCCACAGGAAGATGAGGCATACCCATTTCCTCTAAATACTCCGTAGAGTATTTGGAATCAGAGTCCCAAATAATATTGAGGTCCTTACTCATTTGACGTAGGAACAAAGAAAAAGATATCTGCTCCGAGGGTGACATTGAGTGGAAGAAGGTGATCTCAAGGCGCCTCGCAAAGCAGAGAACGAAGGTAAAGCTTTTCTGGAGTACTGATACCTGAGATCTGAATATGCAGGTATAGATGACTCACTGAGAGAATGGAGAGAATCCCTTGCAGGAGAAGAAGCACTCTGGAGGTGGTGTCCTCGACTTCGGAGTTGGAGGCATCAAAGAGTCTCAAGGCCTTGAAAATTGAGGTCTGTTTCGAGAAGAGAACATGTGCCTCGATAGATGCTTCAACTGGTGTGGAGAACTGTGCCTCGAACCAGGCAACTCCTGCTGAGAGGAATGTAGAGTGGTCTTCACCCTATGCCTTGGAAAGGGCAATGCCTTATGTGAGGAAGGAGGGCTGGAGGCTGGAGATTGAGATCGAGACCCCAAAAAGGACTGAGCTCCTTGTGTCGAGGTATCTTGAGGCACTGACAAGGACTCGGCTCCTTGAGTAGCATGCTTATACTCCAGATGAGACACTCACAAAAACTTGACTCCTTGCATAGTATGTAGAATCCTCTTGAAGCACTCCCAGGGACTCCACTCCTTGTATAGAGTGGGTAGATTCAGCTTGAGGCACTGCCAAGTGCTCAGACTGGACTGCAGAAAGCAGAGTCGAGGTAGGAGTATGTTTTGGCAAGCATATTACCAAACTCCTGAGCCATAATGGTCTGAATCATAGCCTGCAAATGTGACACCGAGACTTGAGGCTCTAGTACATTTGGTGTAGTTATAGTCTCCAAGGAAGAGGAGGAAGAATGACTCTTCAACTTGGAGACATGCTTCTTGGGCAGCTTGATAACCACTGCTGGTACATGACCTGAGGGAGGCAGCGAGGAAAGCAGCTCCTCAGGAGAAGACTTAGCAGATTTGCCCGAGGACCTGGACCCTCCAAACGAGGAGGGTTTGATTAAAGTTGAGGTCGAGGCAGAAGGCGGAACCCCTGTGAGAAACTTGACCGGATTCGAGGTCGAGACCGGGGGTAAGTGGATCCATTACGCCAAAGAGTTTCTCCACTTGAACTCGATGACATTTAATGGCTCGAGGTTGAAGGGTAGCACAGCGGGCACATGACTCTGGATGGTCAGGTCCCAAACACTGAACACACCACCTATATGGGTCAGTGAGGGAGATTGCGCGCTGGCAATGGCTATACTTCTTGAAGCCTGTAACCAGCTGGGACATAAATGGAAAAATAGCCTCAGCGAGATCGAAGCCCGCAGGCTGAGGCTGTGAGGCAGGCCCCGCCGCGACACAAAGAAAAAAATAAAATTAAGTTGTTTGGTTTTTTGTTTTTTTTTAAATAAAAACGCGCAAAGAACACAGCGACCCTGTAAGAAAATAATATACGAGCCATGGTGAGAAAAGGTACGAAGTAGAACTGAATCTAGTGCAGAGCATCGAAATAGGACTTCTTGGCTCCGCAGAAAACTGAGAAGATGCGTGTCCTGCGTTGGGCGGGAAGGCACTCGTGCATGTGTAGTGCGGCAGTCACAAACTTTCTAAAGTTCTTCAAGCAAGTCTGGCTCCTGCAGTCATAAGTGATAGTGGGGTGGTAGATAGGTGGGTCTAGCAGATTCTGGGGGTGTTTTGGGGGGCTCACCATGACCTATAAGAGAACTGTAGTGAGATGTTTATGTGGGACCCTTTTTGTGAAGTTCACAGCAGTGCCCTGTAAGGTACCCCATTACTCTGGTGCCATGTCTGGGTATCCAGTCCATCACTTTTCTGGCCCCTCCACAATTAACAAATCTGACCTTGACCCTTCCATACCATCCAGCTATCGCCCAATTGCAAATATCCCTCTCCTAACCAAGATGCTAGAGTCCATCATTTCTTCCCAACTCTCATCATACTTAGAGAAATTCTCTATTCTTTTACCCTATCAATATGGCTTTCGTCCTAACTTCAGCACCAAATCCCTACTGTCTTCCCTGATTTCAAGGGTTCAACAACTTCACTCTCGAAACAATTCACCGTCCTCCTACAATTTGATCTATCCGCTGCTTTCAACGTTGTTCACCATGATATTCTTGTTTACCAACTCTCTGAGATAGGTATCAACTCCACAGTCCTAGGTTGGTTCTCTAAATTCCTCCGCTCTCGTTCTTACATTGTTAACATGAATGGCACCTCATCCTCCCCCTGGAAACCGAATTGTGGAGTCCCGCAAGGCTCTCCACTATCCCCTATCATTTTCAACATCTATATGTCCTCCCTAAAACTCCTCCACCTATCCCCCCTTGAAACAATTTACACTTATGCAGACGACATCCTCGTCCTCCTCGAGACCGATTCGAACCTCACCCACCTGTCTAAGAACATATCCTCTTGTATAATGAACCTACAATCCTGGGCCCACACTGTGCAAATGAAATTGAATGAGTCCAAAACAAGACTTCTTTGGCTCGGCCCAAAACTAGATCACCTACCCACCTCCATCCCACTACCCTCTGGCTCCTCTCTGCAGCTTGAGTTCTCGAGCAAGGTCTTGGGCATCATCATTGATTCTACATTGTCCTTCAATGACCACCTCCAATCCTTGGTTAAAAAAAAAATGCTTTTTCAGCCTTCACATGCTGAGGAAAGTTAGATCCTGCTTCCATCAAAAACATTTTACCCTCCTTGTCCAATCCATCATCCTCTCCAGATTGGACTATTGCAACTCTATCTACTTAAGCCTAACTAAGAAAAACCTCCACAGACTCCAACTGATTCAGAATGCCGTGGCCAAGCTCATCTTCGCTAAAAGTAAATTTGACCATGTCTCCCCGCTCCTGGCCAAGCTCCACTGGCTTCCGATAATCGCCAGGGTCCACTATAAATGCGCCTGTTTAACTTTCAAAATCCTATATGGTATCCTCCCTCCCTTTATCCCTCTTTCTTGGAATTCCTCAAACCCTAATACCACCAGATCCTCCCACAAATTAAAACTATCCTTCCCCTCGCTAAAAGGCATTTCCCACACAGGAAAACTAGGGACCTCCCTCCACTTCAAAATCACTGAGCTCTGGAACAACCTTACCTCCCCTCTTCGGAACTTGAGCTCTCTCCAAGTTTTCCGCAAACATCTGAAAACCTGGCTTTTCTCAAAAAATGTAAGTCTCCCTTCAACTTAGGAATCAAGGAAACTCTTATATCTTGGCATCCCAAGTCCTCTAAATTTTCTTCACACTTCTACCTCTAACCCTCTGTTGTAGATCCTTCCTATTTCTCCTACTGTAAACCGCGTCGAGCTCTACGAATGTGGAGATGATGTGGTATACAAACCTAAGGATTAGATTAGATCTTAAAGGAATGCCTTCTTCCAAGCAATACTTCTCCATCTCAGCAGCAAAACAGTTAAGGAGGACATCCTGGAACAAGATTTGAGCCATCCAGGCTTTCTTATTGAACCTGTACTAAACAGGCAGTGTATACTTATTAATGTTGTTAAAAACCCTGGGGTTCTCACTAGGCTAGATGACAAAAGATTTCAACATATATCCAGCAATATTGCCTCCCAACAACACTGTCATCTGGTCCTTGAAAGCCTTAAAGCCTAGTATTGACTTAGCCTCCTTATGGATAAGGTCCTTTCAGACAATCTCTTCCAGAACAAGGTTTCATCCATATTTAAAATTTGCTTTCCTCTCTTATCAGTTTATCCAGTGTTTCAACAAATTCTGCTGTCTTCTAATCAGCACTCACAGACTCTTCAATCACTTTCACATTATGCAAGGAATAATGATTATTGAAGCATTGGAACTACCCAGAGCTGGCACTGAACTCTATATCACAATCTGGTCCTGCTTTTACTTTCAAAATCTCAAACAAGCTTCATGTTTTTACCATTATCATCATTGTGCTGAGAGGGATTTGCTTCTGAGTTTGATCCTCTATCCGCATCATCAGGAAAGTGAGGTCCTGCTTCTACCAAAAACACTTTGCAGTACTCGTACAGTCCATCATCCTCTCCAGATTGGACTATTGCAATTCCATCTACCTTAGCTTAACAAAGAAAAGCCTCCACAGACTCCAATTAATCCAGAACACCGCGGCCAAACTCATCTTCTCAAAAAGCAAATTTGACCATGCCTCTCCGCTCCTGTCCAAGCTGCACTGGCTTCCTGTCATCTCCAGGGTACATTTTAAATGTGCCTGCTTAACCTTCAAGATGCTCCACGGCATCCTTCCACCTCTTATTCCTCTATCCTGGAACTCCTCAAATCCATTCTCCACCAGATCCACGCAAAAATTAAAACTATCCTTCCCCTCCTCAAAGGGTATCTCCCTCGTCGGTAAACTCGGGTCCTCCCTCCACTTCAGAATCGCTCAGCTCTGGAATAGTCTCCCTTCCCCTCTCCGCAACTTGAGCACCCTTCTACCATTCCGTAAGCTTCTGAAGACTTGGCTCTTCTCCAAAACGTAACCCGTCCCCTTCCTATTATTATCACACCTAACCTCTCTCTTACTTACTTTTATATACCCACTGGAGTTCCGTTGCTTCCTATCCATGTAAACCGTGTCGAGCTCCACCTGTGGAGATGATGCGGTATATAAACCCAAGATTTAGATTAGATTAGATTAGATCAGTAATTTTTCCATGTCAAAAATAGGCCCCTCTCACTTCATTAGTCTAGTAGCTTTCAGTAAAGCCAATCCTTTCACAGCTTGCAAGATTTTATTCTTATTTTTCAATACTGTTGTTTATAGAATGAGACTTGCCAAGTTCACAAGTCCATGTTCACAAGTCCACTTTCTCATAGTCTAATAATGTTTTTGGTTTACTTTCAAATCAATGCTTCTCCTTTGCTTCTTGTTGCTACTAACACCAGCAGTTGATTAGGTGCATTTAGAAGCCATGAATAAGTTTACAGTGGTATTTTCAAAATAAATTTTATCATTAAGAAAAAAGCACAAGACCCTAGATCTGTGACATTGTCTGGCGCATACCTGTACATAAGCATGGATTTAATAAGACAAAGCCAACATTGATTTAATCAAGGGAAATCTTGCCTCTCTAATCTACTGCATTTCTTTGAAGAGGTAAATAAACATGTGGGTAAAGGTGAGCCAGTCGATATTATGTATCTGGATTTGCAAAAGGCATTTGACAAAGTACTTCATGAAAGACTCCTGAGGAAATTAGAAAGGATAAGAGGTAATGTTATATTGTGGATTAATAACTGTTTAAAAGATAGAAAGCAAAGTAGGGTTAAATGGACAGTATTCTATGAGAAGGGTAGATAGTGAGGTTCCCTACAGGCCTGTGCTGGGACCAATGCTTTTCAACATATTTATAAATGATCTAGAGATGGGAATAACTAGTGAGGTAATTAAATTTGCTGAAGAGACAAAGTTGTTCAAAGTTACTATATTGTATTAGGGTTGTGAAAAATTGCAAAACTGGGCATCATAAAGGCAGGAGATATTTAATATCAGCAAGTGCAAAATGATGCATGTGGGAAAGGGGAAACAGAACTATAGCTGGGTTTAGGGAAAATGAGAAGCAAGATAGGCTAAAAAGATTTAGGGAGTGGAGCAGGAAGACAGCTATTAAGCTCCCTGCCCCCAAATATAAAAACACTTATGCAGGAAGAGTAGGGAGGGGTAAAAGGACCAGAAGGAGTGAAGGGAAAGAAGAAATTAGGAGGAATAGAGTGTGGTGTAGATGGGTTGAAGGAAGGCAGGGACCGGTTGGAGAAAAGGGCTATGAAAGGCTTGAGGGGAGAGAGAAAGAAAGTATGATGCTGACAAGCTGCAGAGGAGAGAGTGGCAGGACCCTAACCTTTGATATGCCCACATTACCTGCCCTCTTATTGACATTTAGATACAGGCAGGTCAGATGTATTTTGGTTTTCCTTTCTGGATGAAGGGAAATGTTGTGAGTTATGAGTTGAGTACCTCCAATCATTTTCAAAAGTTGGCTCCTATCTTATGATGGGCAGCCCCTGCTGCTTCCCCGCTGAGATTGACTCTGATTGAACCCTCCTCTCCCATCAGAATCCTGAACCTCTTTTCTCTTCCACTATCATACAGCTGTTTCCTCTGCGGTCTTTTATATAATTCTCCCTCCTCCAATTAGCACACAGTGCAGTCATGGAGGGCAGGCTCAGATGCTGTTCCCCCAGTTTTTGCTGATCCCTCCTCTACTGACTGGTGGGAGCAAGCTGCAGAGTGATTGGTTATGATGATTGCCAGTCATGTCTGCCTGCTTCCATTATGTCTGATAACCCTCTCTACATGGTGTTAGACCTCTTTTTTATATTGGGCTATGCTGGTAATAAATTATACAGAAATCTATAATTATGCAGAAAGCTACGCTTACACATAATTGTGTAATTCCCTAAGGTGTACATATTGATCCCTTTTCCAAAGGCTTGAGAACAATGGATAAAAACATAAGAATTGCCATTTTGGATCAGACTAAAGATCCATTTAGCCCAGTATCCTGGTTCAAAACATGACCAATTCAAGTCAGAAGTACCTGACATATCTCCAATAGTGGCAAGAATCCATATGCTACTTATCCCCAGGGATAAGCAATGGTTTTCTCCAAGTCTTCATTAGCATCAGTTTTATGGACTTTACATCCATGCATTGGTCCAAACTTTTTTTTAAACACAGCTATATTGACTGCTTTTACCACAATCTCTGGCAACCAGTTCCAGATCTTATTTGTTGCATGAAAAAATATTTGTCCAGTTTATTTTAAAATTAATATCATGTAACATCATGGAGTGTCCCCTAGTAGTTGTACTTTTTGAAAGAGTAAACAATCAATTTGCATTTACCCTTTCTATTCAAGATTTTGTAGAACTCTACCATATCTCCCATCATCTGTCTCTTCTTGAAACTGAAGAGCCCTAACCTCTTTAGCTTTTCTTCATAGGAGAGTCATTCAATCCCCTTTATAATTTTGGCCATGCTTCTCTGTATCTTTTCTAATTCTATTATATTTATTTTCAGATGTGGCAGCCAGAATTGCACATAATACTCAAGGTGCAGTTGAACTGTGGAGCAATACATAGGGCTCCTTTTACTAAGGTGCGCTAGCGTTTTTAGCATGCGCTAACCCCGTGCTACACGAAAAATACTAACGCAAGCTCTATGGAGGCGTTAGCATGCGCTAAAACCACTAGCACACCTTAGTAAAAGGAGCCCATAGACATTATGGTATTCCTTTCCTAATAATTCCTATCGTTCTCTTTGCTTTTTTGGCTGTTGTCACCACTACACACTGAGCCAAAGACTTTACTGTATTGTCCACAAAAATACCTAGATTTTTTTCCTGGGTGGTAACTCCTAAGTATCATGTAGCTCTAATTTTGAGTTATTCTTCCCAATTTGCATCACTTTGCACTTGTCCACATTAAATTTCATCTGCCATTTGGATGCAAAGTCTTCTAATCTCCCAGTCCTCATGCAGTCTACATTTGATTTAACAACTTTCAATAATGTATTATCTGCAAATTTGATCACTTCACTCATCATTCCCACTTCCAGATCATTTATAAATGTTAAAGAGCATCAGTCTTGCCAAAAGAACTTCATATATGTAGTTTCCTGAAAGAACTCGGCTACAGCTCGAGTAGCAGTTTAATCTGCATTTTGCTATTTTGATACTATTGTCATAAAAACTGACAGTATAACATTGGTATAACTGGTCTACAATCACAGAAATAAACTTTTTATATTCAGGAGTCCAGGGCCAGCTTAACCTATAGACCATGTGAGGCTCTGGCTCAAGGCACCGGTGCTATAAGGCACTGCAAACACCTAGGGCCTTGATGGCACTGGCTCATAATTTAAGCTACCCCACGGCTTCCTTCTTCCTCCTTCTTCTGATGCTGGCTGCTGCCCTGTTCTGGCAGGGTGCAGCTTCATGGGTCAGCATTAGCATCAGAGGGAAGTGCAGCACTTCCCTCCTCTGACACTGGCCTATGAAACCACATTCTGCCTGGACCGGACAGTAGCGACAGAGGAGGGAGCTGGCTGGGGGATGGGGCATGGAGCGGGATGCCATAATCTCTTGAGCTGGCCCTGCAGCATTTTTAAGTGATCATTATTTCTGTGTTTCCTTTTCAAATGAAAAATCAAATGATTTTACTATTACTAGTGGAGTACCTAGGGCTCAGTTCTTGCTCCACTTCTTTTTAATATATTTCTTAGCCCATTGGATCTTTTAATTCAGGAGCAAGGCATTCAATTTTTTTTTTCTATGCTGATGATATTTTATTAGTCTATGAGACAACTTCTGTTTCACCAGACATTTCTCCATTAATCTTAGTTTTAGAGAAAATTTTGATCTGGCTAAATCAGAACAGACTTCTTATTAATTTGTCAAAATCAATGGCTTGTTGGATTACTGGTAAGAATCCTGCTCCTAGGCTAATTCTAGTGGTTTCTAATTTATCAGTTTAAATACTTAGGTGTAATTTTAGATCAGCTTTGTCTTTTGAGCATCATATTTCTGCTGTGGTTAAATCTTGTTTTTATTCATCGAGACAATTTTGGTCAATTCATTAATTTCTTGATTTGAAATCACAAAAGATTATTCACTTATTCTGTCAAAATTGGATTATTGTAACAGTATTTACACAGGTTTTCCTCAGATACATAGACTAGAAACTATTCAAAATACAACTTTTCAAATTCTCTCTAAAGTTTCTCATTTTGATCATCTTACTCCTTTATATCTTCAACATCACTGGCTTCAATTTCTTTTTGCATTCAATTTAAAATTCTTATTTAAACTTTTAAATCAGTCCAGCATATCTTTCTTCTCTTATTAATTCCTATTGTCCACCAAAACTTTTGTGTTCTTTGAACGATCAGCATTTTCATATACCTTCTGTTCATGTAGTTCATTATGAACTAACTAGAGCAAGAGCTTTCTTTTGCATTTCACCATCTCTTTAGAATTCTCTTCCAAATATACCCCCTCTTTTACAAATGCATAGTGTGGGTTTTAGTGCCAGAGGTGGTGGTATCTGCTCCATAGAATTCCTATGAGCACTGGTGCAGTTACCGCAGCTGCCGGTGCTAAAACCCGCGCTATGCGTTCATAAAAGAGGGGGATAGTGTGTCTTGAACCCACCTATTTGAAATTTAGAACTCTTTTGAGGACATTCCTTTTTGAGAAAGCTTTTTCCATTAAGTTAGATGATTCTGGCGTCTTGAGGTTTTATTAGTGAGACTGTCTACAAAATTATTTAAAATATTTAAAAATATTATATGTGTACATGTATGCATATATATGCATATTCCTTTTTTTCTCTTCTTTTTTTAAAATTCAGTGCTATCCCTTACCTTTTTTTTTTTTTTAAAGAATATGGAGTTCTTTTCTATTTTAATTTTGTAAACCGCTCTGCTATTGTCTAAGGAAGGGCAGTATATTAAATAAAATTAAACCATATGATTTGTGGACCTTCCAACCCAGTTTGTCTCCTTTGATTCTAGTATGTCCATGAATCCAGCAGAAGTATACCTGAAAATTTTGGGATAAAAGAGAATCCAACATCGGAATGATGACAAGAACTGTTGCGAACAGAACCTGATTTATTCTGGAGCCTGCAGTAAGGTTAAATCAGTATATACAACAGATTTCTATAAAAACAGGATCTCTATATAATCAGATTTTGAGATCACAAAGTGGCATTTACTAATTGAAATTAGGGCCCCAGATTTCAGAAGAAATCATGGTGTATGACTCACAGCTGTGGGGTGTCACTTCAATGACTCAATACAGATTGAGACGGAAATAGAACCCCTAGTTGCCTTTGTTTTTTTTTGTTTCTATGAGCCCCTTTTACAAAGCCACCGTAGTGAGTCCCAGAATGGCAAATGCAACACAGCTCATAGGAACTAAATGGGTTGCATCACATTTGCCGAGTGGGAATCACTACTTTAGCTTTGTAAAAAGGGTGCTATGTGTCTAAAATGTGTGGAGCTGTTCAGTAGCATTTTGCATTTTAAATATTAAACTATGAATGTTTGTTAAATGGTCTGCCTTTCTTGTGAACTTCTCCTATAGTTTTTATCTACTATCAATGCTCTTGATCTGTATATATAGAAACATAGAAACATAGAAATAGACGGCAGATAAGGGCCCACGGCCCATCTAGTCTGCCCACCTTAATGTCCCTCCCCTACCTTTGCCCTGTGAATAGATCCCATGTGCCGATCCCATTTGGCCTTAAAATCAGGCACGCTGCTGGCCTCAATCACCTGTAGTGGAAGACTATTCCAGCGATCAACCACTCTTTCAGTGAAAAAGAATTTCCTGGTGTCACCTCGTAGTTTCCCGCCCCTGATTTTCAACGGATGCCCTCTTGTTGTCGTGGGACCCTTGAAAAAGAAGATATCTTCCTCTGCCTCGATGCGGCCCGTAAGATACTTGAACGTCTCGATCATGTCCCCCCTCTCTCTGCGCTCCTCGAGCGAGTATAGCTGTAATTTGTCAAGCCGTTTTTCGTATGGTAGATCCTTGAGTCCCGAGACCATCCGGGTGGCCATTCTTTGCACCGACTCCAGTCTCAGCACATCCTTGCAATAATGCGGCCTCCAGAATTGCACACAGTATTCCAGGTGGGGCCTCACCATGGATCTATACAATGGCAACTTGAAATGTTTCAAAATTGTAATTTGTAATATAATATGAATTTTATACCTGCACTTCATTGTTCATGAAATATGCCAGCAGATGAATGCATGGAACTGGTGCAGGCTAAACACATGAACAGTATCATAGGTCTGTATATTCAGGCACAGATCCTCCTCAGCAGTCATCAACTAAAAAATGGATACCAGTGCCGAAGCTAATTCTAATGCTGTGAACCAGAGGATATTGCATTGCCTTATCACCTTAAAAAGTCATACCATCAACAAACAAAGTTAATGTTCCAGACAAGCCTCAGCCTATGTTTAACTAGGCTTGTTGATCCATTGAAAGACTTGTTGATAGATATGAAAGACTAGGATCTTATTCTCCCTGCTCCCCAATAATAAAGTATTTGTAGAGCTGGCCCAGTGACGTTTTAGCAGATGGCATAGACTGGAATCCTAGAAAAGAATTTTGTGCCCCAAGCTGGCTAGAACTTTGGATACTGCAGAGTACATAGCCTCCAGGAGAGACAAGTCTAAGGCACTGATCTTCAGTAAGACATATGGGATAGATTCACGGTCCACAGTTATACATTACAGTGACACTCGTACTGCATGGTCTTTGCCATGAACTACTGCAATGATGACTGGGCTAAAGTAAATAGTAGGGAACATACAAGAGCTTTCATGATACTCCAAATTCTTTCTAGATTTTGATTCTGATTCATTTCGAGGTTTGATGGGGCCAGAGCAAGCTACTGAGACAAAAATACAGTTTTGTTAGGTTGGAAGCATTTACAGCACAAGTCACACCACAGATAATGTTGCTTTTATTGATAAGTAAGATATTGACACTACACTTCCTGACTTACAGTGCACTGCTTTAATAAACAGGTAACATAAATGAAACCCTCACAGCTGGAGTAAAACTTAACTCAAGTCCATATATTCAGTAAGAACCTATAAAACCATCACACACTTTAGACCAAATTTCCACTAACCAGATCAAACAGGACAAAGGTAACTTCACAAATATAAACCCTGTACATTATAATTGCAGAGCTCATAGTTCTTCCACCAGTATCCTACACAATTTATTTGCATCCTAGCATTTTGCCTTCTGGGCATCCCAAAATACCTTTTGAATTCCTAAAGGATCAACACAGATCCTCAGCATTATCCCAGGACAAGCAGGCAGCCTATTCTCACATATGGGCGACGTCATCAGCGGAGCCCGGATGCGGAAGCTCGCAAGCAGACTTGCTTGAAGAAACTCGAAGTTTCGAGTCGACCGCACCGTGCATGCGAGAGTGCCTTCCCGCCCAGCACAGGGCACGTCTCCTCAGTTCTCAGTTTTCTGCGGAGCCGATAAGTCCGTCTTTGACTCTCTGCATTTAACTTTGTTACTTCGTGCCTTCTCTGAACCGCAGTTTGTATTTTTTCTTCACGAATCACTGTTCTTCCTTTATTTCTAGTTTAAAAAAAAAAAAATTTCAATCTTCTGTCCGTTTGCCGGGGCAGGCCGCTCAGCCGCAGCCCATGGGCTTCGATCTTGTGGCGGCTATTTTTCCTCCTATGTCGTGGCCTGTCACGGGCTTCAAGAAGTGTAGCCAGTGTCAGCGTGCGATTTCCCTTACGGACCCACACCGTCGGTGCCTCAAGTGCCTTGGGCCGGAACATCACCCGAAGTCGTGCAAGCGCTGTGCTACTCTTCAACTTCGAGCCCTTAAACGTCGTCACCTTGTGGTGGAGAAGCTGTTCGGGATGGATTCTTCCTCCGATCCCTCGACATCGAAGGCGCCCTCGGCCTCACCTTCAACCGAGACTCCTCCTGCTTCTACTACTTCCACCTCGAGCCTCATCAGACCTTTGTCGTTTGCAGCGGCTCTCTCTTCAACGACACCTGCTGTATCTTCCCCTGTTTGCTCAGGTCATATAGCTCAGCAGAAAGTTCCAGCAGTGGTGCTTAAAGTGCCTAAGACTTCCAAGTCGAAGCACATTTACACTGCCTCGGTGGATCCTCCAGCCAAAGCAGGTGGTTCAGTTTCAGACACGGATCCATCCTTGCCGGCTTCTTTCCAGACCATGTTGGAGAAGCAATTCATTCAGTTCTTTACTAATATGGGACCGAAGCTTCTTCCTCTCATCCAGCCTGGGCATTCAGCAGACTCCCGCGAGGTCGAGCCGCTTCCTTTACCTCAGTCTGAACTTACACACTCTTTACAGGGAGCAGAGTCTCTGCGAGTGTCTGGTCTGATATCCAAGCACGTGAAGCAAGGAGCAGAATTTTTGCAAGTGCCTCGACAGGAATCCTCACACTCTATACAAGGAGCAGAGTCTTTGGGAGTGCATCGAGGTTCCTCCATCAAGCCTCTGCAAATTCGCTATACAACCTCAAGTCCTATCCATTCTTTGGTGGCATCGCCTGCTTCTGTCTCCGAGGCGAAGTCTCCTCGATCTTCGAGATCTGCTTCCAAGCATCGTTCTCAACGACGATTGAGGCCTTCATCGAGGCATACTTCCAGGCATAGCTCTTCTTCTAAAGAACGTCCCTCTTCAACTACTCCTCGATCTACTCCTACTTTGACTAGACCGCCGACTCCTCGCTCGAGGTCTCCACTTCGGAACCTCGAGGATGCAGCGGTTTTGATTGCTTCGTCCAAGTTTCCATATTCTTTTGATGCCTTTTTTCCTGCCAAAGCTTCATCTTCAACCCAGGCTGCCTCAACGTCCTCGAATCCTTCTCGAGGCAAAGCATTGGTGGATCAGCTATCTTTCTCATCTTTTCTTCATCAGATGGCTGTTGACTTGGATCTTCAATTAGATGCTGGTTCCAAATACTCTAAGGAGTATCTCAAAGTCATGCATCTCCCTCAACCTCCGGCAGAGTCTCTTAAGCTTCCTCTTCACAAGCTTTTGTCTCAGACTTTTGGTCGATGCCTGGAGACCCCTTATACCATACCGGCTGTTCCAGGCAAATTGGATTCTAGGTATAAAACTGTACATTGCAAAGGGTTTGACAACTCACAGTTATCTCATCAATTCCTGCTAGTCGAGTCCTCCTTGAAGAGGTCCCATCCTTCCAAGGTTTATGCCACCGTTCCTCCTGGAAGGGAAAGGGAAAACTATGGACAAATTCAGACGTTGCATCTTTCAAAATGCCATGATGTCCTCTAAAGTCCTCAATTATAATTTTCATTTTATTACTTATTTTGAGTTCCTCATTTCTCTATTACCAAAATTCTTGACTTATTTGGATACTCAAAAGCACTTTGAATTTCAAGAAATCCTTGCTTCTTTATCACAACTCCGATTACATCTCCTGCAGTCATCTTACGATGCCTTCGAGTTATCTGCCCGGGCAGCTGCTTGCTCTGTAGCCATGCGTCGCCTTGCCTGGCTTTGTACCATTGACATGGACCCTAATCTTCAGGATCGCTTAGCTAATATTCCTTGTGCGGGCAATGACCTCTTTGATTAATCTATCGAGGCAGCCACCAAGAAATTGTCTGAACATGAAAAATCCTTTGCTTCTATTGTCAGACCTAAGTCAAAGCCAGTCCTGCCAAACCTACACGCCCTGCTCCTATCTATCAACGGCGTTTTGCTCCGAGGACGGCTCGTTACAATCGACCTCCTCTTAAAAAACAGCAGCCTCAGAAGTAACAAAAACCTCAACCTTCTGCTGCACCTAAGCCTATTCAGCCTTTGTGACTGTTTAAAACACAGCATAACCTTTACCATTCTGACTCTGACTTCTCTTCCCCCACCGATGGATGACTATTACATCCGACCCCTGGGTGCTCACCATCATCAGGGAAGGATACTCTCTTCATTTCACTCAGGTTCCACCAGAGCTTCCTCCAAGAAAGTATCCTTCCATTCCTTCCCAGACCGCCCTTTTTCTTCAGGAAGCTCAAGCTCTGCTTCGTCTCCATGCCATCAAACCAGTTCCTTTGGAACAGCAGAACAGGGGTTTTTACTCCCGTTACTTCCTTGCTCCGAAGAAGACGGGCGATCTGCGGCCCATTCTGGATCTCAGGGCTCTCAACAAATTTTTGGTCAAAGAAAAATTTCGAATGTTGCCCCTGGCATCCCTTTATCCCCTTCTCGAGCAGAACGACTGGTTATGCTCTCTGGATCTCAAGGAGGCCTACACTCATATTCCCATTCATCCGACCTCCTGTCAATATTTCAGATTTCGAGTGGGGAATCTGCATTATCAATACAGAGTGCTGCCCTTCGGCCTGGCTTCATCTCCCAGAGTGTTCACCAAGTGCCTGGTAGTGGTAGCAGCAGCTCTACGGAACCATGGTCTTCAGGTATTTCCCTACCTCAACGACTGGCTCATCAAAGATTCAACATCTCAAGGGGTTATTGTAGTGACCCAATGGACTACCTGGTTCCTACAAAGTTTGGGATTCGAAATCGACTTTCCCAAATCCCAACTTCAGCCCTCACAGAACCTATAATTCATTGGAGCTGTTCTGGACATTGTCCAACTCAGAGCATTCCTCCCACAACAACGTCTGGAAGCTCTTCTTCAACTCTGTCATATAGTGTCTTCCCGGTCTTCCATCTCAGCGAGACACATGATGGTACTCCTAGGTCACATGGCCTCCTCAGTACACGTGACTCCTTTTGCCAGACTTCACCTCAGAATTTCTCAGTGGACCCTGGCATCTCAATGGACGCAGGTTTGCGACCCATTTTCTCAACACATAACAGTCACTCCTTCATTGAAGCAGTCTCTCCGTTGGTGGATGCTCTCTTCCAATCTCTCCAGAGGCTTGCTTGTCAAACGCCCCTCCATCAGAAGGTCCTCGACAGATTCTTCGACCTACGCTTGGGGCGCTCATCTCGATGGTCTCCGTATTCAAGGCCATTGGACCAGTACGAATCGTCAGTCTCATATCAATTGTTGGAACTCAGAGCGATCCTCAAGGCTCTCAACGCTTTTCAATATCTTCTTCACGACCAAGTAGTCCTCATTCGGACGGACAACCAAGTCGCCATGTATTATGTCAACAAACAGGGCGGGACGGGATCTGCCTCCCTTTGTCAAGAAGCTCTGAAGTTTGGGACTGGGCAATCTGCCACAACACCTTCCTCAAAGCTGTCTACATCCAAGGGGTGAAGAATTGCTTGGCGGACAACTTGAGTTGTCTTCTGCAACCTCACGAATGGACACTCCATTCCTCGCCTCTTCATCACATTTTTTCACAGTGGGGAACACCTCAGATAGACTTATTTGCAACTCCCCACAACTATAAACTGCCTCAGCTCTGCTCCAGGATATACTCTCCTCATCGCCTCAAGGCAGATGCTTTTCTTCTGGAATGGACGAATCTCTTCCTATATGCATTCCCTCTCATTCTCAAGACTGTGGTCAAGTTGAAGAACAATCATGCCACCATGATTCTGATTGCTCCTCGGTGTCCGAGACAACCTTGGTACTCCCTTCTACTTCAACTCAGCAGCAGGGAGCCATACCTTCTACCAGTTTTTCCTTCTCTGCTTACACAGAGTCAGGGATCCCTGCTTCATCCCAACTTGCAGTCTCTACACCTGACAGCTTGGTACCTCTCAACATGACCCCTCTTCAGTTTTCTCAATCTGTAAGAGACATTTTAGAGTCTTCTAGGAAGCCGACCACTAGACAATGCTATCACCAAAAATGGACTAGATTTTCTACATGGTGTTTTTCTCATGATAAGGAGCCTCAACATTCCTCCTTATCTTCTGTTTTGGATTACCTTTTGCACTTATCCACTTCTGGCCTCAAGTCTACATCGATCTGAGTCCATCTCATTGCAATTGCAGTTTTCCATCAGCCTATTGAAGGGAAACCCCTCTCTGCTCATCCGGTTGTTTCCAGATTCATGAAAGGACTTTTCAATGTCAAACCTCCTCTCAAACCGCCTCCTGTGGTTTGGGACCTCAATGTTGTCCTTACTCAACTGATGAAGCCTCCGTTTGAACCAATTGACAAGGCTCATCTGAAGTATCTCACTTGGAAAGTTGTGTTTCTCATTGTCCTCACTTCTGCTTGACGAGTCAGTGAGCTGCAAGCCTTAGTTGCTGATCTACCTTTCATGGTGTTTCATCATGATAAGGTGGTCCTATGTACTCATCCAAAATTCCTCTCTAAAGTGGTATCGGAATTTCATCTTAATCAATCTATTGTTCTTCCAGTGTTCTTTCCGAAGCCTCATTCGCATCCTGGAGAAGTAGCTCTCCACACTCTGGACTGTAAACGTGCTTTGGCCTTCTATTTGGAACGCACCAAACCACACAGAACTGTTCCTCAACTTTTTGTCTCCTTTGATCCAAATAAGATGGGACATCCTATCTCTAATTGTGCCATCTCCAACTGGATGGCTGCTTGTATCTCATTCTGCTATGCCCAGGCTGGATTACTCCTACACAGTAGAGTCACAGCCCATAAAGTTAGAGCAATGGCAGCTTCAGTAGCTTTCCTCAGATGTACACCTATTGAGGAAATTTGCAAGGCTGCTACTTGGTCCTCGGTTCATACTTTCACTTCTCAATATTGTCTGGATACTTTCTCCAGACGGGATGGACAGTTTGGCCAAACAGTATTACAAAATTTATTCTCTTAAATTGCCAACACTCCCACTATCCCATTTGGTTAGCTTGGAGGTCACCCATATGTGAGAATAGGCTGCCTGCTTGTTCTGGGATAAAGCATAGTTACTTACCGTAACAGGTGTTATCCAGGGACAGCAAGCAGATATTCTCACAACCCACCCACCTCCCCTGGTTGGCTTCTCTGCTAGCTATCTGAACTGAGGAGACGCGCCCTATGCTGGGCGGGAAGGCACTCGCGCATGCGTGGTTCGGTCGACTCAAAACTTTGAGTTTCTTCAAGCAAGTCTGCTTGCTAGCTTCCGCATCCGGGCTCCGCTGATGACATCACCCATATGTGAGAATAGCTGCCTGCTGTCCCTGGATAACACCTGGTACGGTAAATAACTGTGCTATAAGGGCATTTTAATTTGAATTCTAATGACATATCAAGAAAATATTTATACTTGCTCCATGCACTTTTGAAATACAGTAATAAACAGTAGGGAAAATGAAGCTCTTTGTTAAAGCAAAACAAGACTCTTAATAATACAATGACAAAGGAGAAAGTGTATTTACTGTCATTAATTTTTGTCGTTTGTGAGGAGGCTTGCTTTGCTGCTTAGGGAGACTAAGAAGTTGCTAAGTACATTAGGTTCCAGTTGTGGAGAAAAGGTAGTAACAGAAGCATAAAAATGAAATGAAAATTCCGTTTTACACAAATATACTCTATGTTCATTGGCTAAACAAATGTGCGATTTGGAGCCGTTCAAAGCTACTGTAGTTATTGTGTGGTTTCTAGAGATCCTATTATGGATTCTTATTGATATGCAACCTTTCTATTAACAGCACTCTCCTCCCCAAAAAACCCAAACTCCTCATACACAAGAAAAACAAAACCTAAGAATATATTCTAGTTAAAAGGTATCAAATTTCATCAAGAACTTTAATTAATCTTTTAAACGATTAAACCTTTGTCGGAGCGCTGATTAAATTTATTTATTCAGTGAAAAGTTGTTACTTACAAATGTTTCATTGACTTCTACGCTAAAACAATAGACTTCATAGTAACATTTATACTACCCTTCCGCTTGCACGGTAATATCATAGATTTGTTTTGTTCTATAATAAAAAAAAAGCAACCTACAAAATATAAGAATATGTTCCTGCACATATTAAGACCAATACGAAACGCTTATCTCACGTGGAAGGCAAACTTAAATATGCTACCTGCTAGCCCTGATTCTCAGGAAGAGGAGAAAAACTTTGTGAAGTTTAGACTCCTCCCATTCAATTGCCTTAAACTACTTGATTCGAAGATCAGAGTAGCAGGTTTCCTTCTACTCAGTCTACTTCCTGTTTTGGTCTCAGTAAAACAACAATAAACATTACATTTTTTTTCTTTCTTTAGTTTTGTT
Organism: Geotrypetes seraphini; assembly: GCF_902459505.1. Lineage (NCBI taxonomy): Eukaryota > Metazoa > Chordata > Amphibia > Gymnophiona > Dermophiidae > Geotrypetes > Geotrypetes seraphini. Next base: position 66,213,195 of record NC_047092.1, read on the forward strand.
CCTCCCTCCTTCCCCCAAATGCTAATCAAAACCCCCAGCAGTCTATTTTTTACACTGTTCATTATCTATTTCTGCCACCCTCCCTTGCAGTTCCCTCCGTCTCGCCTCGCTGCTGCCGCAGCTCGAAGAACCGGTAGTAGCCGTTTATTTTCCTCCCTTCTATCTCTCTTTCCGCCCTGCTTTGTGTGAAGTTTGCGGCACATTGCAGATGAGCCCTAAGCGCGAGCGAGGCATCGGCTTCTCTATTGTTTCCCCACCAGCTCCCGGCTGCCGAGCGCAGAGAGGGGAGGGGAGAAGAGCTGTAGTACCCTCGGCCGACGACTAGGGGTCGCTGTGCAGTGTTCTGGCTTCTGTAGGCCTCAGATCTTTTTGTCTATGTGTGTGTGTGTGTAAGAGAGAGAAGTGAATCCCGCCGCCGCGGTACAGTGTGTGTGTGAGAGAGAGAGATTGCATGGGAGCCGCGGCTTCGGTAGCGCACACTGTCAAAAAAGAAAGAAAAAAAGGCTACTCCAGAAATTGTTTTTTTGGACAGACCAACACCGTACCAACCCAAAACATTCATTCGGGCAAGTGGAGCCATGCTCGGGCTCATTAGCAGGCGGAAAAAATCGGCTTCGTTTCCGTTCGCTGTGCTGAAAGCTTAGGGAAGGAATTACCAAGAGCTGGCTCTCCTCTCGTCTTGTGTGTGTGTGTGTACAGTCGTTATTATCACCCGTCTCTCTAATTCCTTTAACTTTTTTAAAAAAATCCACTCAGCTTCTGGCCCGTGACTGAACGCCGGCGGAGTATGGGAGCCTTGGTATCTTAAGAAGCGATTGAGTGGGGAGGGGGGGGGGTTAATTTATTTTTTTAAACCTCTATTTTTTATTATTATTTTGGGATTTTTTAAAATAATGGCAAATTCGACAGGAAAAAGTCAACCCGACCAGCGGAGGAAAGGACTGGCTTTTCTTGACGAGCTGCGGCAGTTTCACCAGAGCAGAGGGTGAGGAAAGAAGGAAAAATATCCCCCTCCCCCCCAGGACGGAGGGGAAGCAAATTTTTAAAAGGGGGCTTAAAAAAAAGCACAACTTTGACGGCAGAATTGGTGGCCGGTGGAGGTTGACAACTGTTAAGCTTTTGTTATTGTGTTTTATGTTTTTTTTTTTTTTTTTTTTTTTGCCGTTGCTGCAGGTCGCGGTTTAAGAAGATCCCCGCTGTGGCTGGGAAGGAGCTGGACCTTCACACTCTTTATACCAGAGTCACTACTTTGGGCGGATTTGCTAAGGTGAGTGCATGTGTAGGGGGAGAGTTTTTATTTTTTCGTTTGGATTTCCCTCTCTTCTGGAGAAGCGGAGGCGGCGAAGCCGGGGACTGGCGTGGCGGAGGCAGCAGTAGCCGGCCGGCGGGCAGGAGGCAGGCAAGGCCGGTCGACTGGGATCGGGGTTGTTGGGGGGCTTTGAAAGGGGAGGGGGCTGTTGATGATCCTTGCTGGACTGGGGTCATCTCGCTGATGAAGTTAGGGAATCCGGTTTTGTTATTTCTTTGCCCGACTGGGCTGTGAGGCAGTTTCTGGAGCTGCTGTTGCTTTTCCACTGAGAGATGTGAGAGAGTGTCTCTCGCTCTCTTCTCTCAGTGCAGTTTTAGTGCAGCTCAAAATTAGCGGGCATGTTTAACATCGATAATCGGTCGGGAGCGGGGGCAGGGAGAGGATGACGCTGTCGGGGTACCGGATCTTCTCCAAAACGAAAATAACAAAAGAACCCAGTCGTGGAGCAATAGCCATCTTAGGCTTCAAGGCTAGGGATGAAATGTAGGCCGCAAAGAAAAAAAAAAGGCCTGAGTATTGATGAAAGTATATGGGATCGTTTTGCTTCCTACAGTCCCAAACAAACTCCCTCTCCTCAACTGCAGGTGACTAGAATAGTATTGATATTGAGGAACTTTAGTATTTTTTTAAATGGAGTTCGTCGGGGTTTTATGAGGGTTGGGAGGATAGGAGGTGAAAGATTTGCCATTAGTTTTAACTATTAAGGGCAGTAAGAAAGCTAGTTTTTAATGCATGTTTTGGGTTTATGTTCAGAGATACCAGTTTGAAAACGGGGGACATTCATCAGCTGCTATGGGTATCATGCAGTAAATGTACAATTTATAAATAGGTACTTGCCTTTTTTTAAAATCGCATTATATATTTTGACGATATAACATCAAGTGCTTTGCTTTCTTTGATATCATTGTGAAAGTAATGTCTGATATTTGACAGGTTTCTGAAAAGAACCAGTGGGGAGAACTTTCAGAAGAGTTTAACTTTCCAAGAGGTTGTTCAAATGCTGCCTTCGCTTTAAAACAGTATTACTTGCGGTAAGTTCTGTTTGACACTCTCTTCTAGGAATTTTATTTGCAGCATTAAGAAATTGGCAACATATATTTCCAGGATTAATTCGGATTTTACAAAAATGCTTTTCATGGTTTAAAAATCATATGCTTAGTTGAAATTTTTCATATTTGTTATGTATTATTTTGCTGTTGTACTGATCCATCCACCTTATTGCTAAGCTGTTATGACGTTTTGCACTGTATTTACAGTTGAAGTGATATTTGCAGCATACAGTATCTGTGATAAAACTTTTATAGATGCTAAACTTGGTACATTTGTACATATGATTGCTTTTGGAAATTTGGACTCTAAAAGTTGTTTTCATAGAGGTTATAACTGTATTAGTATATTCACATTGTAAAAAAATATCAAGAAGAGGTAAGCAGCTTGCCTGCATCATTTTTTCATGTTTTGTATCTAGTAGATAATGTACTTTCAATTTAGTAATGTTAATGGTATGCATTTTATTTGCCATTAAATTGTATTTGTCCTTTTTTGTTAGTTGATTGTAGGAACATGTAGAATGACCTATGTCTGTTTAATTTGTCTTTATATTTACCAGTTATATTTTTATGCTTTTATATTCAGTGTAAATATAGTTGAGCAATTTTTTTTGTAATGTTAAATTTCAGTGGGATGGCAGATACTTAGTGGCAGTGAGGTTTTCTAGATAAATTATATATATTTACATGAATAGGTGTATAATATAAGTTGTTATTCAGAATGCACTCAATAGGATCTGTCACTTTGAATTAGGAAGTGCTGTTAACTGCACAGGTGTGCCTATTATTGGTTGTCTCAGATTGACTTTATTCTTGAGACTCTAGAGTTCACAGCAGTATGAAGTCATTACTGAATTATACTGGTCTGGAAAAATTTATTTGGAACATATCTTTTGTATGAAGCCATGTTTAATTAAAAATGAAAATGATAGAAAATAGTGTTGGTCCATTAGAAATGAAATTAAGGAAAAGAAATCAGGGTATGTTGAGTAGAGTGTATGATAAAATTGAAAACTTTCTGGATTGTTAAGATTCCTTGTTAGCATTACTTGAGCATATGTTATTGATAATATACAGGTCCAGAAGCTTCGATTTGAAAGATAACTGCCTAGTAAAGATTTTGTGAATGGGGATATAATTCTCTTGGGGGCAGTGACTCCAAATGGGTTAATTTTGTCCTAAGCCAGGATATCTGTTGTATGATTTCAGTTTCACAAATTTATTGCTGACAGTCACAGTAGTGCTTGTATTGTGGCAGAGTTGATTTTTTTTCCTGGAGTTCATAAGACATAACATGTAAAGGAAACCTATCCAGGTATGCTTGAAAATTTATTTGGTTGAAGCTTGTGGCACCCAAAACAATAGGCAATATTTCTGTATTTTTCTGCCAAATCTTCTTGGACTCCTATGTGAGAGATTCCCAGTATTTCAATTTATGAATATGCAGAAGTTGTGTTCAAAGAATAAAGTTTTTAGATTTTTGTGATGAGAGTTCAGAACTTTGAAAAAGTTTCATATAAATTATATACTGTAGTAATAGTAATGTTCCTATATTCAGATCTTTATTTCTTTAATGGATATCTTGGCACCTTGCTTTTTTGAGCACAAATAATTATTTAGGCATAAAGATATGTCAAGATTTGAAAAAACCCAAGCGCCAGGACACCATGGCAACTAAAAAATCAGACCTGGTGCCTGGGTTTTGTCAGCTGAACAAATGGCAATGGGCAGCTCAGTTGGAACTGCAGAAAGTAGAGCCCATCAGTAGCAGACTGTCCACTCTGTCTTCTCCCTTCTACTTCAGGTTCACTGCTTATCACAAGGGGAAGGAAAGGAGAGGGACTATGTGTTGGGCCAAAGCCACTGAATTTAACTGAGTTGTTCATTTTGTATTTAGTGCCAAAGTGGCAGAGGAGGATATAGTCCAATGCACAGTTGCTCTTCTTTCCTTCCAATTGTGATCCTTACTGGGCTGGGGCTGTAGGGTGGGGGAGGGGGCTCAGAGAGAGTGCTAGGTATCACTGTGCTGTGGGGGAGTGAGAGCTGAATACCTGTGTGCTGCAGGGAGAGGGTAAAGAATTTGAGTGTCTGCAGCAGGGGTAGTGGGGAGGGAGAGAGCTGATTGAGGGCCAGATTCTCAAACTTTACCATGCTTTAACGATGGCTACTAAACTAGTTCCTACCAGTTTAGCATGCCAGTACAGTATTTTACTGGCTGATTTTCAGAACAGCACACTGTGGTTTTTTTCCAAACTTTCTTGCAGACTCCAACTCTGCCATGAAAATATAGTACAACAAGGTCATTAATATTAAAATGGTGGTAAAATGGGCTCATCAATATTTAAACAACCATTCTGGGTGATTCTCTGTCATCGCCTGGTGATTCTCAAATCTTGTAGAACTATATTTGTGGGCAAAATTTTCCAGCAGGGTTTGAGCTACTGTAGCCTTACTTTCCGTTCAGTGCCTGAGCACTGATTGGCTCAAGGACTGACAGGAAAGTAAGGCTTGATATATCAGACCCCTCCTCCCGCAAATTCGGTGCCTTAGGCCTCCCAGTGCATCCCAGGATGCCCAGGGAAGGAGAAAGCCCGCCATTTTGAAGAGGCAGGACTGCTAGCCAGAGGGAGTGGGCATCCCTCTGGCCATCTTTCAATTCCAAGATATTTAGGGGGGGTGGAGGATGCCAGCGGCAGGAGGGATTGGGCATACTTCCTGCCGTCTTTCAAGTTAAAGGTACAGGGGCGCGGCCAATTGTCGGGGAGAGGAGCGATGGAAGGGAGCAGATATCCCTGCTGTCATCCTTCAATTTAAATATATGGGGGGCAGGTTGTTGGGGGGCAGGGGACTCCAGCAGCAGGAGGGAGTGGGCATCGCTCCTGCTGATCTTGTACAGGGTGTTGGGGGTGGGGGGGATCCAGGCAGTTGTGGAGGTGGTGGGGACTTTCTGCTGCTCTCCCTGTGGGTTAATCAGCTGAGCCGGCAAAACTCTGGGAGACCTGCGACAATTGATCAGGGCAGGGAGAGCAGCTTTGACAGAAGAGAGGAGCTGTGCTTAGTGATTGCTCTTCTGATTCCCTGCACAAATAGCGTTCATATAATTTGCATGCTATTATGCTGAGAATCGCCCGTAAAATAAAAATCGCTCCCACTACAGCCACTACATTGACTCGCTGAATTATACCGGTGAGTTTTGAGAATCCGGCCCCGAGTGCCACAGGAGGAGAGAGAGATGGAGGAAACATATCTGGGTGTCTGAAAGCCTGGGGGGAGGGGGGTACCGAGTGTTTGCTAGGGTGTAGGAGATGGGAGAGAAAGCTGGAAGGATTCGGTTATGGGGGATGGTCATTGGGAGACATCTGTGGCGGGGGCTATCCCACAGGAGATATATGAGGTGGGGGACATTCAGAGCTATGGGGTATATATTTTGGGGAGGTGATGATTGAGAGTGAACTATGAGGGTGAGTGCCAGAGAAGGGGGTGGTTGAGAGTGAGCTATGAGGGTGTGTGCTAGGGGAGGCAAAGAGAGAGCTCTGGCATCTGTGTGTACCAGGAGCAGGAGTGGGGTGGGTGGGGTGTGCTTGCTAGAGAAGGGGAGTAAGAGAGGAAAAAAGTTGGGAGCTAGAAAGATGTCTTGTTAATTAGAAAATTTGTAACAACAGAAGTAGTCCATAAGGATCATTGTTACTGAGGAGAAGATTCTTCAGCAGCCCTGTTGGTAGGATCAGTTTAAAATTTTAAAGTCTGATTCTTTTTTTTGGGTGGGGTGTTAAGAAGAATTGAGAGAAACTATACAGGATGATAGGGAAGAGGGATTATGAGAGGCTACTGCTGGGAATAGAGATGTAACACTAAGGGTGTTGCTAGGGTGGCTAGGTAGGCTTTAGGATGCAGCTTCTGAGAGTGGGTGAATGAGCAGTGGGGAGAGGTCAAATATGCAGCTGTGGCCCAGTGTAGAAATGTTAAGGTTGCAGCTTGTGTGTGTGTAGGTCAGGAGGTGGGTAGGTAGGTAGGTGGGTGCACTGCCTTACCTAGCCTTATTTATTTAGATTTCTATCCCGTTCTTCCGGAAGCTCAGAATGGGATACAAATGACACAAAATTATAGGACAAAGTTTATAGGCAGTCGTAGAGAGACAGGAGGGGAGACATAGGGGAGGAGGGGGTGCAAAGAGGGAGGGGAGAGAGCAGGGAAGCAGGAGTTAGGAAGGGGAGCTAGGAGCAAGGAGAAGGCCGTTCGAGGGGGCTGTTCAATACTAAAATAAAACCCCCAAACAAACTCACAAGAAACATTTTAAGGAAGAAACTATAGGAGACAGAATATGGAGGAATCTGTTGAAAGATACCGTATTTTTTGCTCCATAAGACGCACCCTAAATTTAAAGGAGGAAAAGAAGAAAAAAAAAACCCATTCTGAACCAAATTCTCACTGCGAGGCTCTGTACCCAAACCTACACTCCTTGCCAGGCTCTGTACCCTGTCCCACTACACTGCCCTGTAACCTGCCCCCTAATCCCCTTTCCCTTTTTTATGGTACAACATTTTTTTTATTGGTTTCCAAAATAAATTACAAACAGGGCATAGCCCAAAACAGAAAAAAGTCCCAAACAAAACTGGAACAATAGTCAAGAATACCACAGCATAAACCCCCACCCCTTCCTAGAGCAGGGAGCAACCTCCAGTATGCAAAACAATGAAACAAAAATTTAAAACAACCTTTTTTAACCCCCATCCCTTTTTAAAACACCCCTGTCCTGTAGCGAAGATATAAATTTTTAACACCCCCCTCCATGGTTGGGCCTTTTAAAAACACCCCCAGTACCTTTTTTTAACCCTTGTCCCTAAAAACACCCCCTTCCCATCTCTCTTCAGATCTCCCCCATTGCCTGGTGGTCCAGCGGTGCATCGACTGGCAGGTGCAATCCTCCTGCCTGGGCCCGCGCCACCTCTTCATGACCCGTGTCTCCTATTGCCTGGTGGTCCAGCGGTGTGTCAGCGCCACCCTCTGAATGGTGCTTTCAGTGTCAGAGGGCAGCGCTGACATACTGCTGGACCACAGGCAATGGGAGACGCTTAAGGAGGTGCGGGACAGGATGGGAAAAGGCGGCATGGTCCCAGCCATGCTGGCGGAGGGCTTGCGCCTTCCGGTCAATGCACCGCTGGACCACCAGGCAGTGGGGGAGATTTGAAGAGGTGTTTTAAAAAGGGACAAAGGTTAAAAAAGGTACTGGGGGTGTTTTTAAAAGGCCCGACTGGGGGTTAAAAATTTATATCTTCGCTGTATAAGATGCACCGACATTTCCACCCACTTTTGAGTGGAAAAAAAGTGCGTCTTATGGAGTGAAAAATACGGTACTTGAAATCTTGTTAAAGCAAAAGAAAAATAAATTTGCTGATAAATAGTCCAAAATATAGTATCTATAACTAAAGAATAGTAGCTTCATGTCTCTGGAAAGCTATACATATAATTTCAGCAAGAGCAACTCTGAATCATCATTTTTTGATGCTTGCTTGAATGTTTTATTTTTAAAAAATGTAAAAAACATATTAACGAAATGCCCATGTTTGCCTTAAGAGCTCAAGTAAAAACCCTGAATGGATAATAGCCAATAATATCCACAAAATCTATAAGAATAATCCAAAATTGGCTAATACGCCTAATCCCTGGGGAAGAAAAAGTCTGAGGAAATGAGGCAAAACTGCAAATAAATAAAATAAATGGATAAATATATAAATAAATAAATAATGGACATCAGTATGAGCCCTTCATAACTAGATGAACGTAGACCTCTGGCTCAGGCAATATCTCAAAAGGTGACCAGCACCAGACCGAAGTCTAAATGAGAATAGCCTCATACATCATGTAGTCCATATATACCAAAGACATGTATGTGCAAAATTTCACACCCTCTCAAAACCAAAAAGACTTTTTTAACACCAGGGAGAAGGGGTTAAAAGGACATAACATATGCACTATGCCTGTGGGCACACCATGTAACCTTTACTAAAACATACAACCATACATATAATAAATACTATAAATGTGCATATAAAATGTAATATATAATATATAATAGTGTCTGTGTGTGAATGTGCAAATGAGCAAAATAAATAAATAAATACCTAATAAATAATTAAAGAAAAAATATATACAAAGTGCAAGGTGCTTCATGAAATGCAAAATTTGTGGCAAGAATGAGGCCTAAAGTGCAATTGCAAAATTTATGGCACGAATAAGGCTTAAAGTGCAAATGCAAAATCTATGGCAGGAATGAAGCATAAAGTGCAAGTGCAAAAGAATCCCACTGCAGGTTCCTGGTAGAAATCAAATTTAAACTAAACTGCAAGAGAGATTGAAACCTAAAACACCATAATAACAATATAAATATACATAAAAAATATCAGAAGAAAGTGCAAATGCAGGTCATTACTGACCTTTGAAAGTCCTATCATTCAAAGTATAAGTGCCATTCCTTACTAACCGTGCCTCATGTACTAACAATGAAAGGTTCGTGAGCTGAAAAGCTCCCCAAACACACACACATACGCACCAAGCTGAAATAATACGAAATAAATACTAAACATTCACACATATACAGACACACAAGAGGCTCTGATAGAGCCCAATCACAAATATCCGGAATGTATAACTATTAAGAGTCACTCATAAATATCACCACTTCATGAATCACCACTCGACAGAGCTCCGTTTCGCCACTTCATCAGGAGCAGAGATTAAATTGGAAAAAACTGAATATAAGTTGGTGAAAAGCCGACATAGACTGCTAGGTCTGTTGGCAAAGAAAAATCCCCTGGGTTGGCAAAGAAAAATCCCCTGGGTCCAGAACGTACTACAATCAAAGACACTGGTCCCAGCGTCTTTGATTGTAGTATGTTCTGGACCCAGGGGATTTTTCCTTGCCGACAGACCTAGCAGTCTATGTCGGCTTTTCACCAACTTATATTCAGTTTTTTCCAATTTAATCTCTGCTCCTGATGAAGTGGTGGAACGGAGCTCTGTTGAGTGGTGATTCGTGAAGTGGTGATATTTATGAGTGACTCTTAATAGTTTATACGTTCCGGATATTTGTGATTGGGCTCTATCAGAGCCTCTTGTGTGTCTGTATATGTGTGAATGTTTAGTATTTATTTCGTATTATTTCAGCTTGGTGCGTATGTGTGTGTGTTTGGGGAGCTTTTCAGCTCACGAACCTTTCATTGTTAGTACATGAGGCATGGTTAGTAAGGAATGGCACTTATACTTTGAATGATAGGACTTTCACAGGTCAGTAATGACCTGCATTTGCACTTTCTTCTGATATTTTTTATGTATATTTATATTGTTATTATGGTGTTTTAGGTTTCAATCTCTCTTGCAGTTTAGTTTAAATTTGATTTCTACCAGGAACCTGCAGTGGGATTCTTTTGTACTTGCACTTTATGCTTCATTCCTGCCATAGATTTTGCATTTGCACTTTAAGCCTTATTCGTGCCATAAATTTTGCAATTGCACTTTAGGCCTCATTCTTGCCACAAATTTTGCATTTCATGAAGCACCTTGCACTTTGTATATATTTTTTCTTTAATTATTTATTAGGTATTTATTTATTTATTTTGCTCATTTGCACATTCACACACAGACACTATTATATATTATATTTTATATGCACATTTATAGTATTTATTATATGTATGGTTGTATGTTTTAGTAAAGGTTACATGGTGTGCCCACAGGCATAGTGTATATGTTATGTCTTTTTAACCCCTTCTCCCTGGTGTTAAAGTCTTTTTGGTTTTGAGAGGGTGTGAAATTTTGCACATACATGTCTTTGGTATATATGGACTACATGATGTATGAGGCTATTCTCATTTAGACTTCGGTCTGGTGCTGGTCACCTTTTGAGATATTGCCTGAGCCAGAGGTCTACGTTCATCTAGTTATGAAGGGCTCATACTGATGTCCATTATTTATTTATTTATATATTTATCCATTTATTTTATTTATTTGCAGTTTTGCCTCATTTCCTCAGACTTTTTCTTCCCCAGAGATTAGGCGTATTAGCCAATTTTGGATTTGCCTTAAGAGCTGCAATTTTAGCCTCTCCCCAATTACTTTAGCAACCACAATCTAAAGCATCTCTCCCTTGCCCGATATGCGGCAAGTAGGTGGACAGTGGAGAGAGCAGTAGCCTCTTAGCTTGCTGTACATTACATTGAGAACATTATAAATGTATGATTTATAAATATGCATAAATAATCTGGGTAAGTCACTTAATCCTCCATTACCCCAGGTACAAAATAAGTACCTGTACGTATATACAGTGCTCCCCTGCGAATTCACAGTCGGCGATTTGCGGTCCTGGTCATTCGTGGTATTTTACGACCGTGACCGATGACTGGGCAGGAGAGGGCAGCCGGAGTGCCAGCAAGTGAAGGAAATCACTCGTGGTATGCTCCGACTGCCTCTTCCTGTACTAAAATTGGACCTCACCAATCAGGAGCTGCTTTGACACGCAGGCCTGACTTTAGTACAGGAGGAGGCGGTTGGAGCATACCGCGAGTGATTTCCTTCACTCGCCGGCTGCCCTCTCCTGTCACCCCTGCTAAAAACGTATTCACGGTTTTTCAACATTTGTGGGGGTTCCTGGAACGGAACCCTCGCGTATATCGGGGGAGTACTGTAATATGTATATCGCTTTGTTTGTAATCACAGAATGGTGGTATATTAAGCCCCATTCCCTTTCCTTTAAGTTGTTCTAAGGCTGACTCCTAGATACTAAGAATTTGTTGAGACCTGGATTAGCTATTTTCTTTCTAATTCATTAAAATAATACTTTGCTATATAGTTGTAAACTTAAAGCATGCCTCAACACATTTTCAGTAAATCTAAAAGCCAGCCTAAAAACTTAAGATGCAGCTGCTGAGACATATCTTCTCCTTCCCCATTCTTGCAACATTGTCCCCAATGAAGTTTGAGGGGGACCCCTTTCATATCAGCAATAGCTCTTTTAGAAACTGACTTACTAAGGCTCTTTTTTCCTATTTTGTGTCTTTTGGCAAAGAAACTATTAAATCGGTTCATTACAGTGTCTCTGCAAGTTGGTAGCAAAAATCAGTAGTCTCCCTTCCTAAAGCATGCTGTTAGCCGCATCACAGCATCTTTTAGATAGGACTGCCTCTTTGTTTCACCTTTCAGAAGATAGAGAATTGTATCTTAAAAGGGTATGGTTTTTTAACAGTTTATGAAACCTTATTTAAGAAGGTTCTGTTATTAAGGCCACTGGAAGAGCATTCCAAATCTTTTCATACCAAGCTGTAAAGGATGCCACCAAATAACGCTTAAAGTGAAATGTGCGAGTAGATGGAAACAAGAATTGTAAATCCTTGTTTCTGTTAGGCACGTGCGATCTCTCAGAGAAATAAAGAGATATTGGTTACTGCGGATGGGCAGACTAGATGGGCCATTTGGCCTTTATCTGCCATCGTGTTTCTATGTTTCTATGAAAGACAATTACTCCTTAACATCTAAGTCAGGTAAATAGGATGGTGCCAACCATGAAGAACTCTAAAGACAATCTTGAACTAAGGGCACGAATGGTAACCAATGAAGTTTTGTTAAAAAGGGGTAACCCTGTCACACTTTTTAGCCCCAAAAATAAACTTAGCTGCTGTATTCTGTAGCAATTGAAGGTGATCCAGGCATCCCTCAGTACAACCGACATACTAAAGATTACAGTAATCAAGAGAGGATAGTATAATTGCTTGCAAGAAAAGCGTCAGGTGTTCTGTAGAAAAAATAATGCCTATTTCATCTCAGTTTATTTTCAATCTATGAAATATTATTTGAACCAGTTTATTCTCATGGTTAACTGTGAATCCAGAATAATACCCAAAATTTGAAGTGAAATCCTGAAAAACAAATTCTTCCCCCTGTATAACAATCACAGGAGGAGGTGGAGGCACTATTGTTTGACCAAACTATGTGATCTTAGTTTTTGAAGAATTTAATTTTAACTTTGTTGATTTTGCTCACTCTTGCTCTAAAACAAAACTTTCCTGAATATTACATTACATTACATTAGGGATTTCTATTCCGCCATTACCTTGCAGTTCAAGGCGGATTACAAAAGAATTATCCAAGATGTATTACAACAAGACCTTATAAAAAAAAAATAAAAATTGGTCATTTTCAAAAAGAGTAAGAAATGGGTAAGGTTATTTGTTTGGGGTAGTTGGCTTTAGTGAGAGGTGGAGTTTGAGACTTGCAGTATTATTTCTTTTTTCAGAGTTTTCTTGAAGAGTATGGTCTTTATTTCTTTTCTAAAAGTCTTGTAGTCGAGGGATGCCATCAGTAGATTGGTGATTTGGTTGTCTAGTTTGGCTGCTTGAGTGGCCAGGAGGCCATCATGTAGTTTTTTCCATTTGACCTCCTTAATTGGGGGGTATGAGAATGGGGTGTGAGTTTTCCTATGTCTGGTTGCGGTGTTGTGGATGAGGCGGTTATTCAGGTAGTTTGGACTGTCTCCGTATAAAGTCTTAAATAGTAGGCAGTAGAATTTAAATTGTATTCTTGCTGGGATCGGAAGCTAGTGCGATTGGAGATATGCTTCTGTAATGTGATCATGTTTCTTTAATGAGTAGATGAGCCTTAGTGCTGTGTTTTGGATAGTTTGTAGTTGTTTTGTTATGGTTGTAGGGCATGGGAGGTAGAGGATATTACAGTAGTCAAGTAGGCCTAGTATTAAGGACTGAACTATGAGCTGGAATTGAGTTTTCTTGAAGAATTTCCGAACTTGTCTTAAGTTTCTCATGGCTAAGAATGACTTTTGTATTGTTTTATTGATTAGCGGTTGCATGGTGCAGCATCTGTCGATAGTTATTCCTAGCAGTTTTAGGGTGGTTTGTATGGGGTAGTTGATTGCGTTGATTTCAATGTTGGTTATGGTTGGTATTTTGTTGTTTTCTAGGAGGATGAATTTCGTTTTATCTGGGTTCAATTTCAGTTTGTGATCTTTCATCCAGGTTGCTATTGATTTTAGTGTTCGGTATATTGTGTTCGTCATGGAGAGTTCAGGTTGATCGAAGGGTATGAGAATGGTAATGGCATCGGCATAGCTGTAGGAGGTTATGCCTTGTTTGTCCAGGTGAGAGCTGAGGGAGGCTGTATAGAGATTGAAGAGAGTCGGGGATAGAGGGGATCCTTGGGGAACTCCGCAGGGGTTTGACCAAGGTTCAGATTTTTGTTTGTCTGATTTTACCCTATAGGTTCTTGATTTAAGGAATCCTTCAAACCATGTGTATACTTTATCTGTGATATCTATTGTATCCAAGATTTGTAGTAGAATATTATGGTCCACAAAGTCGAATGCAGCGATAAGGTCTAGTTGTATGAGCATCATTTTTTTCCTGTGTTGAGATGTTGTTTGGCTGTGTCCAAGAGAGATCCTAGTAGTGTTTCTGTGCTGAAGTTGTTTCTGAAGCCGGATTGTGTGGGATGGAGTATGTTATGGTTTTCTAGGTAATTGGAGAGGAATTTGGCAACTAGTCCTTCTATTATTTTGACATAGAGTGGAATAGAGGCAATGGGTCTGTAGTTGGCTGTTTGGTCTATCGGTCCTTTGGGGTCTTTGAGGATCGGGGTGATGATGATTTTGCTGAGGTTGGTAGGGTAGTAGCCGTTTATTAGCGAGATTTGAATCCAGTTTAGAAGAAGAGTGCGGAATTTTGTGCTGGATGTTTTTAGGAGACTGCTGTTGAATATAAGAGACTACTGTTGAAAATGCTATGAATAGACCCAAAATAGTTATATCATCAGCATAGTTGAAATGACATCTCCCTCTTATGCAGGAAAAATTGTATAGTAATCACTATACAGTATAATCTCGTTATAACGGACTCGCTTATAACGGAACCTTGCCTATAGCGGACGAGGTCAGAAAACCATCGGATATAGCGGACTCGCATATAACGGACTTTCGGATATAATGGACAACTATTTTGGTGCCCAGAGCCGCTTTTAGCTGTAGTTTTATTCGGCTATAATGGACGTGCAGACTCTGCCTACAAGGCATGTGGCATGCTGGTGATATAGTATCAAAATGCAGCCCAGAGAAAAAAATGACGAGTACAGTGTTCTGGTGTGCAATCATTTCGTGCCATACCAATGTTTTGCTGAGTTTTGTTATTGATGTTGCTGATATTCTTGTGCAGTGACGGTTGTTCATCGATTTTACATTGTTTCAAGTTGCCCGTTTTTCCAGGTCCCTTGAAGTCCGTTATAACGAGATTATACTGTATTAAAAAGGATTGCCAAAAGGGGTGATCCCTGAGAAACCCCACGATCTAATTTCCAATTCCTGGAAACTGCATTATTCCACTTCACTAAGTACCCTCTTTCTGTAAGGAATCCCTGAAACCAACTCAAGACAGGGCCAGAAATTCCTATCAAATGTAATTGAAAAATTAACATATTATGGTCAATTAGATCAAAAGCTGAACTCAAGTTTAATTGCATCACAATCATTTGGTTGCCATGAGCTAATTGTTGGTGAATTTCAAATAATAATGCACCTAGGGGTCCTTTTATTAAGGCACTAGTCATTTTAGTGCATGCTAAATGCTAATGCATCCATTATAGTCTATGGACGTTTTGGTGTTTAGCGTGTGCTAAAATGGCTAGCGCACCTTAGTAAAAAGACCCCCTAGTCAAGTTTTTGTGCTAAATTCATTCCATAAGGCTGATTGAGTTGTCACAAGTAAATTATTATTTTTTTTAAATTTAACTTTATTTATATCCTGTCATACTTTTATAGTTCAAGACAGTGTACAATAATAGAGGATTAAATCAAGATTACAGTGAGAATTGGTATGCAGCAGTAATTTAGAGTGAGATCATACAGTTGGATATTGCAGTATAACAGTGTAACATTTGGGGAGGGAACATAAGAGCTGAGGGGAGTGTGAGGGGGCGTGCATGAGAAGACACAAGGTGGTGGCTTGGGCTATTAAGAGAATTTGTCGAGTAAATGGGTTTTTAATGCTTTTCTGAATGAGTAGTAAGACAGAGAGTTTAGGAGAAGGCCGCTTAGGGTGTTGCTCCAGATTCCTGCTTGAAAGGATAGTGTCCTGTCAAGGAATTTCTTGTAGTGGCAACCCCTTGGCATTGGGAATGCAAATAGTAGTTTCCCTAGCAACAGCAGCAGATGAATCCAGAGACCAATGGGGATAGCACACATTTACCAGCAGACGGAGATAGAGAAACCGATTAACAGGTAGTCCCATTGGCTGGCACTCCTCCTGTATCTCCAGTATTATCTATCTCCCAGCAGGGGACGGTCGCTATTCAACTAGCTCCTGAATTCTGGCTGTGACTGGAACTTTATTTTCTCCTGTTGAGGTTTCTCTTCAGTGAGACTGCCATTCTCTTTCTCCTGTTGAGGTTTCTCTTCAGTGAGCTGGCAATGCTATTTCTTCTGTTGAGATTTTCTCTTCAGTGAGTCAGGGGTGTCCGGCTGAACGGTGCCGGCTTTAGGGGTTATACCTGGGCCCCCCCATGTCCCTGCCTCACCCTTCCTCCATTGGTAGAGGGTCTGACTGGGTCTCAATTTTTTTTCTTCTTTCCCTTCTCTGTAAAAAAAAAAAAAAAAAGAGACCACAGATGCTACATTCTGCCCTGCTTTTGCTGCACTACTAGCTCTAACTGGCTTCAACTGGCCCTAACAACAAGCTTGTGAGTATGTCTGGTTTTTACTGTCGTTTGAACTTCAGGTTCTGTTTGAGAGTCTTAGTACTGTGGGTTCGGTCTTCGTACATTTAAGGAATGGATATTTTATTGAGGCTAAGTTTTATGACTAGAAACTAGGACTTCCCGCCCTTTGCATGCACGCGCTTGGTTTCCTTGTTGGTTACAGCGCGGCAGTAGCGGTGCAATTTTATGCTCACACTTGTTCTCATTGTTGGGTTTCAGTGCAGCAGTAGTCCTGTTTATTCTGAGGCTCTCTTTCATCGGTGTTTGTCATGGCCATGTGCAGCTGATTGTGCAGGTGCTGGTTTATAGTAGCGCGCATGAGATGGGACATGTTTTTTCCGGCGCTGTGGGCTGTTTTTCTGGTTATTCCCCGAGTCTGATTTTCTTTCTATGCAAGCCACGGCAGGGTAAATTTTACGGGGCTTGAATCCCACTATGTTTCTAGGAGTGTTGATGCAGCGACCACGTGTCAGCAAGAATCAGGCATGTGCTTGGGTCTCCGGCAATGCCGGGAGAGCTGCAGCGTTCCGGTAGTTTGTTTCCAGCTGACTTTGGTCAGGGTATGCCGGGGCTTCTCTCCTTTCCGGTTCAGAAAGTTGTATGTGTTTCACCAGCTTTGGGACAAGCTTGGGCAGATTTATATGTCTATGTCTGTGTTACTGCTGTACTCCCTTGAAGGAAGCTGCTTGTTTAATCGGACTCTGGGGTTAGCACTCAAGGGGTTTACCAGAGAGACTCTGACCTGTGCTAGGTCACCCAGTCTCGATTTGTCTCCGGACTGGGGCGACATACGGCAACTCAAGGCACGGTGAGATCAGCAGTAATATAGTGCCCTGTATTTCACACAGGTATCTCATTGTCTCTCTTGGGGGTCTCTGCAGATTGAGCCTTTGTCTGTTGGTAACTGTCCTTATTTGGGCCTCTGTGCTGAGCTGCATGTGTCTAGTAGCGGCACAGGATATATATGCCTAAAGGTAGTACAAACAGTTTCCAAGTTTGGGCTGTCTCTATGGGCATAATGACACTGCGCATCTTCCTGCGGCCAGGACTCTTTCTCTATTTCTGAGGGGGCCTGGACTTCAGATTTCCATGCTTATCATGCTGTTTCTCCTGTCGCCATTTTCTCATGGCACATGCTAGACGGGCCCCCCCGACCAGACAGGAACGGCTGTACAGCTCCTTTTAACCAGGAGCCAGTTACCTATTCTATCAAACCTGCGGAGGATCACACTATGTGGCTATTAGCCTCATCCCTGAAGCTCTCATTAGCGATGTGAGCTTTGTCTGATACCTATAAGGATGCTGCTGTTTTTCACGGGGCGGTAGATGCAGCATCTTGATTGAGTCTAGTACATATTCACTTTAAAAGACATACGTATTTTGCTCATGTTGCATGGCGTTAGTACTGTTTTCATGGTTCCAGTATATTCCTATTTTCATTGTGAAACTTGATTTTTCCTAGGAGAATCTTCTTGCAGATCCTACAGTTCTCTCCTGCCATTCCCTGACCCTCTACACTTCATTCTGAGGGGATCTTGAATTCTTCCAATGACTCTTCAGGCTTTCTCATGAAGGAGAAGACGCTATAATGTCAGGTCAGGGGGCTGTGAACATTTTTCAGGATGCTTGCAACTTTGCATCCTCCTCAGGTTTCCAGTTTGTTCTTGGAGTCTCTCTGTTTTGTGTTTCCCTTTTCAGTGTTACTGGTCCTCAAGGCAGTTCTTGTAGTTCTTCGGGAACTAAGGGACGTTGTTCCAATTACTACATGGTGCCCAAGACGGGGGCATTGGGCAGGCTGGATCCCATTCTGCTGAATTAGTTTCTCAGGGTTACACATTTCTGCAGAAAAACTGGGAGAATATTTACATTTTCCCTATGGACTCCGAATCGGCACTAGGTTTGCTTGCCTCTTTTTGAGCAGCGCTTTCGGTTTTGGCACATGCCTTTTCACCTACCCAAGGCTTCAAGAACATTTTAGAAAATGTGGGCGGTGGTACCGTTTTGGCACTACCAGGTGATTCACCTAATTTCTTCTTGACTGACTGCTTGATTCGGACGTCTTCCAGTCGGGTCATTTGACTGACACGAAAAGTGTGGTTTCTTTTCCTCAGTTCTTTGGACGTGAATCTTCGAATTTGCACAGCGCTCTTTTCTCCTGTACTATTTATAGGTATATCGGGGAGATGTTTTTATTCATATAGGAGAGAAATGTGTTTTTTCCCAGAGACTAGGGCGATGGGTCACAGTCTCAGGTTTGCATTCTTCTTTGGTCATCATGACCCAGAGTATGGGATTCTGTACAGGTTATAGGATCCATGTTGCTGACTCCACTGGGAACTTCGGCTTGCTTTCCCATTATAACGCTAGAGCAGTCGCTTTTGTTCCGGTGGTTCCCGGTATCTCAGGGCTCCAATTATTTGGTATGCTCCTCATGCATCGCTCTGTATGATTTGGTGGCTCAGCGAGATTTCTCTTTTCAAAGGCATGCCTCGATCTTTGCTGGACTAGCTCAAACATCCCGGGCTGTCGGGTTGGGGGAGCTCGATGCCTTCTATCCTCAGCTCCAGGAGTTTAGTCTTAAGAGGCGACTCAGTACTTGTTCATTCTTCTACTCTTGAGCATGGTCAGGCTACCTTTCTGGAGCTTCAGACCATTCTTCCGGAGTGCCGTGGAGGGTCCTTTCAGTCAGTATTATGATGGGGGTATTTCTCTACAGCTTGGGCAGTAGGTGATGTACTCAGTTGCCAGGTACAGTTGTTGTTCTACTTCAATGGGTGGACCCTCATCTTTCTCTTCTGTTGGCAGATCATTTTAAGGGTCAGGAAAAGAGTTTGGATAGGCTTTTTCTCCGCGAAATCTGAGCATGGCCCATTTATTGTATGTTACAGTGTACAGCACTGTGTATGCTCTAGAAAGTGTAAACGTTAGTAATAGTGAAATCTTCTATATCCTGGATATTGGGAATGTTGGCTCAGGCGTTCTGCTCTTTTTATGGACGTGAGATTTTCTGGAACTAGACCTCATGGCCTAGCTTCTTCGGCGGGCACAGAGAGTGGGAGTTAGAGGGGGTAACAGCGTGGCTTCTTTCTCACCTCTGTTTCTCTTTTTCAGTGTTTTCCCCTGGCTGATGATGGCTTGGATTTGCCATCTCAAGCTCGCTTTCCGGGCACAGTATTTGTAGAATCTCTGACTTGGCTGCGCCATCCTTGCTATGCGGATCTGATGAGTCTTTCGACAGCCGGACTAAGAAGTTTCCTGGTATCTCCGGATTTGCTCACCTAGGGTCCGATCAACATGGATATTCGTACTACTTTGGTATTACGACCTAGCTTTTGAGAAGTCATGACTGACATGTAAGGGTTATGCGAAGCAGGTTGTTTCTTCTCTTATGCAGGCGCTACAGACGTCCTCACCTGTGGCTTCTGCTTCCTTTTGGAGGTTTTTCCTTTCTTGGATACTTTTCAACATTTGCACCCTTCCAGAGTTCCTTTTTGGCACAGGTGTATTGCTGAGGGCTTAGCATTCATTTCCCTTCAGCTTCAAGTGCCATTCTTAGCTTGTTACAAGGGCTAGGTATATTGCTCTTCGATTACTTCTCAGCTTCATGTAATTCAGTTTCTAGACGGAGTACAGTATATTTGTACACCTCTTAGAAAACCCTGTCCGGAGTACAATCTTCAGGTACTTCTTCGCAGTTTATCGAAGGCTTCATTTCCTCCTTGTGCCATTGAACACGGGGTTTCTTGTGGCCATGGCTTCGGCTCTGCAGTTTTCCAAGTTGCAGGCCTTGTTCAGCGGGGATTCCTATTTCTGATTTCCAAAATCTGGGGTATCAGTTCGGACGGTACCACAATTCTTTCTAAGGAGGTGTCATCCTTTCTTTTATGACACGCTCCCTTTTCCTTCCTTCTTCCTGGGAGGAGAAATGGGGAGGAGAAATGGGGAGGAGAAATGGGGAGACGTGCTTTTATTCACTGCATTTTTTTGAAAGTGCGTAGCGTTCTCCGCGAGCAAGGTTTCTAATGACTTTTAGTTGTTTAGATCACCTTTTTGTATTCTTTAAGGGACGCCTCAAACATATGGCGGCGTCCAAAGCCTCCATCACTCGATGGGTCCAGGAAGACATTTTTTTACGCTTGCTTGATGATAGGGAAGCGGTTGGCGAAAGAACTTCATGACCATTCCATCAGAGTGATGGCTACTTCTTGGACTCGGTCCAGAGGTTTTTTCCTTGGAGGAGTTTTGTCTCGCGGCTACTTGGTCTTCCGAGAGTGCTTTCTCTCAGCATTACTGGTTGGATGTGGGGGCGCATGCGGTGGATGCGTTTAGTGCGTTGGTTGTTGCGGAGGCGGCGTTTGCTTCTCACCCAGATTGAGGATTGCTTTGCTACATCCCATTGGTGTCTGGATTCATCTGCTGCTGTTGCTAGGGAAGGAAAAATGATGTTCTTACCTGTTAATTTTCTTTCCCTTAGACGCAGCAGATGAATCCAGAGCCCCACCCTTTCTGAATATTGTCTGTCGGTTTTTTCTTTTGCAACTTTTGAAGTTTGTTATTATTGAGGGTTGTATTCTGTATTATTGCCTTTTGAGATTTATTATGGGAAAGACGTTTGTTTTTTTTCCATGCTATGCCTATTGATGGATACTGATGCTTGGGCAAGGAGCTATACTGGAGATACAGGAGGAGTGCCAGCCAATGGGACCACCTGTTAATCAGTTTCTCTATCTCCGCCTGCTGGTAGATGCTGCTATCCCCATTGGTCTCTGGATTCATCTGCTGCGTCTAAGGGAAAGAAAATTAACAGGTAAGAACATAATTTTTCCGTTTTGCAGGAGGAGCAGGGTTTGTCCTGTAGAGTGAAGTGACTCAGGAGGTAGATGGGTGCTGTGCCAAATAATGTCTTGTAGCATAGTGTGACCGGGCCGGTTCCTTGGTGGCTGGAAAGCCGAGCCCGGGCCACAGGTAGATTTATGTAGCGCCTTTTATATGGCTGGTAGAAAGAAAAACCAGGAAAAGGGATTTCTCAAAAGAAAAACAGCTTCATTTTATTTGTAATCCTTGAACAAGGTAAAACAACAATATGTTCATCAAGGCAATGTCCTATAAGTCCTTTGGAGCAATCCCTCTTGCTCCAGCATGGGCCACTTGCCCTGTACTTGTCAGCAAAAGCAAAAAGAAAAAAAAAACAAAACGTTTTTTCAAAATCCCCCATTCAGGAGTATGCTTTAATTTTCTGGAGCCCACACCTTCCTAAGCAGGTTGGCGACTTCCAGCCAGTACACCCTGCTGCTGGGCTACTTGTTCTCCCTCCCCCAAGGGTCTCCCTTCCTGAGGCAATTACCAACTCCTGACTAGGCCTCTGGAGTCCTCTGGGCTTAATGGCTACAGACTTTCCTCAAATTGTCTTTAATTAGTGCAGAGCTGCTTCTGCCCTGTTCACAGCCCTGCTCTAGCTCAGGGTTTTTAAACCACCAGGACTGGATTTCCCATAAGACAGGAAGGCCCTTTCATACTTCATTCCCTCCTATATCCATGCCCTCTTCAAACTCACTTTCATCAAGAAGGCTGCTCATTTCCCAGTCATTAGTTCTGTAGTCAGGGCTGTTTCTCCATCCATTAACTTTAGGCTGTTCCACCCATCCCTCACTTTGCCTGCCTGCCAGCTCCTTCAGAATGTTATGTCTCTGAGGGCAAACCCCCGGGTCTCCTTCCCAAGATTGGCCAGGCAGTGCACTGTACCTCCCAGAATTAACACTTCCTCCTTTGCTGGGTTGACCTCCTGCAAACGTCCTGGGTTGGGGAACTGGAACTCTGGAGTCTCGGTGTGTAGCTGAACTCTCTTGATTAGAGCCAGCTGAGCTCCCCCCTTGCTTGCTCTGCCTCCTCTCTATTTGAGGCAGCTGGTCCCCTCTACCACGAGGGCTGACCCCACCCCCTCCTGGGTTGGGTTTAGGTTTCTCACCTTGAGGAAAGGATCGATAGGGGAGATAATTGGTTTGCAGTGCCCTTCCCCCCTGGCTGTTGTGTTGTACTGAACCTTGTTTCTGCCCCTTCCCTCTGGGCTGAATCAGCTGAGTCTGCTCCAGGCCAGGTTTTGTCAAGCCCTTTGATGCCTGCTGGGGAAGTTTAACTGTTCTCTTCCTTGGGACAGGGGCTTCCCTGTCACAATAGACAACCGAATTTGAATATGATTCTGGCCTCGATCGGTAGCCAGTGAAGTTTCTTGAGATAAGGGGTGATATGTCGTATTTTTTCAGGCCAAAGATCAGTCGTACCGCTGTGTTTTGGATTATCCTCAGTTTCTTGATGGTTTTTTTAATGGGATCTTAGGTAGATGATATTGCAGTAATGAAGTGATCCTAGGATGAGGGATTGGACTAGCAGTCTGAATCATGTGAAGTCGAAGAAAGGTTTTAGCGTGCATAATTTTCATAGTATGTTGAAGCATTTTTTGATTAGGATGTTGGTATAGAAGTCAAGTGTCAGTTATTGGTCAAGGGCGAATCCTAAGATTTTTATTGTGGGGTTGATAGGAAATACTGTATTTTTTGCTTCATAAGACGCACTTTTTTCCCATCCAAAAGAGGGTGGAAATCTTGGTGTGTCTTATGTAACGAAGGTACAAAAAATTTTACCCCCCACCCCTCCCGCCACTGCACCTTTTTAAAACTCCCCGCCCGCTTTGCTGCCATACACCTGCTGCACCTTTTTTAAATACCCCCCTGCCTGCGGTCCGTGGCAACTTGTTGCAAATAACCTGGTTGTCCAGGGTGATCTCTCCCTTACTAATTGTCTCCTCCTATTTCCCAGCCAGTGGTGTGGAGGTCAGAAGAGTGTGGAGGTCAGGAGCAAAGCTTTCTGTGCTCCTGCTTCAGCCGCGCTGCTTTCTGAATGGCTGTGATCAGTTCTTGCGGGACTCGTGAGAACTGATCGCAGCCATTCAGAAAGCAGCACGGGCCGAAGTGGGAGTGCGGAAAGCTTTGCTCCTGACCTCCGTGCCGCTGGCTGGGAAATAAGAGAAGCCAGCTAGCCAGAGAGGAAGAGATTTTAAAAGGTACCGGGGGGAGGGGGTGGGGGGATGTTTAAAATACCAGGACAGCCGTCTAGGGAGGGAGGGATTTTAAAAGGTATGGGGGAGTAAGATTAAAAAAGGTACTGAGGGGTACCTAGGGGGTATGGGGGGATGATTTAAGGTACTGGGGGTATGTGGTGGGTATGGAGGGGATGATTTAGGGTACGTGAGGGGTATGGGGCCTGCCGGCCTGCCACTAGGCCAGTCTGCCTGCCACTAGGCCTGCCTCTCACTAGGCCAGGCTTGCCAACCTGCCACTTGGCCTGCCCGCCCTGTCCCTGCCTACCACTAGACCACCAGAGGGGGGACAAAGTACAGAGCCTGGCAGGGAGGGGGGACAGGGTGCAGAGCCTGACAAGAAGTATGGGGTTGGGTACAGAGCCTGGCAGGGAGAATTTGGTTCAGAATGTTTTTATTCTTGTTTTATTAGGACTTTATATACCACCTATCAAGGTTATCTAAGTGGTTTTACAATCAGGTACTCAAGCATTTTTCCCTCTCTGTCCCGGTGGGCTCACAATCTAGCTAACGTACCTGGGGGTATGGAGGATTAAGTGACTTGCCCAGGGTCACAAGGAGCAGCGCGGGGTTTGAACCCACAACCCCAGGGTGCTGAAGCTGTAGATCCAACCACTGCGCCACACACTCCTCTAAATCTAGGGTGCTTCTTATGGAGCGAAAAATACGGTATTATTTCATTTAAATCGATTGAGGGTTCAATGGTTTTGCTTGTTGGGGAGGCCATGAAAAATTTGTTTTTTTCTGGGTTTAGTTTGTTTGAATTTTTTGTCTAGAGTGTTACCTGATCTATGACTGATGAAATGAAGCATCTGGTTTTGGTTGATAGGGTGGAGATGGGGATAATGATTGTGATATCATCCGCATAGATGTAGGATTTAAGGTTGTTTTGCTAGTTCAAGGCCTAGTGAGGACATGTATAAATTGAAGAGTGTAGGGGGAAGAGGGGAGAACTCTGGAGGATGACACAGGGGTTAGTCCATGATTGTGAGTGGGTTTGCTCGCTGGTGACTTGGTATGATCTGTTTTTCATAAAGCCGCTGAACCAGTTGAGTACGTGGCCCAAGATCCCAATGGCATCTAGGCAGCTGAGAAGAATATCGTGGTCCACCAGATCACATGCGCTGCTCAGATCGAATTGGAGTTTTAGTGCCTGGTATCTAGTGCTCAGAGTGTGAGAGATGTGATCCACTATAGAGGCTAAGGCAGTTTCTGTGCTGTGGTGTGTGTAGAATCCCGATTGGTGTTCATGTAGTGTTGGGAATTTTTCCAGGTAGTTTGTCAGGGCGGTATCAGACCTTCCATCAGTTTGGTGAAGAAGGGGATGTTGGCTATTAGTTTGTAGTTGGAGGCAGAAGATATGGGGGTCTTTGTGGTTCTTCAGGATTGGTGTGATAAGGATGTGACCGAGATCAGTTGAGTTTCCAAGTACAAAGGCAATTGATCTGCAACTATTCTTTCCACGATTTTAACAAATAGTGGTATGCCAGCTATCGGACAATAATTTGCTAAATCATCAACACTTTAGAAGCATCCTTCAGAATCAGTGTATATTTCCAAGAGTGCCTGGGATCTTGCCAATTGTCAAGTACTGGGTAGTTAGTATAAAAAGCCAGTTCACTAGCTCTATTGGGGCTGATTCCATCAGATATGAAGGGCATACAGTATATCCAGATAGTGATATTGAGAAATGCTTTAACAGTCTCTTGACATCAGCAACTTAAAAGTAGTAAAGCTTGAACTATTCTTCATAAAGGTTGTCATTTACTAACAGTTAACATCCTTACTATAAGCTATTTACAGCAGTACCCATAGAAATAAAACAGGCCCTCTGGCAGATAAAGAATAATGTGACACAAGCAAACAAAGGCAAACGAGATGCCTATATCAATCAACAATTACATTTATTTGTATAAAAAAGTCCCAATATTGTTACTTGACTTGGAAACAAATCTTAAAAGTCCTGACTAGGATCCCATTTTTGGCAATCTGGAATGCCTTCCTCAGGGGCAAACATTGAACTAAAATAAAATATTAATGCTAATGAGGCATAAAAATACATGTATTAAACATACATAACCAATATATAAAAGACTCGTAAATATATATGCATCATTATAAACTATATATATATATATATAGTTTATATATATATATATATATATATATATATATATATATATATATATATATATATATATAAAAACTATATATATATATATATAAACTATATATATATATATATATATATATATATATATATATATATATATATATATATATATATATATATATATATATATATATATATGATAGAACAAATGAACTAAAATATATATAGAGATAATAACATAAAATAACCTGATATAGTAAACATTGTGTCATAGCATCACTGCATGATATGTTCAAACCAAAGGTGAATTTAAAATGAGCGTTGTGGAATTGCAGAAAGCGTAGCTTGTATCCTACCTTGTTGGCGTCTTCAGAACATCTCTTCGCCAAAAGAGATGTGCATCATAGTGATATGGAATACTAAACTATACACCGTCAGTTAAAGGTAAAATGCTTTATTTAAAAAAGAGGCGAAAATAAAAAGCATTAAAAACAAAACTGAGTAACATACAATTAGAGATGAAACTGGTCTAAAAATGTTCGTTCAAAATGATGTATGTTTAAAAAAATGACAAAAGCAGGGGAAATATAATACTGTATTTTCCCGAAAATAAGCCCTAGCATGATTTTCGAGGTAGGTCTTAATATAAGCCCTACCACAAAAACAAGCCCTAGTCCCGGGATTCGCTGGCAGCAACTCCTGCCACGCAGCTGAACTCACGCTGACCCTCCATCCTTCCCTCCCATCCGAACCCTACTGACTGTGAACGAGACCTATATACCTTTATCCAAAGCGGCGTCGGGCCGGCAGCACTCTAAACAGGCTGCTTCAGCCTTCTCCGCTGGGGAATTCCCTCTGCCGCGTTACTGATGATGTTGGGAGAGAAGGATGGAGGGTTAGGGGGGGTTCGGCGTGGGGGGGTGCTCCAGGATTCTGCTGCACAAGGGACGGGAGCTTTCGACATCGTCCATCATGATATCTTAATCTTCCAACTCTCTGAAATAGGCATAAGTTCCACAGTCCTAGACTGGTTCTCGAAATTCCTACATTTACGCTCCTACACCGTTAACATAAACGGTACCTCATCCCCTCCCTGGAAGCCGATATGTGGAGTCCCGCAAGGCTCACCCCTCTCTCCTATCCTTTTCAATATTTACATGTCCTCTCTGAAACTTCTTCACCTATCCCCCCTGGAAACTCTCTACACCTATGCCAACGATATCCTCATCCTCCTCGAGACTGACTCGAACCTCACTAATCTCGCTGAGAACATATCCGCATGTATAATGAACCAACATTCCTGGGCACATTCTGTACAAATGAAATTGAATGAGTCCAAAACAAAATTACTTTGGCTCGGCCCAATATTAGATCATTTACCCACCTCCATCCCATTATATTCCGGCTCACTCTTCAGCTTGAGTTTTCAAGCAAAGTCCTTGGCATCATCATAGACTCCTCTCTCTCCTTCAATGACCACCTCAACTTCTTGGTAAAAAAATGCTTCTTTAGTCTTCATATGCTGAGGAAAGTGAGATCGTACTTTCATCATTCTCACTTCATCGTCCTTGTTCAATCCACCATCCTCTCTAGACTGGATTATTGCAACTCCATCTATTTAAGCCTAACTAAAAAAAAACTCCATAGACTTCAGCTAATCCAGAACGCCGCGGCCAAGCTTATTTTCGCAAAAGGCAAGTTCGACCATGTCTCCCCACTCCTGTCCAAACTTCACTGGCTCCCAGTTCACTCCAGAGTCCTCTTTAAATGTGCCTGTTTAGCCTTCAAGATCCTACATGGCATCCTCCATCCCGTTATCCCACTCTTCTGGAATTCCTCTAACCCTAATTCCACTAGATCCTCCCAAAAACTGAAACTATCATTCCCCTCTACAAAAGGTATATCCCGTGTAGGAAAACTAGGAACATCCCTCCCCTTTAGAACCACAGAACTCTGGAATAACCTCACATCCCCGCTAAGAGTTTCAAGTTCCCTCCAATCCTTCCACAAACAACTGAAAACTTGGCTCTTTTCAAAAATCTAACATTTCTCGCTTTTTGGTTCCCTGTCCCTCTTTATCTTCCTAGCTCCTTTCCTATAACCCTTCATTGTAGCTCCTTTTCAACCTAACCCTGTAAACCGTGCCGAGCTCTACGCTTGTGACGATGGCGCGGTATACAAACCTAAGGTTTAGTTTAGTTTAGAAGCTGGGCATGGGTTCTGCTGCAAGAGGGATGGGAGGGAAGGATAGAAGCTGGGCAAAGGGTCTGCTGCACAGGGGGATGGGAGGGAAGGGAGGAAACATGCCGCATATGTGGGGGAGAGAAATGAAAGAGGAAGAATTGGAATGAAGGAGAGGAAGAGAGAGATGATCATATACATACCCCGAAAATAAGACCTAGTGCGTTTTTGGGGTCCAAAATTAATATGACACGGTCTTATTTTCGGGGAAACACGGTAGCACTGCAAAAAAAAAATAAAAAATAAAATGGGTGAAAAGATGCATGGATTAATTATAAACGACATCTGTGAAGATAAGTTATACATGAAAAAATTAAATATGGTAATAATATACAGTAATTAGCAAATTTGTGTTGCTTATTATATAATTGGGATAAGGTGACCTTATTGTAATGTTCATTTGCGGGATAACAAAGTAAATTTACGCAATGTAATCCATATCATTGTAAAGATCTACAAATAGGTTATTATGCAATCTTTTAGTAAAGAAATACACATGAGCTGCAGACAAAAATGATATGGAAACCGATAGTCACATAACACAAATTAATGAGAGACCCATTATAACACACATAATGTGAAAACTGTGTACAAAATAATAAAATCATACATATACCAGTATGTAAAAGAGAACCAGATGAGAAATGAAAAACGGGCACATTCTAGTGCACATTAAGGATGTTACGAACAATATGATTAACTGGTATGAAATAATTATACAATTGGATAGACTGTACATATATGTATAAGAGTGTTTGATATCAAAATAGTTTAATACACAAAGGAGATGGTATACTGTTAACCAACACCAGTCAATTCACTCAAATAAATGGAGTGGATGGTGGCATTTCTGAGGGTCTGAAGACTAATTTATTTGAGTGGATTGACTGGTGTTGGTTAACAGTATACCATCTCCTTTGTTTATTGAACTGATATTATCCTCTCAAAAATATTTATTTATTATCCTTCCATCAACATATTTGATATCAAAATAGGGCATAAATCACATAAGAAAATATGATGCATGCAAATGATAAGAGCAAGAACAACTGTGGAACTGATGATCTTGATAGAGTCTTTATTAACCAGTTGTAGTATACAGTACATGATGCAATACATAGGCAACATAGTAAAAGAATTGTGGTATGGACCCAACACAGCCCGTGTTTCGGTCACAAAAGACCTTCTTCCGGGGTCTGTTGTTGCTGTAAACCACAAAGAATGGATTGCTAATAAGCAAAACAGTAAACCATGTGCCAGAGCAGTTGCCAAACAATCGATAATGGCAAGATCATATATAAATATAAAAAATAAAAATATAAACAAATAACATTGTGATACATATTAAGATTATAACAAGCAATTTAGCTGTCTTATTTAAAAATTATAGAGAGAGATTAAGAATGATATAAAAATAATAAAAGAAGTTAAAATATAGTCAGAGAGAAACATTGTAGTCAATATCTGTATTGAGACCAAAATGGCTGGAGTGACTTTAGATCAAGTATTTCTTGTTGTTCCACCTGTAGTAAGGTATCTGTCACCTCCTCTTCAACTCAGTTTAATTGTCTTGATGAAAAATCTTAGCTCATTGACTGTATGTTTCAAATCTAACCAGTGTCCTACCAATGATGCAGATAAAACTTGTCTCCTGATGTTGTTACGATGTCCTTTAGCAGTGGTCTCAAACTCAAACCCTTTGCAGGGCCACATTTTGGATTTGTAGGTACTTGGAGGGCCTCAGAAAAAAATAGTTAATGTATTATTAAAGAAATGACAATTTTGCATGAGGTAAAACTCTTTATAGTTTATAAATCTTTCTTTTTGGCTATGTCTTAATAATAATAATAATAATATTAATAATAATAATAATAATAATATTGTAATTTATAGCTAAAGAGGCATATGAACAAGAAACTTTTTTTAAATTTTACTTTTGTGATTATGATAAATATACCGAGGGCTTCAAAATAGTACCAGGCGGGCCCGCATGTGACTCTGGGGCCTTGAGTTTGTCCTATAGTATGTGTTTTTGATCATTCTCTTGATTTTGCCAACATATATCAATTTACCTGGACATAATATGATGTAAATAACACAACTTGTGTTGCAATCTGATGAATGATGTAATTCAAAAGTTTGGTCTGTTGCAGGATGTATAAATTTGTCAGTTTCAAGACTCAATGGACAGATTGTGCATTTTCCACATTTTCTGTGACCTAAATGTGTTCTTCTTGTAGTATCTGGAGAAATATCTGGTAATCTGGACGGGACTAGTTTCTCTCTCAAGTTCTTGTCTCTTGACTAAGCAATGATGAACTTTTATTCTAGAAACAATCATGTCTCTAAGATTTTTAAATGGGCACTAATGATCTTGTTAATGTCACAGAGAACAATGTCTGGTGAAGTCTTCATCGTAGGTTGCAGTAGTTCTGCTCTTTCTTTCATCCTTGCCTTATAGCCTGTTGATATATAAGACGATGGATATCCTTTACATAAGAATCTTTCAGCCAATTTTGTGGCATCTTCAAAGTCTTTTAAGTCAGTACATATAGAACCTAATTTCAGAAATTGTGTATAAGGTAGGTTGTTTTTGAGAGAAGGATTATGATTGCTTGTATAATGGGGATATGCATTTCTATCTATAGGCTTTCTATACAGAGTGGTGGTGAAGTTGTTTGTTCCTTTACATATCCAGAGATCTAAAAAAATGGTCTTTGTGTTATCGTAATTCATTTTGAATTTGACATGGGAATCAGTTGTATTAAACCAATTGAAAAATGTGTCCAATTGAATCTCATCTCTCCTCCATAAAATAAAGATGTCGACAATATATCATTTGTAAAAATACAATATTATTCTGAAAGGGATGATTTTGTAAGTAAATGGATTCAAGGTTTGCGACACATAAGGGTCCTTTTATCAAGCTGTGGTAGGGGTTTAACATGCGTAATACCACACATTAAACCGCCTGCCGTGCTAGCCACTAACGCCTGCATTGAGCAGGCATTAGTTTTTTAGCCTGCCGCGGGGGTTAGTGCGTGATGAAATATCCGACGCACTAACCCCGCTAGCGCAGTTTGATAAAAGGACCCCATAAATTTACCAAATCTGTTGCCATGGCAGCACCAATGGCTGTGCCCACAACTTGCTGGTAAAATTTACCTTGGAACTCAAAATAATTCTCTGTGAGAGCTATGGTGGCCAAAGCCATAATAAGATGATTGGGAATCCTGAGCTCAAACTCTCTGTCATTCAAGGTATTCTCTATAGCCAAAGTATTAATCTGAGGAATGTTGGTGTAAAGTGCCACAATGTCTAAAGTCACTAAAATGATGTCAGACAGCTCGCACTCTAGGCCATCTAAAAGATTGATAAGATAGGCAGAGTCACATATATATGAATTGACTTTCAGTATATAAGGTTTTAAAAATTGATCAACAAAAATTGACAGGGGTTTTAGTATGGACCCATTTGCTGAAACAATGGGTCTTCCTGGTGGGTTAGTGACCGATTTATGAATTTTTGGTAACATGTAAATGGTGGGGTATGATTGGATGTTGTACTTTTAGGAAATCTTTTTCCTTTTGTGTAAGAGAACCTGCTCCAAAGGAAATTGACTAATTCTGCAATTTCTTCTTTGAGATGCTCTGTAGGATCTTTTGGTAAAGGTAAATAATAGCCTCTGTCTTCAACCTGTCTCAAAACTTCTTTTATATAATCCGTCCTGTTAAAGATAAAGATACCACCACCCTTGTCAATCGGTTTAATAATGATGTCTTGATTAGTAGACAGGACCTTAACAGTGCAAAATTTTTCTTTAGTAAAATTGAAATATCTTTGGGTTTTCATTTTTTCTAATTTAGTGATATCACGTATGGAATGCTTCTATCAGAGGGTTCTTATTACCTGGTGGTATCCATTTGTGCTTTAACTGTTAGGGGTCATTTACTAAAACATAGACATCACTAAGTACTTTTATATTAAAACTGAAAAAGTGGATAGTATATAGTCCTTTTCCTTTCTTGTTCTGCAAGTCAACAAAGTACAGTGGAACCTTGGTTTACGAGCATAATTCGTTAAGAAGCATGTTCGTAAACCAAATTGCTCGTATATCAAAGCAAGTTTCCCCATAGGAAGTAAGGGAAACTGTTTTGATTGGTTCCACCTCCTCCCCCCCCCCCCCCCCGAGGCTACGGGCGCTGCTCCATTCTCTCCCCCCCCCCTTGAGGAATCCGACGCTGTTCCAAACCCCTCCCTGCGATCCGGCTTCTCCCCCCTGCGAACCGGCATCCTCCCCCCACTCGCATTGCCCTCCCCCTCCACCGCGATCCTACTTCCCCCCCCCCCGAGCACGTCAATGACACTTCCTTTACCCGACTTGGCACCAGTGCCGGTGCCCGAAGATCCTCCCTCTTCTGGCGCGGCCTGGGCTGGGCGGTGCGTCGGAGATCCTCCTCCTTCTGGTCTGGGCTGGGCTGGACTGGCTTTGAGCATTTGCGCATGCTCAAAGCCTTCTGGTCTCGTTCTCAATCTCGGAGAGAGTGAGACCAGAAGGCTTTGAGCATGCGCAAATGCTCAAAGCCAGTCCAGCCCAGCCCAGACCAGAAGAAGGAGGATCTCCGATGCACCGCCCAGCCCAGGCCGTGTCAGAAGAGGGAGGATCTTCGGGCACCGGCACTGGTGCCAAGTCGGGTAAAGGAAGTGTCATTGACTGCTCGGGGGGGAGGAAAGTAGGATCGCGGTGGAGGGGGGGCAATGTGAGCGGGGGGGATGCCGGATCGCGGGGGGGGGGGAGGGGCGCTCGTAAAGCGAGGCAAGCTCGGTTTACGAGGCACCAAGTTTGCGAATGTTTTGCTCATCTTGCAAAACACTCGCAAACTGGTGCACTTGTAAACCGAGGTACCACTGTATAAGAAAATAGGTATTTTAATATAGAAAAAAATATATAGTTTCAAGTATATTATGTACTTGAATAATCCAGGTTAAGTAGTACATATATAGGTTATATAGGACAGGACTGAAGCTTCCAAACTTGTGGATAGATTACAATTATTATAGTCAGATAATATTGATACATCATACAGTCTAGGATATTGACTTGAATGTGATTTAGTAATATCACAGTGATAGCATATTTTATCCCAGGACAAGCAGGCAGCCTATTCTCACGTATGGGTGACGTCACCGACGGAGCCCCGATGTGGAAGCATCGCAAGCAGACTTGCTTGTAGAAACTAGAAGTTCTGAGTCAGCCTAACCGCGCATGCGCGAGTACCTTCCCGCCCAGCACAGGGCACGTCTCCTCAGTTCCTTTGGAACAGCAGAACAGGGGTTTTTACTCCCGTTATTTCCTTGTTCCGAAGAAGACGGGCGATCTGCAACCCATTCTGAATCTCAGGGCTCTCAACAAATTTTTAGTCAAAGAAAAATTTTGCATGTTATCCCTGGCATCCCTTTATCCCCTCCTAGATCAGAATGACTGGTTATGCTCTCTGGATCTCAAGGAGGCTTATACTCAAATTCCCATTCATCCGGCCTCCCGCCAATATTTCGGATTTTGGGTGGGGAATCTGCATTATCAATACAGAGTGCTACCCTTTGTCCTGGTTTCATCTCCCAGAGTGTTCACCAAGTGCCTGGTAGTGGTAGTCGCAGCTCTCAGAAACCATGGTCTTCAGGTTTTTCCCTACCTGGATGACTGGCTCATCAAAGATTCTACATCTCAAGGGGTTATTGTAGCGACCCAACGGACTACGTGGTTCCTACAGAGTTTGGGATTCGAAATCAACTTTCTCAAATCCCAACTTCAATCCTCTTAGAATCTACAATTCATCGGAGCTGTTCTGGACACTATCCAACTCAGAGCATTCCTTCCGCAGCAACATCTGGAAGCTCTCCTTCAACTTTGTCATGCAGTGTCTTCCCGCTCTTCAATTTCAGTGAGACACATGATGGTACTACTGGGTCACATGGCCTCCACAGTACACGTGACTCCTTTTGCCAGACTTCACCTCAGAATTCCTCAGTGGACCCTGGCATCTCAGTGGACGCAGGTTTGCGACCCATTTTCTCGACACATTGCAGTCACTCCTTCATTGAGACAGTCTCTCCGCTGGTGGATGCTCTCTTCTAATTTATCCAGAGACTTGCTGTTACAAATGCCCCCTCATCAGAAGGTCCTCACAACAGATTCCTCGACCTACGCTTGGGGCGCTCATCTCGATGGTGTCCGTACTCAAGGCCACTGGACCAGTACGGATCGTCAGTGTCACATCAATCTGTTGGGACTCAGAGTGATTTTCAAGGCTCAATGCTTTTCAACATCTTCTTCAAGATCAGGTAGTCCTCATTCGGACAGACAACCAAGTCGCCATGTGTTATGTCAACAAACAGGGATAGACGGGATCTTCCTCCCTTTCTCAAGAAGCTCTGAAGGTTTGGGACTGGGCAATCCGCCACGAAATGACAGAGGTAATCAGTGGAGTACCGCAGGGCACGGTCCTGGGCCCGATTCTATTCAACATCTTTATAAGAAACTTGGCAGAAGGGCTGCGAGGTAAAATAACATTATTCGCCGATGACGCCAAACTAAGCAATGTAGTGGGCAAAAGCACAACAGACATAAATTCAATGTCCGACAATATGATGCACGACCTACTCCTACTGGAGCGCTGGTCTAGGTCCTGGCAACTCAGCTTCAATGCCAAAAAATGCAAAGCCATGCACCTGGGCAGCCAAAATCCATGCAAGACTTACACCCTTAATGGCGAGATCCTAACAAGAACTGAAGCAGAACGAGGCTTAGGGGTGATCGTCAGTGAGAACATGAAGACTGCCAATCAAGTGGAGAAAGCTTCATCCAAGGCAAGGCAAATCATAGGTTGCATACGCAGGGGTTTTGTCAGCCGTAAGCCGGAAGTCATTATGCCGTTGTATAGATCCATGGTGAGGGCCCCACCTGAAATACTGTGTGCAATTTTGGAGGCCGCATTACCGTAAGGATGTGCTGAGACTGGAATCGGTCCAGAGAATGGCCACCCAGATGGTCTCGGGACTCAAGGATCTCCCGTACGAGGAACGGCTGGATAAGTTGCAGCTGTACTCACTCGAGGAACGCAGAGAGAGGGGTGACATGATCGAGACATTCAAGTATCTCACGGGCCGCATCGAGGTGGAAGAAGATATCTTCTTTTTCAAGGGTCCTGCAGCAACAAGGAGGCATCCGTGGAAAATCAGGGGCGGGAAACTGCACGGGGACACCAGGAAATTCTTTTTCACTGAAAGGGTGGTTGATCGCTGGAATAGTCTTCCACTTCAGGTTATTGAGGCCAGCAGCGTGCCTGATTTTAAGGCCAAATGGGATAGACACGTGGGATCTATTCACAGAGAAAGGTAGGGGAGGGTTATTGGGGTGGGCAGACTAGATGGGCCGTGGCCCTTATCTGCCGTCTATTTCTATGTTTCTAACACCTTCCTCAAAGCTGTCTATATCCAAGGGGCAAAAAATTGCTTGTCGGACAACTTGAGTCATCTTCTACAACCTCACGAATGGACACTCCATTCCTCGCCTCTTCATCACATTTTTTTCACAGTGGGGGACACCTCAGATAGATCTCTTTGCAGCTTCCCACAACCACAAACTGCCTCAGTTCTGCTCCAGGATCTATTCTCCTCATCGCCTCGAGGCAGATGCTTTTCTTCTGGAATGGACGAATCTCTTCCTATATGCATTCCCTCCATTCCCTCTCATTCTCAAGACTCTTGTCAAGTTAAAGAACAACCATGCCACCATGATTCTGATTGCTCCTCG
The DNA here is from genome assembly GCF_902459505.1 of Geotrypetes seraphini. Lineage (NCBI taxonomy): Eukaryota > Metazoa > Chordata > Amphibia > Gymnophiona > Dermophiidae > Geotrypetes > Geotrypetes seraphini. Next base: position 66,248,559 of record NC_047092.1, read on the forward strand.
GTGGCCGAGACAACCTTGGTACTCCCTTCTACTTCAACTCAGCAGCAGGGAGCCATACCTTCTACCAGTTTTTCCATCTCTGCTTACACAGAGTCAGGGATCTCTGCTTCATCCCAACCTGCAGTCTCTACACCTGACAGCTTGGTACCTCTCAACATAACTCCTCTTCAATTTTTCAATCTGTAAGAGACATTTTAGAGGCTTCTAGAAAGCCTACCACTAGACAATGCTATCACCAAAAATGGACTAGATTTTCTATGTGGTTTTTATCCCAGGACAAGCAGGCATCATATACTCAACATGTGGGTGATGTCATCCACAGAGCCCCGATGAGGACAACTTTTCAAGCAAACTTGATTGAAGATCTCAAGTTTGCTAGTACTGCACCTTGCATGTGCATGCCTTCCCGCTCAGCTAGAGGGCGTGTCTCCTCAACGTGGTCTTCAGTTCTTAGTTTTCCGCGGAGCCAGAAAGCCCTGTCTCTCTTCTCTGTGATCCTTTCTTGCACCGCGGCTTCGTTTTATTGTTTTTCCACTCGGAAGTCGCTGTGCACTGCGTTTCTTGTTTTTTCCAATGAAAAAAAAAAAAGTTTCGTTTTTCCTCCTGCCACTGGGGACTCCCGGTTCTTTGGTGGCCGCGCGGCCTCGCATGGCCGCGGCTTGTTTCTCTGCCTATGTCCTGGCCTCTCACTGGGTTCAAGAAGTGCACACAGTGCGGTCGGGCTATTTCCATCACTGACCCGCACCGTTGGTGTATCCTTTGCCTGGGGGTTGATCACCCTACGGACTTGTGCCCTTGCTGTGCCAGCCTTCAACCTCGGGCTCTCCGTTGGTGTCGGGCCAAGATTCTGGACCTCTTCGCCATGGAAGTGGGTCCAACCTCGGTCTTGGCCTCGACGTCAGCCTCGAAGATCTCGGTCCCGAGCAAGTCCCCCTCGGCCTCGAAGCACTCGTGGGCTCCGGCTTAGAAGACCTCAACCTCGGGTAAGTCTCCTCTTCCTCCCTCAGGGTCAGCTCAGCTACCGAAAAAGTCTTCCTCGGAGTCTCTGGCCTCACAGGCAGTGAGTGTAGTCCTGCCGGCCTCGACGAGACCTCCTCCAAAACATGCCTCCACTCTACGGGAATACTCTACTTCGAGGTCGCCCTCGTTGGAGTGCATGGGGGCGTCTGTAGGTCCAAATCCCTTGGTCTCAATGCCGATGTTCGAGGACATGCTAAAGGCAATTCTGACCACGCAGATCTTCTCAGCTTTGGCCCAGTTTGCCCCGGCCTCGACCTTGTTCGTGGTGGACCAGCCTGAGCGTCGCGCTGAGGGCCCTCTAGGCAGGCAGCGTCGGTCTCGACGCTTTTCCTCGTGTGATTCCTCGCCTGTTCCTTGAGGCGGACTTCTCTCGCCGCCTGGCCTCGTGCAAAGCACCGGTCGGGGCGTCTCTCTCCCTCGAAGCAGCGGTCTGCAAAGCAGCCCCGGGATTCTTCCCCACAGCAGGGCAGATCGCTGGGCCCTCGCACTACAGGGTCTGTTCAGCCGTCTGACCTCCTGCGGTCGGACCCTACTCTCCTCCGCTCTCCTGTGCCGTCCCAGTCCCCGACTGTGGGGCCCTGAGATCGAGAACCTCTGCCTCCCATCCATGTCAGCGGGTATCTTCTTCCCGGGGCTTGCTGGGGCGGGCTTCTCGGATCTCCATTCCTCGGACCCCTGGGTCCTCACCTACCCGGGTTGCTAAACGCAAGTTGTCGTCGACGCCCCCTTGTTTTTTTAGTGGGGCTTCCTCGACGTCTGTGCTTGTGGACACTGATGTCCGGCGCAGTATTCGAGAAAGGCTTCCCCCTCGTTTTCACCTGCCCCGAAGTCTCGCTCAGTTTCCCCCATTGAGAGCCCTTCTGCGGGCAGGCCATCCTCCTTCACCAGGTTTGTGGTGGACATGGGCAAGGCACTGCAACTGGACCTCCAATCTGATTCCAGGTACATCCGGGAATATTTGGAGGAGATGGAGCTCCCTTATCCGCCGAAGGAGTCCCTTCGTCTCCCTTTGAATCCGGTTTTACTGCAAACTTTCTTCTGGAATTTGGAGACGCCTTATGCTATCCCGGCCATTCCGTCCAAAATGGAATCCCGGAACCGGACTGTCACCTGTAAGGGGTTTGAAAAGGCTAAACTCTCCCACCAGTCTCTGGTGGTGGAATCTACCCTGAAGAAGTCCAATCCTTCCCGTGTCTACGCGGCTTTCCCGCCAGGCCGGGAGGGCTGGACTATGGATAAGTTTGACAGGCGCCTATATCAGAACTCGATGATGGCGAACAGGGTCCTGAACTACAATTTTACGTTCACTTCCTATCTTAAGAAGTGCATTAAGTCTCTGCCATCCTTCCAGGATGATTTGCCAGTTCATCGCCAGGTGGAGTTTCGCCGGCTACTGGATACGCTGTCGCAGATTAGGCTTTATATGTTTCAGGCGACTTATGATGCCTTTGAGCTCTCCTCCAGGGTCTCCGCCTTCGCTGTAGCCATGCGCCACCTGGCTTGGCTCCGCATAGTCGATATGGACCCGAATCTGCAGGATCGGCTGGCAAATCTCCCCTGCTTGGGCAACTAACTCTTTGATGACTCTTATCGAGGCGGCCACTAAACGCCTCTCCGAGCATGAGCGTTCCTTTGCCTCTTGGACCGGCCAAAGGCGAAGCCCGCTCCTCCCAAGTCCTATAAGTTGCCTCCCCGGTGCTATCCCCAGAAATCGACGCCGGTGTTTTCGAGACCACCTCCTTGGCGTCAGCAGCAGCAGCGGGCTCCTCAGAAACCTCAGGCCCCGGTGGCGGCTATGCCTGCGCCGTCCTTTTGACTGTCTAGGTGGGAGCGGGCCAGCCCCCCTGTCCTCGAACCTTTCCCTCTGCCTATAGGGGTCCATCTCCGGGCCTTTTATCCTCGCTGGGAAGTGCTGAGTGCGGACAATTGGGTCCTCTCCATCATCAGAGAGGGGTATTCCCTGCGCTTCTGGACACCGCCTCCGGACCAGGCCCCAAGCGGGTATCCTTCCAGTGGAGCGCAACTCCCCCTCCTGCTCCGGGAGGCTCACGCTCTTCTTCGCCTCAGGGCAGTGGAAGAGGTCCCCTTAGGCAGCGGGGCACCGGGTTCTACTCCTGGTATTTTTTGGTCCACAAAAAGACCGGGGATCTGCGCTCTATCCTGGACCTCTGGAAGCTGAACAAGTTCCTGGTCAAGGAGAAGTTCCGTATGCTCTCACTTCCCACTTTGTACCCCCTGTTGGACAAGGGAGACTTGCTTTGCTCCCTGGACCTGAAAGAGGCCTATACTCGCATCCCGATCTACCCGGCCTTTCGCAGATTCCTTCGCTTTCAGGTGGAGGACCTTCATCTGCAGTATTGGGTCCTCCCATTCGGGCTCGCTTCGTCCCCCTGAGTCTTTACCAAATGTCTCGTGGTGGTGGCGGCGGCCCTGCGGTCCCAGGGTCTTCAGGTGTTCCCATACCTTGATGATTGGCTTATCAAAGCACTGTCGCGGAGGGGGGTTATCTCAGCGACCTGACGGACTATTATCTTCCTTCAGCGCCTGGACTTCGAGGTCAACTTTCCCAAGTCCAAGTTGTGCCCCTCTCAATCTCTGCAGTTCGTTGAGGTGGTGCTGGACACGGTTCGCCTTCACTCGTTCCTGCCTCAGCCTCGGCAGGCCGCCCTCATCCACCTCTGCCGGCAGGTCTCCCTTCAGTCCACGGCCTCCGCCAAGCAGATGATGATCCTGTTGGGACACATGGCCTCCACCATTCATGTGACTCCTTTTGCCAGACTTCACCTCCGTATACCTCAGTGGACTCTGGCGTACCAGTGGAGGCAGGACCAGGATCCCGCCTCTCAACGTATTGCGGTGACTCCCTCCTTGAGGCGTTCGCTCCACCTCCTTGAGGTGTTGGCTCCATTGGTGGACGCTCTCTTCAAATCTTTCGAGAGGTTATCTCTTTATTGCACCCCCACCGCGGAAGGTCCTGACGACGGACTCCTCCACGTATGCCTGGGGGGCTCACCTCGAAGGCCTCCGAACCCAGGGTCTTTGGTCGAGTGCCAACCGTCGCTGCCACATCAATCTGCTGGAGCTTCGGGCCATTTACAATGCCCTGATCGCCTTTCGGCATTTGCTTCGCGATCAGGTGGTCCTGGTGCGCACGGACAACCAGGTGGCGATGTATTATGTAAACAAACGAGGGTACGGGTTCCCTGTTTCTTTGCCAGGAGGCTCTTCGACTTTGGGAGTGGGCGATACGTCACAACATCTTCCTTCTTGCAGTCTACATCCAGGAGAGCACAACTGCCTTGCGGACAGGCTGAGTCGTCTTCTCCAGCCACACGAATGGTCTCTTCATGACTCGATTCTGCGTCGGGTGTTTGCTCGCTGGGGAACACCGCAAGTGGATCTATTCGTCTTGCCCCTCAATCACAAATTGCCTCTCTTCTGTTCCAGGATTTACTCTCCGGACCGTCTCGAGGCGGATGCTTTCCTTCTGGATTGGACGGGCCAGTTCCTCTACGCATTTCCTCCATTTCCTCTGATTCTGCGGACCCTCGTGCAGCTCAGGTCGGCTCATGATGACATGATTCTGATAGCCCCTCATTGGGCCCGGCAGCCGTGGTTCTCCCTTCTCCTTCAGCTCAGTGTCAGGGATCCACTGCTTCTGCCTGTGTTTCCTTCTCTGCTGTCTCAGGGTAAGGGTTCGCTGCTGCATCCCAATCTGCAGTCTCTACACTTAACGGCTTGGTTCCTGTGCAGCTAACTTCCTCCTTCAGTTTTTTTCATTCGGTCTGAGATGTTATTGAGGTTTCTTGCAAACGTTCTACTTGACAATGCTACTCTCAGAAGTGGTCTAGGTTTGTTGCGTGGTGTGCTTTGTGTGCCCTGGAGCCACTATCTGCTGCCTTGCCCTCTGTGCTGGATTATTTGCTCCACTTGTCTCAGTCTGGTCTCAAGTCGACTTCTATTCGAGTCCACCTTAGTGCGATTGCTGCCTTTCATCAGCCAATTGATGGGAAATCGCTCTCTGTCCATCCAGTGGTTTCTCGATTCATGAAGGGCCTTTTTAATATTCATCCTCCGGTGGTTTGGGATCTTAATGTGGTTCTGGCTCAATTAATGAAATCTCCATTTGAGCCCCTGGATAAGGTTCACCTGAAATTCCTCACTTGGAAGGTGGTATTTCTTGTTGCTCTCACGTCTGCTCGCAGAGTGAGTGAGCTGCAAGCTCTGGTTGCGGACCCACCTTTTACTGTTTTTCACCATGACAAGGTGGTCCTTCGTACCCATCCAAAGTTTTTGCCCAAGGTGGTTTCGGATTTCCACCTCAACCAGTCCATTGTTCTTCCGGTGTTCTTTCCGAAGCCCTATTCTCATCCTGGTGAAGTGGCGCTTCACACCCTTGGCTGTAAGAGGGTGTTGGCCTTCTACCTGCAATGCACCCAGTCTCATCGGACAGCTCCTCAACTTTTCATCTCTTTTGATCCTAATCGGTTGGGCCGTCCTGTTTCCAAGCGCACCCTATCCAACTGGTTGACTGCTTGTATTTCTTTCTGCTACGCTCAGGCTGGTCTCCTGCTGCAGGGTTGGGTCACGGGGCACAAGGTCAGAGCGATGGTGGCGTCTGTTGTTTTCTTTAGGTCTACACCTATTGAGGAGATCTGCAAGGCCGTCACTTGATCCTCGGTTCATACTTTCACCTCTCATTACTGTCTGGATGCCTTTTCCAGACGCGATGGCCGGTTCGGCCAGTCGGTTTTGTGTAATCTGTTCTCCTAAATTGCCAACTCTCCCACCGTCCCTTCCTAGCTAACTTGGAGGTCACCCACATGTCGAGAATATTCTGCCTGCTTGTCCTGGGATAAAGCACAGTTACTTACCGTAACAGGTGTTATCCAGGGACAGCAGACAGATATTCTCGCAACCCTCCCACCTCCCCGGGTTGGCTTCTTTGCTAGCTATCTGAACTGAAGGCCACATTGAGGAGACGCGCCATTTAGCTGAGTGGGAAGGCACGCATATGCGCGGTGCAGTACTAGCAAACTTGAGATCTTCAATCAAGTTTGCTTGAAAAGCTGTCTGCGTCGGGGCTCCGTGGATGACGTCACCCACATGTCAAGAATATCTGCCTGCTGTCCCTGGATAACACCTGTTATCCCAGGACAAGCAGGCAGCATATTCTTGACTGATGGGTGACGGCACCGACGGAGCCCCGGTATGGACAATTTTAGAGTGATTGCACTCTAAGAACTTTGAAAGTTCTAGTAGGCCGCACCGCGCACGTGTCTTCCCGCCCGACAGAGGCGCGCGGTCCCCAGTTTCTTAGTTTCCGCGGAGCTAAGAAGATGCGTGTTCCAACTGCTGTTGGAAAATGTTTTCAAATTTTTCTCGCCTTCCCGCTCGCGCGTTATTTTCTTGTCGTGATTTATTCACCTTATCGTTTCTTTCTTTTATTTAAAAAAAAAAAAAAGTCCATTTTTTTCGACTTTTTTCCGGTCAGCCCCGGCAGGGCCTGTTGGCACCATCGAAGCCTCGGGCTTCGATTTTGCTACGGCCGTTTTTCCCTTCATGCCCCCTTCACCGGGTTTTAAGAAGTGTCAGCGGTGTGCACGTCCTATTTCCCTTTCCGACCCGCACAAGTGGTGCCTTCAGTGTCTGGGTCCGGACCATAGGGCAGAAACGTGCACCCGCTGCAGTTCTCTCCAAAAGAGAACTCTAAAGAATCGCTAAATTCAACAGCGAATTCTTTTCGGTGCCGCCATGGAAGTTCCCCCGGCATCGACACCGTCATCTTCCTCCAAATCGGCACCGGTGACTTCGACACCGCAAGATCCATCCTTGGTGTCGCACCCTGTAGGTAAGCCGGCTAAGAAGCCATCCCCTACTGTCCTTAGCCCGCCAGTCGAACAAGCAGTGAGCCAAGTCCTGCAGACTGCGCGCAGGCCTCGCAAACGCTCCGCTCCTATTGAAGTCACTGCCTCTTCATCGGCATCGACTTCGCCTGAGCGTCGAGCTGCACCACAGGTACCGAGCAAGAAAAAAGCGGTACCGGTGCCATCGGGACCGTCTCTGGATGAGAGAATAGCATCCATCCTTCAGGTCCAGCTCAAGGAGCAGTTACAACACTTGCTCCCGGCTCTGCTGACTCCGAGCCTTCCAGTGTCGGTACCTACTGAGCATTCGGTGCCGATCGTCGAACAGCCTGTTTTGTTGGCATCGACGTTGTCGGCACCGCAAAAATCTGTTTCTATGCCTGTTCTCTCGGCGGAACCGAAGTCTCTTCGACGCACTGCTTACTCGACTTCGGAGCCGGTGCCGTTCTCTGACACCTGTACTGCTGTACAGTCACCCGGTACGGTGTCCATGAGGTCTGGTAAATCGATACGCAAAACCAAGCATACCGAACCTTCTACCCCACTTTCTCAGGGCCGTCTGTCATCGGTACGGGACCCTGATTTGTGGGATGATTCTGATGACCCCCTCGGTACCGAGGCAGATTATTCCTCGGAGGAGGATGTTACATCGGTGCAGGATCCTGCTGGTAAGCCAGAGCACTTGTCCTTCACCAAGTTTCTTAAGGAGATGTCGGACACCCTTTCCATCCCTCTAGAGTCTGACTCTAAAAAATCCAAAGCATTTCTTGATGCTTTGGATTTTGACCAGCCTCCGAAAGAATTTATAAAGTTACCCCTCCATGACATCTTGAGGGAAACTTTTTACAAAAATTTAGAAACTCCTCTCACCGTTCCAGGAGCCCCTAGGAAGCTGGAATCGCTTTACAAGGTGATTCCTATTCCAGGGTTTGACAAACCCCAGCTGCCCCATGAATCTCTGCTGGTGGAGTCCACCCTCAAAAAAATCAGCAGGCTCTAGTGTATATGCCTCTGTCCCTCCTGGCAGAGAGGGCAAGGCCATGGATAAATTTGGTAAAAGACTTTACCAAAATGCAATGCTGGCCAACCGTTCAGGTAATTATGCGTTTCACTTCTCTTTTTACCTGAAACATTTGATTCAGCAAGTCTCTTCTTTTCAAAAGTATCTTCCTGACCGTAAGCTTCCTGCATTCCAACAATGCACTTCCAGTCTCCTACAACTCAGGAAGTTCATGGTCCGGTCCATCTATAATACTTTTGAACTCACATCCCGAGCCACGGCTATGTCTGTAGCGATGAGACGATTGGCATGGCTCTGAGTCTCCGACCTTGATGTGAACCATCAGGACCGCCTTGCCAATGCTCCCTGCCTGGGTGATGAGCTCTTTGGAGAATCTATGGATACCACCACTCAAAAGCTCTCTGCTCATGAGACGAGGTGGGATACTTTGCTGAAAAATAAAAAGAAACCTCCTCCTCCTCATCCATTTAGACAGCAGCCATCATATCAGAGGCGGTTTTCTGCTCGGCCAGTTCAGCCTCAACCTCCACAACCTCGGAGGCTGCGGCAACAGCACCAACAAGCACGTCAGCAACAGCCGCCTACCATAAAGGCTGTCACTCAGACTAAGCCGACTCAGCCCTATTGACTCCCTTCTCCTGGGCATTGCCAGTCTCCCTCCCTCCTGTCCTCTTCCACAGCCCATAGGAGGTCGATTAACCATTTTTCACTCTCGATGGGAGGTAATCACCACCGACCAGTGGGTGCTCTCGATCATAGCCCATGGCTACTCCCTCAATTTTCAGACTCCCCCGCCGTTAGGCATGCCAAAAGAGTCTGCTTCCAACAAGTCTCAGTCCCTCCTTCTCGCTCAAGAGGTTCAATCCCTCCTTCTCAATGCCATTGAAGAAGTTCCTCAAGATTAGCGAGGTCAGGGTTTTTACTCCCAGTACTTTCTAGTTCCCAAAAAGACTGGAGACCTCAGACCCATCTTAGATCTCAGAGATCTCAACAAATGTTTGGTCAAGGAGAAGTTCAAAATGCTCTCTCTTGCCACCCTCTACCCTCTTCTCGCTCAGGGCGACTGGCTATGCTCCCTCGATCTCAAAGAGGCTTACACACATATTCCTATCCATCTGACGTCCAGGCAATATCTGCGCTTTCTCATCAATCAACATCATTATCAGTACAAAGTGCTACCCTTCGGCCTGGCCTCCTCTCCCAGGGTATTCACCAAATGTCTGATTGTGGTAGCGGCCTATCTCCGCTCTCACAACTTTCAAGTCTTCCCTTATCTGGACGACTGGTTGATCAAAGCTCATTCCCCTCAAGCGGTTCTGCTTGCCACCAATCAGACCATTCACTTCCTTCGACTATTAGGGTTCAAAATCAATCTACCCAAGTCTCACCTCATTCCGACCCAGCGACTTCAATTTATTGGAGCCGTTCTGGACACTGTTCTGATGAGGGCGTTTCTTCCATCCAACCGCCTTCACGCCATCCTCCATCTCTGTCAGCAGGTGTTTCAACAGATTACCATTTCTGCGAATCACATGATGGTGCTATTGGGGCACATGACTTCGACAGTACATGTCACACCCTTTGCACGTCTCCACCTGCGTACTCCTCAATGGACCTTAGCGAACCAATGGTCTCAAGCGACGGATCCTTGTTCACAACACATATCTGTGACCTCGTCTCTTCGACAGTCGCTTTTTTGGTGGTTGACATCTTCAAATCTATCCAGAGGTCTGCTGTTCCATCTACCTCCTCATCAACTAGTCATCACCACAGATTCCTCCCCCTACGCCTGGAGAGCTCACTTGAACGAATTCCAAACTCAGGGATTTTGGACTGCCCAGGAAAAGAAACACCACATTAATTTCCTGGAACTCCGAGCGATGTTCTATGCCCTCAAGGCGTTTCAACATCTTCTCTTTCCTCAAGTACTACTCATTTGCACAGACAATCAAGTTGCAATGTACTACATCAACAAACAGGGAGGTACGGGCTCTCGCCTGTTGTGTTAGGAAGCCCAACGGATTTGGTCTTGGGCGACAGCTCGTCACTTATTCCTGAAGGCTGTCTACATTCAAGGGGAACAGAATTCTTTAGCGGACAATCTCAGCAGAATTCTCCAACCTCACGAATGGACTCTCGATCCCTCGACTCTTCACTCCATTTTCGCTAAATGGGGCACTCCTCAAGTGGACCTTTTTGCAGCTCCCCACAACCATCAGCTGCCCCTGTTTTGCTCCAGACTCTACTCTCCTCACCGTCTGGCGCCCGATGCATTTCTCCTGGATTGGACCAGTCTCTTCCTATATGCTTTTCCCCCTCTACCGCTCATGCTGCGAACATTGTTCAAGCTCAAGAGGGAACAAGCCACCATGATTCTCATCGCTCCACGGTGGCCCAGGCAACATTGATTCTCCCTTCTACTTCAACTCAGTTCCAGGGAACCCATACCTCTTCCACTGTTTCCTTCTCTGCTTTCTCAGCATCAGCAGACCCTACTGCATCCCAACCTACAGTCTCTGCACCTGACAGCTTGGTATCTCTCGGACTGACTTCGGCTCACTCACTTCTTTCTCAGCCTGTCCGCTCTATCATTGATGCTTCCAGGAAACCGGCCACGCTCCAGTGTTATCAACAGAAGTGGTCTCGGTTTTCTTCCTGGTGCCTCTTACATCACCATGATCCCATGTCTCTAGCAGTGGGACTGGTGTTGGACTATCTTCTTTCCTTGTCTGACTCTGGTCTTAAATCTACTTCTATCAGAGTTCACCTTAGTGCCATTGCTGCCTTTCATGAGCCAATTCATGGAAAACCCCTCTCGGCTCATCCTTTGGTTTCTCGGTTCATGAGGGGCCTTTTCAATGTGAAACCACCTCTCAAGCCTCCTCCTGTGGTCTGGGATCTCAATGTGGTTCTTTCCGCTTTAATGAAGCCTCCTTTTGAACCTTTGGCCACAGCGCATTTCAAATTTCTTACCTGGAAAGTGGTCTTCCTTATAGCTCCCACTTCTGCCAGGAGGGTCAGTGAACTTCATGCACTAGTGGCCGATCCACATTTCACTGTTTTTCACCATGATAAGGTGGTTCTCCGTACACACCCCAAATTTCTTCCTAAGGTTGTGTCTGACTTTCATCTTAACCAGTCCATAGTCCTGCCTGTATTTTTTCCAAAGCCTCATTCTCATCCAGGTGAACAGGCTTTGCATACCTTGGACTGTAAACGTGCTCTGGCTTACTATCTTGAACGTACTAAGCCCCACAGATCATCTCCTCAACTATTTTTGTCCTTTGATCCTAACAAGTTGGGTCATCCTGTATCTAAACGCACTCTCTCCAATTGGCTTGCTGCTTGCGTTTCTTTCTGTTATGCTCAGTCGGGCCTGACACTGGAAGATTCTGTCACGGGCCACAAAGTTAGAGCTATGGCAGCGTCTGTAGCTTTCCTCCGATCTACTTCCATTGAGAAAATTTGCAAGGCTGCTACTTGGTCCTCAGTTCACACTTTTACATCACATTATTGCATTCTCCAGACGGGATGGACATTTCGGCCAATCTGTTTTACAAAATTTATTTTCCTAATGGCCAACCTTCCCTCCATCCCTCTTTTTGTTAGCTTGGAGGTCACCCATCAGTCAAGAATATGCTGCCTGCTTGTCCTGGGATAAAGCACAGTTACTTACCGTAACAGGTGTTATCCAGGGACAGCAGGCAGATATTCTTGCGTCCCTCCCACCTCCCTGGGTTGGCTTCTTAGCTGGCTTATCTTAACTGGGGACCGCGCGCCTCTGTCGGGCGGGAAGGCACTCACGCGTGCGCGGTGCGGCCTACTAGAACTTTCAAAGTTCTTAGAGTGCAATCACTCTAAAATTGTCCGTACCGGGGCTCCGTCGGTGCCGTCACCCATCAGTCAAGAATATCTGCCTGCTGTCCCTGGATAACACCTGTTACGGTAAGTAACTGTGCTTTAGGTAAGTAACTGTGCTTTTTCTCATGATAAGGAGCCTCAACATTCCTCCTTATCTTCTGTTTTAGACTACCTTTTGCACTTACCCACCTCTGGCCTCAAGTCTATATTGATCCGAGTCCATCTCAGTGCAATTGCTGCTTTCCATCAGCCCATTTAAGGAAAACCCCTTTCTGCTCATCTGATGGTTTCAGATTCATGAAAGGACTTTTCAATGTCAAACCTCCTCTCAAACCGCCTCCAGTGGTTTGGGACCTCAATGTTGTTCTTACTCAATTGATGATGCCTCCATTTGAACCAATGTCTACGGCTCATCTGAAGTATCTCACTTGGAAAGTGGTGTTTCTCATTGCCCTCACTTCTGCTCGAAGAGTCAGTGAGCTGCAAGCTTTAGTTGCTGATCCACCTTTCACAGTTTTCCATCATGACAAGGTGGTTCTCCGTACTCATCCTAAATTCCTCCCTAAAGTGGTTTCAGAATTTCATCTCAACCAATCCATTGTTCTTCCAGTGTTCTTTCCATAGCCTCATTCTCATCCTGGAGAATCAGCTCTTCATACTCTGGACTGTAAACGTGCTTTGGCCTTCTATTTGGAACGCACCAAACCACACAGAACTGTTCCTCAACTTTTTGTCTCCTTCGATCCAGATAAGTTGGGACATCCTATCTCTAAACGTACCATCTCCAACTGGATGGCTGCTTGTATCTCTTTTTGCTATGCCCAGGCTAGATTACAACAACAGAGTCGAGTCACTGAAGGTTCAATATCTCAGGATAAATCGCTAGATTGTGGTGTTCCTCAAAGGTCAGCTTTATCACCAGTTCTATTTAATATCTTTTTGAGTCCCTTGGCACAACAAATTCAGGAGCTAGGAATCAGTACATATATTTATGCAGACGACATGTTATTAATCTATAGACTATCACCTACAACTTTAGATTTAGGTCCTCTCATAGTTAGTTTAAATAAAATATAAGAATGGCTGAGTGAACATAAATTAATTTTAAATATGTCTAAGACTAATAGGTTGCTGTATCTCAGGAGATAAGACAACACCTCAAATAGATATTTCTTTGAATAATTATGATATAAAGCTAGTAAATAGTTTCAGGTACTTAGGGATTATAATTGATTGTCATTTAACTTTTGAGGAGCAGGTATCATCTGTTGTTGCTAAAGGATTTGGGGCATTAAGACAGCTTAGAGCCTTTAGAGATTTTTTTTAGATGAGAAATCATTATATATGTTAATTCATGCCTTTGTGTTGTCAAAGTTAGATTATGAATTTAGTATACGCAAGTATTGGGTTAGGACAGCTGAAACGTCTACAAACAGTGCAAAACACTGCGATTAGATTATTAGGCCATGCACATATTCTTGATCATGTGACACCTTTGTATTTAAAATTCCATTGGTTACCAATGGAATTTAGGATTAAATTTAAGATCTTGATGTTGACACAAAGAGCATTATTTCAGCTACAGCCTTCATATCTCTCTAGTTTGGTGTTATTTTATGCCCCAAGATGTTTATTACGATCTTTGAATGACAGCAGGGTAGTTGTTCCTCATATCTCAAAGGCACATCTTGCGCCAACTAGAGATTGAATGTTCTTTTATTTAGTTCCATGGTGATGGAATAATTTGCCCATAGATTTGAGAAAAGAAGAATCTTATATAAATTTTAAAAGACACCTAAAAGTGCATTTTTTTCAATTGGCTTTTTCAAATTGAATAATTGAGTTTGGGACTGTAATCTGTAATTTGTTTTAATATGATTAATTTTTAATATGGAAAAACAAATTTTTTAATTGTATGTATTAATTATGGTTTTTTAAGATTTGACTGCTTTTGTTAGAATTATTGTGATGGAGGTGTTGATTGCTTAGAATTTTAGAAGAAAAAAAATTTTAACATTCGCTTTTACTCTTTTCTATCCTATTTTTAAATGGAGTTGCTTTCTTGATGAATATGTATTATATATTGTACACCGCTTGGATCCTTTTTTAGGCTGTTATGCTGTATAGAAAGTTTTAATAAAAATAAACATTTATTTCTCAGGTTAGTTGCTGTACAAACTTCAACATTTGAAGTCATTTTTCCTAGTCTTATTGTTTTCGGTGAGCCTGGTAACTAGGAATTCCCAGCTGTGAGAATGAGGCCTGCTTGTCCTTGGAGAAAGAAGTTAGTTGTAGTAGGTGTTCTCCAAAGACAGCAGGCCAAATATTCTCACATACTCTCCCACCTTCTTTTGGAGTTGTATTCTATAAACTATGTTATAGGACTGAGGGACCTGTGCTCAAATGTCAAAGAAGGCACTTGAACATGCATGATACAGCACTGCTAGAAGCTTTTACAGTAGACTCCCAGCTATCTGGCACCCACAGGGATTAGTGGATGCTGGATAACTGTAGTTTCTGGTTGATTGAGAGTTAGTGTAAAAAATACTGTAGCAGCAGGCAGTCCCTCCTTCCCTCCCTCACTCCTGTCCCTGAAGCAGCAGAGCTGGTCCTGACAATCCCCCATCCCTCTGGCTTCGAGGGTCAGTATAGAGAATGACACGGGAAAATATCTGTCCCCGTCCCGGCCCACCATTCCCTTCACCGCCCCGTCACCGCCATTCCCTTCACCGCCATTCCCTTCACTGCTCTGTCACTGTCACTGCCATCCCATTCACCGCCCCGTCCCTGCAGCATCCATACAAGCCTCAGTACTGCAATATTTAGCTTATTCCTTCCTTATAAATCAAAGTTCCGGCTGCTGAACCGGAGAAACAGATGTTCAGCTGGCGTGGCTTTGTTTATAAATTTTTATCATCACAACTAATATACTACTTTATCCTAAAGCAAAAGAAAATAAATAGAATTTTTTTTCTACCTTTGTCTGGTTTCTGCTTTCCTCATCTTCTCATTCAATTCCTTCCATCCACTGTGTGTCTTCTCTCTGCGTCTTCCATTTGCTCTGTTACTGTGCTTCTCCCTTCCCCCCCCCACCCCCAATTGGTCTGGCACCCATCTTCTTCCTTCCGCTCTCCCATAATCTGGCATCTGTCTACTTCCCTTCCAGTGTCTTCTCCCCACTCTGAGTTCCACATTTCCCTTCAGCGTCTGTTCCTCTCCACCCTCCTTAAATGTCTGTTCTATTCCTTTCCACCACCACCCTTCATAGAAACATAGAAATAGACGGCAGATAAGGGCCACGGCCCATCTAGTCTGCCCACCCTAGTGACCCTCCCCTACCTTTGCTTAGCGAATAGAACCCACGTGTCGATCCCATTTGGCCTTAAAATCAGGCACGCTGCTGGCCTCAATCACCTGCAGTGGAAGACTATTCCAACAATCAACCACCCTTTCAGTGAAAAAGAATTTCCTGGTGTCACCTCGTAGTTTCCCGCCTCTGATTTTCCACAGATGCCCTCTTGTTGCCGTGGGTCCCTTGAAAAAGAAGATATCTTCTTCCGCTTTGATGCGGCCCGTGAGATACTTGAACGTCTCGATCATATCCCCCCTCTCTCTGCGCTCCTCGAGCGAATATAGCTGCAGTTTGTCTAACCGTTCTTCGTACGGGAGATCTTTGAGTCCCGAGACCATCCGGGTGGCCATTCTCTGAACCGACTCCAATCTCAGCACATCTTTGCGATAATGTGGCCTCCAGAATTGCACACAGTATTCCAGGTGGGGCCTCACCATGGATCTATACAATGGCATAATGACTTCCGGCTTACGGCTGACGAAACCCCTGTGTATGCAACCTAGGATCTGTCTTGCCTTGGATGAGGCCTGCTCCACCTGACTGGCAGCCGGGGATCTCGCGGGTTCCCCCTTTGAGTCACGGGGATCCCGTGGGGACGCCCCCTAGGGTCGCGGGGATCCCGTGGGGACGCCTCCGAGAGTCGCGGGGTTCCTGCGGGGTTGGATCGCAGTGCACTCGAGCCGCGAGGGTAGTCTCCTTCTCCTTACCTGCTCTGTCGCAGCACACAGCCGAACGGAAATCTTCCCGATGTCAGCGCTGACGTCGGAGGGAGGGCTTAAGCAAAGCCCTCCCTTCCTCCGACGTCAGCGCTGACATCAGGAAGACTTCCGGTCGGTTGTGTGCGGCAGGGCAGGTAGGGAGAAGGCAATGGCGAACGAAAGAGGGGGGAGGGGGCGGTCCGCCCCGAAGAATGTGCACAGCCGGTTAGGTCCCCCGATCGACAGACAACAGGCCCGGCCGACAAACCTCCCTGCCCTGTAGCCGCGAATCTAAATTACCTCTTACAGCAGCTTCACTACTCCAGCTGCTGTAAGAAGGTAATTTAGATTCGCGGCTACAGGACAGGGAGATTTGTCCGACCGGGCCTGTTCTGTTGTCGGTCCGGTGCAAAAGCGCCACAAAGGTGGAGGCAGGGAGGGAGGAAAGGTGGAGTGGAGAAGAAAAGACGCTTAAGGGGGGAGAAGGCCGCTGAAAGCACTGGGGAAGACAAAGGGGTGGAAAAGAACGCTGAAAGGACATGGGGTAAACGGGAGGAAGGGGGGGGGGAAGGACCCTGAAAGGACATGGGGAAAACAGGGGTGGAGAAGGCCGCTGAAAGGACATGGGGAAGACAGAGGGGGGGAGAAGGCCGCTGAAAGGACATGGGGAAGACAGAGGGGGGAGAAGGCCGCTGAAAGGACATGGGGAAGGCAGAGGGGGGAGAAGGATGCTGCCTGACAGGACATGGGGAAGATGGTGGGGGAGAAGGACACTGAAAGGAAATGGGGAAGAGGGAATGGGAAGAAGACGCTGGCAGGGAAGAAGACAGAGGTGTCAGACTATGGGGGGAGCGGAGGGAAAAAGATGGGTGCCAGACCAATTTGGGAGGGGGGAGAAAGGGAGAGGCACAGTAACAGAGCAAATGGAAGACACAGAGAGAAGAGAGGCAGTGGATGGAAGGAATTGAATGAGAACATGAAGAAAGCAGAAACCAGGCAATAAAGGTAGGAAAAAAATTCTTTTTTTTTTTTTTTGCTTAAGGATAAAGTAGTATATTAGTTGTGTTGATAAAAATTTATAAACATTAGAGGTTCTGGTAGAAACCCGTTTACAAAGTATGTATTCTTCCCAATTAATATTTCCAAATTAATAAAGTCTTTTTGCTTATTTTTAAATGGGTTTCTACCAGAGCCTTTAATTCAGTAGCATAATTAAATGAAATAACTATTTCTGTAGTTTATAGGGACAGGCGGGGACGTAGGGGATTCCTTGCAGGGACGGGCGGGGACGGAGGGGATTCCTCGCGGGGACGGGTGGGGACGGAGGGATTCCTCGCGGGGACGGGTGGGAGTCTTCACGGGGACGGGTGGGGACGGGTGGGACTTTGGCGGGGACGGGTGGGGACGGGTGGGATTTCTGTCCCCGCGCAACTCTCTAGTGAAGACTGAGCTGAAGTATTCATTTAATAGTTGGGCTTTTTCGGAATCCTTTTCCACATAGTCTCCTTCTGGTTTCTTAAGACGTACAATCCCTCCTGAGTTTTTACTTCTGTCACTGATATACCTGAAGAAGGATTTATCTCTCTTCTGGATGTTCTTTGCCAGAGACTCCTCCATGTGGAATTTAGCCTCCCTGACTGCTGTTTTGACTGCTTTTGACTTGGTCAGGTAGTCTGCTCTAGAGTCCTGTTTCCCTGATTGTTTGTAAGAGATGAATGCTTTTTTCTTCTCCTTGATGAGGCCTGAGATCTCTGCAGTGAACCATTGCGGCTTGTTGTTTCTTCGCCGTTTACTTACTAATTTAACATAGCGGTTTGTCGCTTCTTGTATGGTGGCTTTCAAAGTCGACCACATTTCTTCCACGCTATCGGTTTTTGCTTAGCTTTGTAGCGTCTGGTGAACAAAGGAACCCATGTCTTGGAAGTTTGTGTCCTTTATTATTTATTATTTTTTGGCTTGATTAACCGCCTTAAACAAAGTTTCTAAGTGGTGTACATTTAAAAAGTTACATAGATTAGGTAACAAAACAGTCCATACAATTAATAAATAAACTTATTATACTAAAATTAACATTGTTAAACATAAGGTAAGGAGGGATGAAATACAATTTGTAAAGTAAAGAAGAGACATCAAAGGAAAATACAAAAGGGTAATAAGACATTTAAGGGGAATAAAATAAACAAAACAATAAGATAAAAGATTAACTTGCAAATGCATCTCTAAAAAGGAAAGTTTTTAACTCGTTTTTAAATTTTACAAACTCTTTCTCCTCCCTTAAAAACATAGGGAGGGCGTTCCATGTCTGCGGTGCCGTACAAGAGAAGATAAATTGTCTCCTTGTATTGATTATTTTTAGAGAGGGAATAGATAAAAGATTTTGTTCGCTAGATCTCAAGGTTCTCTTTGCAGAATAAGGGATAAGTAATCTAAATAAAAATGCTGGGGTCTTATTATATAAAGTTTTAAAAATAATTGTACATAATTTATGAGTGATTCTATGCATAACAGGAAGCCAGTGAGCCTTTTTAAGGAGTGGTGTTAGATGATCAAACTTTTTGGATTTAGTTATTAATTTGATTGATGCATTCTGAATAATTTGTAGTCGTTTTATTTCTTGTAAAGCAATTCCTTTAAATAGGGAATTACAATAATCGATTTTAGATATCACCAGAGAATGAATAAGTATATTTAGTGCTTTAGAACAGAGAAATTTAGAAATAGAACGAATTTTCCGCAATCTGTAAAAGGTAGTTTTCACAATGCTACTGATATGGTCATGAAAGTTGAGTTTATTATCAAAGATTACTCCTAAAATTTTTATATTTTTAACTAATTGAAGAGGAACGTTTGAAATTGAAATAGGAGTAACAAGAGAAAAACTATCCTTCCAGGGAAAAAGCATGACATTAGTTTTTTTAATATTAAGAGCTAGTCTGTTTTTGTCCAGCCAATGATGCACTTGATCTAATTTCTCATTAATAGTCGAAATTTCATTTATGTTGTTATTAACTAATGGGTGCAATAATTGTATATCATCGGCATAGGCAAAAACATGAAATCCAATGGATTGGCATAGTGTCAATAGTGGAGCCAAAAAAATATTAAAAAGCAAAGGTGAAAGAATAGATCCCTGAGGAACCCCATGTGTAATATGTGAGGGTAAGGATGAAGATTCATTGAAAATAACTGTGGATGTGCGATCCTTAAAGTATGATGTAAACCAAGCTAGAACTTCATCTGTAATCCCCACAGAATGAAGTCTATCAAGGAGTAATTGGTGATCAATCGTATCAAACGCTGCTGAAAGATCAAGCGATGTTAATAGCACCGATTGATGATGATCTAAGAAGTATTGAATAGAAGTTGTCATACCGATAAGAGAGTGTTCCGTACTATGGTGCTGTCTAAAACCTGTTTGATTTGGGTGTAACACATTGGTTTGTTCTATAAACTCTGAAATTTGGTTGAAAATGATTTTTTCAGTTAATTTTGCCAAAAATGGAATGTTTGAAATAGGTCTGAAATTGGTTAAATCAGTTGGACTAGTATTTTTTGTTTTCATAATTGGTCGAATATATGATTTTTTCCAATCTAATGGCACTGTGTGTTGGTTTAAACTTTCTGAAACTAGTACATGAATCTTAGGTCCTTGAATTTGAGGACCTTGGTCAGCGTGGTAGAATTAGTGAAACCTTTCCTAAGATTGAACCATACCATGTTGTGGTCACTGGAGGCCAATGTGTCGCCCACCGAGACCTCTGTGACACTTTCTCCATTGGTAAGTAATAGGTCCAGTATTGCCTGATCCCTTGTTGGGTCCAACACCAGTTGCTTCAGACCAGCTTCCTTCATAGAGTTTAATAGCCTCCTGTTTCTGCCGGAATCAGAGGTTAGTGTATCCCAATCCACATCAGGCATGTTGAAGTCACCTAACAATACTGTGTCCCCACGTAAGGTGATATTTTCTGTATCTCCGATTATTTCCATATCCAGGTCATCCTGTTGTCTTGGGGGTCTGTAAATTATGCCAAGATACAAGCATTTGTCCTTCCCTCTGGCCAAATTAACCCAAAGGGATTCCCCAGTGTATTGGACATCTGAGATTCTTGTGACCTTAATGTCATCTTTAGTATATAATGCTACACCTCCTCCACTGCCTTCTCTGTCCCGGCGAAGCAAGTTGTAACCCGGTATGACCATGTCCCACCCGTGGGAGTCTGTGAGCCAGGTCTCAGATATTGCTACCACATCCAGGTCGGCATTCATTATTTCTGTTTCCAACTCCAGGATCTTGTTTCCCAAACTGTGTGCGTTGACGTACATAGCCCTCCATGTTGTATTTTTGTTATGTATCAGTGGGGATATACCTGCTTGAGCTACTTGAACACCTTCAGTATAATTTGTGTTATATATGTTCCCCCTAGACCTAGCAATATTTGCGTTGTATATGTTCCCCCTGGACCCAGAACTACAATGTGTACTCCCCAAAGACCCAGAATTACAATGTGTACTCCCCCTAGACCTGGAATTACAATGTGGCCCATACTTATGATGTGAACTAGAGAATGACACGGTGGCGGTTTACCCGCGGCCACCGCATTTTAGCCGCGGGTCACCCGCCGAAAACGGGGAAGAAAACTAGCAGTCGCTGCGGTGACGGGGACAAGGCCATTCACCGCCCGCGGGGCGGTGAATAGTCTTGTCCCCGCAGTGAGGCATGAAGGATCGCGCGGTCCCCGCAGCTCACACCCGCCTGCCCAATCGATTCTAGTGTTTAGCCAGCTCTCTCCCTTCTCCTCACCTTAGTTTGTAGATTTTCTTTTTCGGCGACCCACACGCTATCAGAGAGCCGCGCACCCGCTGCTGCTCAGTTTCGATCTTCTGCTCTGACGCAACCGGAAACAGGAAGTTGCAGCAGAGCAGAAGATTGAACACTGAGCAGCCGCGCGTGCAGGTTGCCGAAAAAGAAAACCTATAAACTAAGGTGAGGAGAAGGGAGAGAGCTGGCTAAACACTAGGATCGATTGGGCAGGCAGGTAGTGGCTGCGGGGACCGTGCGATCGCTAGTGTTCCCGGCTCAAATTGGAAGGAGGGAGTGAAAGGGAAAAGGATTCTGGGCCAAGGGGATGAAGTCGGAAAGAAAAACCCACAGCAGGAAAGAAAGGGAAGGACTGGCAGGTGAGCCAGATGCTAGAAGCAGGGGGGGGGGGGGAAGAAAGAGGGAAAAAAGCTAGATGGGGTTGAAAAGAAGAGACACACTGGTATGGAAGAGGAAGATAGGGGAAATCTGGACACAGGAAGGTAACAGAAAGAGGGGAAATTATGTGCATGGGGCATAGGGACAGAGACATAAAGGGGACATGCCATGGGGATGGTATATGGACACAGGGGGGGCAATGACAGATACATAGGGAAGATATTAGAAATGGAGAAAATAGGAGCACAGAAGCGAGATGGTTTGTGGGGATGGGACAGGGACCGAGCTTGCAGGCTCCAGTGGCTTGCACAAATTACATTGTAACGTGCCATGAAAATAAGAGGAAGGAAGGTAGATAGGCCATGCGAGAGGAGCTGAAGGGTAGTAGAAAGGAACAGATGGTAAAGGAGGGAGGGAAGGGTGGTGGTGGAAAGGAATAGAACAGACATTGAAGGAGGGTGGAGAGGAACAGACCCCCAAGGGAAATGTGGAAGACAGAGTGGGAAGAAGACAGATGCCAGACTATGCGGGAGCGGAGGGAAGAAGATGGGTGCTAGACCAATTGGGGGGGGGGGGGGGGGTTAAGGGAGAGGCACAGTAACAGCAAATGGAAGACGCAGAGAGAAGACACACAGTGGATGGAAGGAATTCAATGAGAAGATGTGGAAAGCAGAAACCAGACAACAAAGGTAGAAAAAAAAATTATATTTATTTATTTATTTTTTGCTTTAGGATAAAATAGTATATTAGTTGTGTTGATAAAAATTTATAAACAAAGCCCTGCCAGCTGAACATCTCTTTCTCTAGTTCAGCAGCAGGAACTTTGATTTATAAGAAAGGAATAAGCTAAATATTACAGTACTAAGGCTTATATGGATGCAGCGGGGACGGTGACGGGGCGGTGAATGGGATGGCAGTGGCGGTGACGGGGCGGTGAAAGGGATGGCGGTGATGGTGACGGGGCGGTGAAGGGAACGGCGGTGACGGGGCGGTGCAGAGGATGGTGGGCCGGTGACGGGGACAGATTTTTTCCCCGTGTCATTCTCTAATGTGAACCTACCCCGACTCGAAGGTGTGTGTACTCGCCCCTGACCCAGACTTTTGGTGACTGCTTACCACATCCTCAAAACAGTATTTGCAGTTTAGTTCACCAGGTATGTTGTTTGTGTCTGTACCCTCCTCCGACATACCTAGTTTAAAGCCCTGTGAAGTAGGCGGGCTAGACTGTGTCCAAGGACATTCTTCCCTCTTCTGGTCAGGTGTAAGCCGTCGTGTCCCTGTAATCCTTGCAAAGCTTCTCCATGGTGCAGGAACCCGAAGTTCATCTCCTTGCACCATCCTCGCAGCCAGTCGTTTGCCCTCTGTATTCGATCATCTCTGGCTCTGCCCTTGCCCCTCACAGGGAGAATCGAGGAGAAGACCACCTGCGCATTCATCCTCCTCAGCTTCTCCCCCAGGGCTCTGAAGTCCTCAGGTATGCTGTTCGTGGTGCTCCTGGCGGTGTCGTTGGTTCCGACGTGGATTAGAATCATGGGGAAGTGATCACGGGGCTTGATGAGTCTGTCAAGGCAAGCGGTTACATCCCGGATCCTGGCCCCTGGCAAACAGCAGACCTCTCTTGATTGTAGGTCTAATCTGCAAATTGGTCCCTTGGTGCCCCTCAGCAGCGAATCCCTGATGACCACCACTCTGCACTTCCTGGGAGTGGGCCGTTCTGTTGATTCCGGAGCTGGAACCGTCTGCTGAACAACTTCTTGCATCTCGTTCTCAGGACCTTCCTGTAGCAGCTGATACTTGTTCCTCAGGGCGATTTGTGGTGTCGATGTAGAGCTGCCCTGTATGTGAGAAAAAGAGACAGAGTTAGGTCCTCTGCGTTTTCCTGTGGAGGAAGTCACTAGCTGCCAGGAGTCAGCATCTCCAGCCACTTCCTGCATTCCGGTGGTTGGTCTCAAGTTTGCGGGTTTGGATGTTTTGGGTGTTCCCAGGGTGGTCTTGTCAGGTTCCTGTTCAGCGATCTGAGACAGCTCCTGGATGACTCCATCCGTCGTCACGGATGCTCCTTAAGCGCTGAACCTCCTCTCTCAGGCTCCTCAGCTCCTGCAAAAGGCTTTCGTTCGGCTGGTCCATTACTTCTGTTTGTGTTGAGACTGTAAACATCTTTGGGGGGATGGCCTCTGTCTGTACAGAGACCTCTGTCCTCCGTCCTGGTTCCCCTTCCATCTGTACTCGGACCATAGCCATCCCCTGGGTACTCTCGGTGACTGAACTACCCGTTTTGATTGAAGACTTGCTGCTTCTAGTCCTACCTGCCATTTACAAAGGTTTATTATTATTATTTATTTATATTATTATTATTATTATTTTTTTTTTTAATAAGATATTTGCTAGGGTGGGGGCTGTTAGGTGCTGGTCAGTAAGTGTTTAAGGAGGGATAGAGGTAGGTTTTTTTTTTTGGTTTGTTTCTTGGTCTGAGGGATAGAGTAGTTAGTTAACAGTTAGTTGAATGTCAGTTAGGGTTGCCTGCTTGTTAGTGTGCTAGAAGTCTAATCTAAGGGTTAGAGAATAGTGTGGTCTATCTGTTAAGTGTGAAAGATGTGGTTGTTTGTATGTTAGGTAGAAGTAGAGAGATGAAAGACTTGGGAGAAAGAAAGAAAGAAGAAGGCTGAAGTTAATTAATGAAGAAAGACTGAAGTTAATTAACTAGATGTAGAAGTTGAGGGACCGGATAGAGTTGATGGCCCTGCCTTGATGCCCTTCTTGAGGCCCTTCGCAAAGGCGCTCTTGCAAAGGCGAGCGCCTTTGCCGCTCGCCTTCGCCGTGCGCCGAACGGCCGCGGGCCGTTGGCTTGACCCCTTTTATGGGGTAGCTCGGCTGTGACGTCGGGGGGGGGGTGGAGTTACCACCGCGTCCCATCCGCCTCCTCCTCAGTGCCTGGCTGCTTCAGTTCTCCTCTTTCTGCTCTCCGCCCCTTCCTCCGCCTCTTTACTCGTTCTCCGCTCCTCTCCCCTGCTGCTGTGTGCCTCCTGCGTCTTGTAACCGTGACTGTGGTCTGAGCGAGACTCAACAGCGCCCCTCAGTGGTTACAAAAACAATAGCACTAGCGTGTGACCCGGACTGGAGTCACCCTGCAGGCTTGGACTGACACCAATAGGCAAAACAAAAATAAACTACAATCTTCTCACAAAGGAAGTAAATCAAAATCTCAGGTTTATTCCTTCCAAAGCATCAAAGTCAGGATAATTATGAGTTCCACAGAACAGGTAAGTAGAACATCCAACTTCAAACAGTTCAAATTCAAAAGTAAGAGTAATAAACAGTTCAAACATAAAGTCCCAAAGTGTTTTCCTTTTTCACACCTCTGAGGTTTGTGCTCACCTCAGCATTCAAATCAGCCTGCTCCTAAGCAGGATATTCAGTTCATCAAAAAAAAAAAACCAATAGGGTTTAAAGCACTGGATACCCTATTCTCAGTGCTTCAAAGTGAAGCCTCTGGCAGCCTTTCATTAAACTGCCAGGCAATGGAGAGTGCCTTAGGTTTGCTTTCAATTAGCTATCATATAGCCTACAAAATTGTCCTCCCAGGTAACAGCAAACCTCTCCCAAATCAGACACTATCAGCTTCACAAAAAAAGGCAAAAACAGCAAAAGAAAAGAAAAGCAAAATCCCAAAAGGTTCAGCTTCAATAAACAGTCTCTCAAACAAAGCAAGCTGAAACACACTCACAGTTTCTGCCAATTAGGATCTGCAGCTGGTGGAAAGACCAACCTCCATGGCTTCCTCAGTAGGACTCACTTCTTCAGGCAGGTTGTCAAGTTCCATTGGAAGTTCAGTGTCAGAAAGAACTTCCTCCAGCAATTCACCAGCCTCCTGTACCTCCATGGGTGAGGCTGTATTGTCCCTGCTTGGCCCGAGGAGACTCTCAGGGAAGAAAGGTCTGAACCTTCTTCCTAGCCTGCCTTTCTGCTTGTGCTCAGGTGCTGGCTTTTGTACTGCAGGGGCACGCCCTACTCTACCTGAGTCAGCAGACCTGCCTGTGGCTCTTGGGCTCCTCCTGTGGTGACCTAGAAATGGCTCTTCCAGGAGATCCTGGGAGATTTCAGGCTCCCCCTGGTGGTTAACCTGAAAATCACCCCAGCACAATCTTTGTCCATTCCCTTCCGGGTTTTCTTTTGTGTCTTAGTGGGAACCTTAGCTGGAACCAGGCCAGGCACGATGTCTGTCTGGTTACAGTCTCTCACAGCTGTTTTAGCCTCTCAGTCCCCTCTCACTGCAAGCACCCTCGCGCTGCTCCCTCGTGCTTGCTTGGCTGGCCAAGTGCTGAAGACCCTTGTCGGCTCGATCCCTTTATGGGGGAGCTCGGCTGTGACGTCGGGGGGTGGGCGGAGTTACCACCGCGTCCCGTCCGCCTCCTCCTCAGTGCCTGGCTGCTTCAGTGCTCCTCTTTCTGCTCTCCGCCCCTTCCTCCGCCTCTCTATTCGTTCTCCGCTCCTCTCCCCTGCTGCTGTGTGCCTCCTCCCTCCCTCACCATCTGTTCCTTTCTACCACCCTTCAGCTCCCCTTACGCGCCCGACTGACTGACTAACTATCTATATATCTCCCTCTTACCTTTGTGGCGCGTTACAATTTAATTTGTGCAAGATGCTGGAGCCTCCGAGCTCGATCCCCGTCCCATCCCCACAAACCATCTCGCTTCTGTGTTCCTATTTTCCCCATTTCTAATATCTCCCCTTTCCTTAGCAACAGCAGCAGATGAATCCAGAGACCAATGGGATAGCACACATCTACCAGCAGGCGGAGATAGAGAAACTGATTAACAGATGGTCCTATTGGCTGTCACTCCTCCTGTATCTCCAGTATGCTCTATCTCCCAGCAGGTGATGGTCCTATTCGAATAGCTCCTGGATTCTGGCTGTGACTGAAACTTTATTTTCACCTGTTGAGGTTTCTCTTCAGCGAGACTGCCATTCTATTTCTCCTGTTGAGGTTTCTCTTCAGTGAGCTGGCGATGCTATTTCTCCTGTTGAGATTTTCTCTTCAGTGAGACAGGGGTGTCCGGCTGAACGGTGCCGGCTTTAGGGGTTACACCTGGGCTCCCCAGGTCCCTGCCTCACCCTCCCTCCATTGCTAGAGGATCTGACTGGGTCTCAATTTTTTCTTCTTTCCCTTCTCTGTTTAAAAAAAAAAAAAAAAGGGATACCTCAGTTGCTACATTCTGCCCTGTTAGTGCTGCACAACCAGCTCTTACTGGCTTCAACCGGCCCTAAGAACAAGCTTGTGAGTATGTATATGTTTTTTACTGTTGTTTGAACTTCAGGTTCTGTTTGGGAGTCTTAGTACTGTGGGTTCGGTCAACGTATGTTTAAGGAATGGATATTTTATTGAGGCTAAGTTTTATGACTAGAAATCCATTGAGGGAGCTGGGACTTTCCCGCCCTTTGTATATACGCGCTTGGTTTCCTTGTTGGTTACAGCGCGGCAGTAGCGGTGCGATTTCATGCTCGCACTTGTTCTCCTTGTTGGGTTTCAGTGCAGCAGTAGTAGTCCTGTTTATTCTGAGGCTCTCTTTCGTCGGTGTTTGTCACGGCCATGTGCAGCTGATTGTGCAGGTGCCGGTTTATAGCAGCGCACATGAGATGGGACATGTTTTTTTCAGCGCTGTGGGTAGCTCCGCACTGTTCTTCTGGTTATTCCCCGAGTCTGATTTTCTTTCTATGCAGGCCGCGGCAGGGTAAATTTTGTGGGGCTTGAATCTGACTATGTTTCTAGGAACGTTGATGCAGCGGCCACGTGTCAGCGAGAATCAGGCGTGCGCTTGAGTCTCCGGCGATGGCGGGAGAGCTGCAGTGTTCCGATAGTTTATTTCTAGCTGACTTTGGTCAGGGTATGCCGCAGCTTCTCTCCTTTCCAGTTCAGACAAGTTGTACGTTTTTTCACCAGCTTTGGGACAAGCTTGGGCAGATTTATATGTCTATGTCTGTGTTCCTGCAAACTACAGACCAGTGAGTCTAACATCGATAGTGAGCAAACTAATGGAAACTCTAATCAATCACCAATTAGATAAGATCCTGGATGAGGAGAATCTACGGGATCCCCGACAACATGGATTTACTAAGGGGAGATCCTGCCAATCCAACCTGATCAGCTTCTTTGACTGGGTAACGGAGAAGCTGGATATTGGGGAGTCCCTGGACATCGTGTACCTGGACTTTAGCAAAGCATTCGATAGCGTACCACACCGCAGGTTACTGAGCAAGATGAGTTCTATAGGATTAGGTAACACATTGACGAAATGGGTTGGGAGCTGGCTTGGAGGTAGGCTCCAAAGGGTGGTAGTGAATGGCACCCCCTCCGAAATGACGGAGGTGATTAGTGGAGTACCACAGGGCTCAGTCTTGGGCCCAATCCTATTCAACATCTTTATAAGAGACTTGGCAGAAGGGCTTCGAGGTAAAATAACATTATTCGCCGATGACGCCAAACTTAGTAATGTAGTGGGCAAATGCACAACAGATGAAGATTCAGTGCCCGACAACATGATGCACGACCTACTCCTACTGGAGCGATGGTCTAGGACATGGCAACTCAACTTCAATGCCAAAAAATGCAAAGTTATGCACCTGGGCAGCCAGAATCCATGCAAGTCTTATACCCTTAATGGCGAGATCCTAGCAAAAACGGTAGCAGAACGAGACTTGGGGGTAATCGTCAGTGAGGACATGAAGTCTGCCAATCAAGTGGAGCAAGCTTCGTCCAAGACAAGACAAATCATGGGCTGCATACGAAGGGGTTTCGTCAGTCGTAAGGCGGAAGTCATTATGCCATTGTATAGATCCATGGTGAGGCCCCACCTGGAATACTGTGTGCAATTCTGGAGGCCGCATTATCGCAAGGATGTGCTGAGACTGGAGTCGGTGCAAAGAATGGCCACCCGGATGGTTTCGGGACTCAAGGATCTACCATACGAAAAACGGCTTGACAAATTACAGCTATACTCGCTCGAGGAGCACAGAGAGAGGGGGGGGGGGACATGATCGAGACGTTCAAGTATCTTACGGGCCGCATCGAGGCGGAGGAAGATATCTTCTTTTTCAAGGGTCTCACGACAACAAGAGGGCATCCGTTGAAAATCAGGGGCGGGAAACTACGAGGTGACACCAGGAAATTCTTTTTCACTGAAAGAGTGGTTGATCGCTGGAATAGTCTTCCACTACAGGTGATTGAGGCCACATGGGATCGGCACATGGGATCTATTCACAGGGCAAAGGTAGGGGAGGGACATTAAGGTGGGCAGACTAGATGGGCCGTGGGCCCTTATCTGCCGTCTATTTCTATGTTTCTATGTTTCTATTCCCTTGAAGGAAGCTGCTAGTTTAATCGGACTCTGGGGTTAGCACTCAAGGGGATTACCGTATTTTCGCGGATATAACGCGCGCGTTATACGTGATTTTACGTACCGCGCATACCCCTCGCGCGTTATATGCCTGAGCGCGGTATACAAAAAATTTTAAACATAGTTCCCACCCCGCCCGACGCCCGATTCACCCCCCCCCAGCAGGACCGCTCGCACCCCCACCCCGAACGACCGCTCGCACGCGCTCCCACCCGCATCCACGATCGGAGCAAGAGGGAGCCCAAGCCCTCTTGCCCGGCCGACTCCCCGACGTCCGATACATCCCCCCCCCGGCAGGACCACTCGCACCCTCACCCCGAAGGACCGCCGACTCCCCAACAATATCGGGCCAGGAGGGAGCCCAAACCCTCCTGGCCACGGCGACCCCCTAACCCCACCCCGCACTACATTACGGGCAGGAGGGATCCCATCCCCTCCTGCCCTCGACGCAAACCCCCTCCCCCCAACGACCGCCCCCCCCCCAAGAACCTCCGCCCGTCCCCCAGCCGACCCGCGACCCCCCTGGCCAACCCCCACGACACCCCCACCCGCCTTCCCCGTACCTTTGTGTAGTTGGGCCAGAAGGGAGCCCAAACCCTCCTGGCCACGGCGACCCCCTAACCCCACCCCGCACTACATTACGGGCAGGAGGGATCCCAGGCCCTCCTGCCCTCGACGCAAACCCCCCTCCCCCCCAGCCGACCCGCGACCCCCCTGGCCGACCCCCACGACCCCCCCACCCCCCTTCCCCGTACCTTTGGAAGTTGGCCGGACAGACGGGAGCCAAACCCGCCTGTCCGGCAGGCAGCCAACGAAGGAATGAGGCCGGATTGGCCCATCCGTCCTAAAGCTCCGCCTACTGGTGGGGCCTAAGGCGCGTGGGCCAATCAGAATAGGCCCTGGAGCCTTAGGTCCCACCTGGGGGCGCGGCCTGAGACACATGGTCGGGTTTGGCCCATGTGCCTCAGGCCGCGCCCCCAGGTGGGACCTAAGGCTCCAGGGCCTATTCTGATTGGCCCACGCGCCTTAGGCCCCACCAGTAGGCGGAGCTTTAGGACGGATGGGCCAATCCGGCCTCATTCCTTCGTTGGCTGCCTGCCGGACAGGCGGGTTTGGCTCCCGTCTGTCCGGCCAACTTCCAAAGGTACGGGGAAGGGGGGTGGGGGGGTCGTGGGGGTCGGCCAGGGGGGTCGCGGGTCGGCTGGGGGGGAGGGGGGCTTGCGTCGAGGGCAGGAGGGCCTGGGATCCCTCCTGCCCGTAATGTAGTGCGGGGTGGGGTTAGGGGGTCGCCGTGGCCAGGAGGGTTTGGGCTCCCTTCTGGCCCAACTACACAAAGGTACGGGGAAGGCGGGTGGGGGTGTCATGGGGGTCGGCCAGGGGGGTCGCGGGTCGGCTGGGGGACGGGCGGAGGTTCTTGGGGGGGGGGGCGGTCATTGGGGGGGGGGGGTTTGCATCGAGGGCAGGAGGGCCTGGGATCCCTCCTGCCCGTAATGTAGTGCGGGGTGGGGTTAGGGGGTCGCCGTGGCCAGGAGGGTTTGGGCTCCCTCCTGGCCCGATATTGTTGGGGAGTCGGCGGTCCTTCGGGGTGAGGGTGCGAGTGGTCCTGCCGGGGGGGGGGGATGTATCGGACGTCGGGGGGGGGCATCAGGCTTTCAGGATGGGGACAGACCTTCAAGGGGGGACAGGACTTCAAGGGAGGACAGTGCACGGAAGTCAGGGGGGGTGAACGGAGAGTCGGGCAGCATGCGCGTTATATGCCTGAGCGCGGTATAGAAAAGTTTTTGTGCATATCATCGTGATTTCTGCGCGCTATACCCCTGTGCGCGTTTTACAATGGTGCGCGTTATATCCGCGAAAATACGGTACTAGTCACCCAGTCTCGGTTTGTCTCCGGACTGGGTCGACATACGGCAACTCACGGCACAGTGAGATAAGCAGTAAGATAGTGCCCTGTATTTCACACGGGTATCTCATTGTCTTTCTTGGGGTCCCTGCAGATTGAGCTTTTGTCTGTTGGTAACTGTCCTTATTTGGGCCTCTGTGCTGCGCTGCATGTGTCTAGTAGTGGCATAGGATATATATGCCTAAAGGTAGCACTAACAGTTTCCAAGTTCGGGCTGTCTCTGTGGGCATAATGATACTTCGCATCTTCCTGCGGCCAGGGCTCTCTTTCTCTATTTCTAAGAGGGCTTGGACTTCAGATTTCCATGCTTATCATGCTAGTTTCTCCTGTCGCCATCTTCTCATGGCACATGCTAGACGGATCCCCCGACCAGACAGGAAGGGCTATGCAGCTCCTTCTAACCAGGAGCCAGTTAACTATTCTATCAAACCCGCGGAGGAGCGTGCGCTATGTGGCGGTTAGCCTCATCCCTGAAGCTCTCATGAGCGATTTGAGCTTTGTCTGATACCTGTTAGGATGCTGTTGTTTTCCACGGGGCGGAAGATGCAGCATCTTGATTGCGTCTAGTACGTATTCACTTTAAAGGACATACATATTTTGCTCACGTTGCATGGAGTTAGTACTGTTTTCATGGTTCCAGTATACTCTTCTTACAGATCCTACAGTTCTCATACTGTCGTTCCCTGTCTTTCTGCACTTCATTCTGAGGGGATCTTGACATCTTCCAATGACTCTTCAGGCTTTCTCATGAGGGAGAAGATGGTATAATGTCAGATCAGGGGGCTGTGAACATTTTTCAGGATGCTTGCAACTTTGCATCCTCCTCAGGTTTCCGGTTCGTTCTTGGAATCTCTATGTTTTGTGTTTCCCTTTAGGGCAATTCTTGTAGTTCTTCAGGAACTAAAGGACATTGTTCCACTTACTGCATGGTGCCCAAGACGTGGGCATTGGGTAGGCTGGATCCCATCTTGCTGAATTAGTTTCTCAGGGTTACACATTTCTGCAGAAAAACTGGGAGAATATTTACTCAGAATCTGCACTACGTTTGCTTGCCTCTCTTGGAGCAGCGCTTTCGGTTTTGGCACATGCCATTTTGCCTACCCAAGGCTTCACGAACATTTTAGAAAATGTGGGCAGTGGTACCATTTTGGCGCTACCAGGCGATTCACCTAATTTCTTCTTGACTGACTGCTTGATTTGGATGTCTTCCAATCGAGCCATTTGACTGACACAAAAAGGGTAGTTTCTTTTCCTCAGTTCTTTGGACGTGAATCTTCGAATTTGCACAGCGCTCTTTTCTCCTGTACTATTTATAGGTATATCGGGGAGATGTTTTTATTCATATAGGAGAGATATTCATATAGGAGAGATATTCATATAGGAGAGATATTCATATAGGAGTCTCTTCCCAGAGACTAGGGCGATGGGTCATTCTTCTTCGGTCACCATGACCCAGAGTATGAGATTCTGTACAGGTTATAGGATCCATATTGCTGACTCCACTGGGAACTTCGGCTTGCTTTCCCATTATAATGCTACAGCAGTCGCTTTTGTTCCGTGGTTCCTGGTATCTCAGGGCTCCAATTATTTGGTAGGCTCCTCAAGCATCGCTCTGGAAATGATAGGGGACTGCTTCCTAGAACAAATGGTGGGAGAACCGACAAGAGGAACTGCCACCTTGGACTTGGTCCTAAATGGCATAACTGGAAGGACAACAGATGTAGAGGTCACTGCTCCGTTGGGGACAAGCGATCACAGCATGATCAATTTTAAAATTGGCATCGGGAAGGGGAAACGTACCAAGACTCAAACCACAACCTTTAACTTCAGAAAAGGGAAATACGACAGCATGAGAGTTATGGTTAAAAAACGGCTCAAGAAAAAGGCAGCCAAAATCAGAACGGTCGATCAAGCATGGTCCCTACTAAAAAATACCATCACCGAAGCGCAGAATCTCTACATTCCGCAGATATCCAAAGGAAGGAGAAATAAAAACAAAGGAGAACCAGCTTGGTTAACTAAAGAGGTGAAGGATGCAGTAAGGGATAAGAGGAACTCTTTTAAAAAATGGAAACATGAACACACAACGGAGGCCTGGAACAGTCACAAGGTCGACCAGAAGAAGTGTCACAAGGCAGTAAGAGACGCCAAAAAAGCCTATGAGGAGAAGATAGCGCAAGAAGCCAAAAACTTCAAGCCCTTTTTTAGATACATAAAAGGGAAAAAACCAGCTAAGGAGGCAGTGGGCCCTCTCGACGACCAAGGAAGAAAAGGGTGCATCAAGGAAAACAAACAGATTGTGGATAAGCTCAACTCATTCTTTGCGTCTTTCTTTACCAAGGAGGACACTGCATCAATGCCAGAAACAGGGAGAGTATTCAAGGGAGAAAATGAGGATAGCCTCAGTAAATGTGGATTTGAACATGATATATTATCAGATCGACAGATTGAGAAGTGATAAATCCCCTGGACCAGATGGAATTCACCCAAGAGTGCTAAAGGAGCTTAAGATAGAAATCAGAGAACTATTACAATCCCTAGCTAACTTGTCAATTAAAACCGGGCAAATACCAGACGACTGGAGGATAGCGAATGTCATCCCAATCTTCAAAAAGGGATCGAGAGGAGAACCGGGCAACTATAGACCTGTGAGTCTTACGTCGGTTCCTGGGAAAATGATTGAAGCACTAATAAAGGATAGCATAGAGCAACACCTGGAAAATCACGACCTGATGAGAGCTAGCCAACACGGCTTTAGGAAAGGGAAGTCATGTTTGACTAATTTACTTCAATTTTTTGAGGAGGTGAACAAACAAATTGATAGCGGTGAACCGGTGGATATAATATACTTGGACTTCCAGAAAGCGTTTGATAAGGTTCCCCACGCAAGGCTTCTGAAGAAACTACAAAGCCATGGAATAGAAGGAGATATACTAAGATGGATAGGCAAATGGTTAGAAAACAGATTGCAGAGGGTGGGCATAAATGGGAAGTTCTCGGACTGGGAAGAGGTAACGAGCGGTGTACCCCAGGGATCGGTTCTTGGGCCCATCTTGTTCAATATCTTCATAAACGACCTAGAAGATGAAACAACAAGTAATTTAATCAAGTTTGCGGACGACACAAAACTATGTCGGGTAGTTGGGACACAAAAGGACAGAGAAGAACTTCAGAGAGATTTGAACCAGCTAGAGAAATGGGCAGAAAAGTGGCAGATGAAGTTTAACATAGAAAAATGCAAAGTGATGCACCTGGGTAAGAAAAACAAGGAACATGAATATAAAATGTTAGGTATGACACTGGGCAAGACCGAACAAGAAAGGGACCTGTGGGTACTGATAGACAGGACCCTGAAGCCGTCGGCTCAATGTGCAGCGGCAGCAAAGAAAGCAAATAGGATGTTGGGCATGATAAAGAAGGGAATCACAAGTAGATCGGCGGACATCATAATGCCGCTTTACAGAGCAATGGTCAGACCACACTTGGAGTACTGTGTCCAACACTGGTCTCCCTACCTAAAGAAGGATATAACCCTACTGGAGAGGGTGCAAAGGCGAGCCACGAAGCTAGTAAAAGGTATCGAGAATTTGAGCTACAAAGAACGCCTCGGAAAACTGGGATTGTTCACCCTCGAGAAGAGAAGACTGCGAGGAGACATGATAGAGACTTTTAAAATACTTATAGGATTTGACAAAATAGAGCAAGAAACATTGTTATTCACATTGTCAAATGTGACTCGGACAAGAGGTCATGGACTGAAACTGAGGGGCACTGTTTCGCATAACGAGTGGTGGACGCTTGGAACGCTCTCCCTGAGGAGGTCGTGATGGAGACCAGCATTCTGGGATTCAAGAGCAAGTTGGATGCACACCTTCTTGCAAATCACATTGGGGGATACGAGTAAACAAGGTTTCTCAGCAGGGAACACCTGGCTTGGCCTCCGCGGGTGCGGGTCGCCGGACTGGATGGACCTAGAGTCTGATCCGGCGAAGCCATTTCTTATGTTCTTATGTATGATTTGGTGGCTCAGTGAGATTTCTCTTTTCAAAGGCATGTCTCGGTCTTTGCTGGACTAGCTCATGGCCACCAATAATCCCGGGTTGTCGGGTTGGGGGGCTCGGTGCCTTCCATCCTCAGCTCCAGGAGTCTGGTCTTAAGAGGCGACTCTGTACTTGTTCATTCTTCTACTCTGGAGCATGGTCAGGCTACAGTTTCTGGAGCTTCAGACCATTCTTCCGGAATGATGCTTGAAGGTCTTTTCAGTCAGTATTATGATGGGGGTATTTCTCTACAGCCTGGGCAGTAGGTGATGTACTCAGTTGGCAGGTAAAGTTGTGGTTCTACTTCAGTGGGTGGACCCTCATCTTCCTCTTCTGTTGGCAGATCATTTTATGGGTCAGGAAAAGAGTTTGAATAGACTTTCTCTCTGTGAAATCTGTGCATGGCCCATGTATTGTATGTTACAGTGTACAGCGCTGTGTACGCTCTAGAAAGTGTAAATGTTAGTACTAGTGAAATCTTCCAAAGATCTAAAGGCGAAAAAACAGTGTGACAAGGCAGTGGCTGCTGCCAGAAGGATTCTGGGCTGTATAAAGAGAGGCGTAGTCAGTAGAAGGAAGAAGGTGTTGATGCCCCTGTACAGGTCATTGGTGAGGCCCCACTTGGAGTATTGTGTTCAGTTTTTGAGACCGTATCTGGCGAAAGACGTAAGAAGACTTGAGGCGGTCCAGAGGAGGGCGACGAAAATGATAGGAGGCTTGCGCCAGAAGACGTATGAGGAGAGACTGGAAGCCCTGAATATATATACCCTAGAGGAAAGGAGAGACAGGGGAGATATGATTCAGACGTTCAAATACTTAAAGGGTATTAACGTAGAACAAAATCTTTTCCAGAGAAAGGAAAATGGTAAAACCAGAGGACATAATTTGAGGTTGAGGGGTGGTAGATTCAGGGGCAATGTTAGGAAATTCTACTTTACGGAGAGGGTGGTGGATGCCTGGAATGCGCTCCCGAGAGAGGTGGTGGAGAGTAAAACTGTGACTGAGTTCAAAGAAGCGTGGGATGAACACAGAAGATTTAGAATCAGAAAATAATATTAAAGATTGAACTAGGCCAGTTACTGGGCAGACTTGTACGGTCTGTGTCTGTGTATGGCCGTTTGGTGGAGGATGGGCAGGGGAGGGCTTCAATGGCTGGGAGGGTGTAGATGGGCTGGAGTAAGTCTTAACAGAGATTTCGGCAGTTGGAACCCAAGCACAGTACCGGGTAAAGCTTTGGATTCTTGCCCAGAAATAGCTAAGAAGAAAAAAAAAAAAAAAAAAATTTAAATTGAATCAGGTTGGGCAGACTGGATGGACCATCCGGGTCTTTATCTGCCGTCATCTACTATGTTACTATGTTACTATGTTCTACATACTGGATATTGAGAATTTTGGCTCAGGCGCTCCAGCTCTTTTTATGGAAGTGTAAGATCTCCTGGAACTAGACCTCATGGCCTCGTCTCAAAATTCTAAGCTTCCTAGCTTCTTCGGCGGGCACAGGGAGTGAGAGTCAGAGGGGGTAGCTGCGTGGCTTCTTTCTCGCCTCTGGTTTCTCTTTTTTCATTGTTTTCTCCTGACTGATGATGGCTTGGATTTGCCTTCTCAAGCTCGCTTTCAGGGCACAGTATTTTAGAATCAGATTGGCTGCACCATCCTTGCTACGCGGATCTGATGAGTCTTTCGACAGTCAGACTGTTGAGTTTCCTGGTATCTCTGGATTTGCTCACCTAGGGTCCGATGGATATTCATACTACTTTGGTATTGCGTCCTAGCTTTTGAAAAGTCATGACTGACGTGTAAGGGTTATACGAAGCAGGTTGTTTCTTTTATCCAGGCGATACAGACGTCTTCACCTGTGACTTCTGCTTCCTTTTGGAGGTTTTTCCTTTCTTGGGTACTTCCCAACATTTGCACCCTTCCAGAGTTCTTTTTTGGCACAAGTGTATTGCCAAGGGCTTAGCATTCAATTCCCTTCAGCTTCAAGTGCCATTCTTAGCTTGTTACAAGGGCTAGGTTCGATTACTTCTCAGCTTCATGTAGTTCAGTTCCTAAACAGAGTATGGTATATTCGTACACCTCTTAAAAAGCCCTGTCCAGTGTACAGTCTTAAGGTACTTCTTCGCAGTTTACCGAAGGCTTCATTTCATCCTTGTCTTTTGAGACTCTAAAGGGCTGTGCTGTTGAACATGGGGTTTCTTGTGGCCATGGCTTCAGCTTAGCAGTTTTCTGAGTTGCAGGCCTTGTTTGGCAGGGATTCCTATTTCTGATTTACAAATCTGGGGTGTCAGTTCGGATGGTACTGCAATTTCTTTCTAAAGAGGTATCATCCTTTCTTTTATGACACTCTCACTTTTCCTTCCTTCTTCCTGGGAGGAGAAATGGGGAGATGTGCTTTTATTCACTGCATTTTTTTAAAGTGCATAGCGTTCTCCTCGAGCTAGGTTTCTAAAGACTTTTAGTTGTTTAGATCACCTTTTTGTATTCTTCACGGAACGCCTCAAATGTATGGCGGCGTCCAAAGCCTCCATCGCTTGATGGGTCCAGGAGGACATTCTTTACGCTTGCTTGATGACAGGGAAGTGGTTGGCGAAAGAACTTCATGACCATTCTGCCAGAACGATGGCTACTTCTTGGTCTTGGTCCAGCAGTTTTTTCCTTGGAGGAGTTTTGTCTCGTGGCTACTTGGTCTTCTGAGAGTGCTTTCTCTCAGCATTACTGGCTGGATGTGGGGGCGCATGTTGTAGATGCGTTTAGTGCTTCGGTTGTTGCCAAGGCGGCGTTTGCTTCCCACCTAGATTGAGGATTGCTTTGCTACATCCCATTGGTCTCTGGATTCATCTGCTGCTGTTGCTAAGGAAGGAAAAATTATGTTCTTACCTGTTAATTTTCTTTCCTTTGGACACAGCAGATGAATCCAGAGCCCCACCCTTTCTGGATATTGTCTGTCGATTTTTTCTTTTCCAACTTTTGAAGTTTGTTATTATTGATGGTTGTATTCTGTATTATTGCCTTTTGAGATTTGTTATGGGAAATAAGTTTTTTACATGCTATGCCTATTGATGGTTATCCCAGGACAAGCAGACAGGTATTCTCACATATGGGTGATGTCACCGATGGAGCCCGGATGCAGAAGAAACAAGAAGTTTCAAGTCAGCCGCACCACACATGCGTGAGTGCCTTCCTGCCCAGTGCAGGGCGCGTCTCCTCAGTTCTCAGTTTTCCGCAGAGCCAAGAAGTCCGTCTTTGACTCTCTGCGTGTAACTAACTTCGTGCCTTCTCGGTTTTGTGTTATTTTCTTCACGAATCGCTGTGTTTCTTTTATTTCTTGATTTAAAAAAAAAAAAAGTTTTCTTTCTTGGTTGCCGGGGCAGGCCGCTCGGCCGCAGCCCACAGGCTTCGACCTTACAGCAGCTGTTTTTCCCTTCTATGTCCCGGCCAGCTATCGGCTTCATGAAGTGTAGCCAGTGTCAGCATGCGATTTCTCTCCCAGACCCACATACTGGGTGCCTTAAGTGCCTTGGGCCTCACCATCAACCGAAATCATGCGACCGCTGTGCTGCTCTTCAATCTCGTGCTTACACATCGTCTACTTTCAGTGGGGAGGCTCTTCCAGATGGAATCCAC
This sequence comes from Geotrypetes seraphini, assembly GCF_902459505.1. Classification (NCBI taxonomy): domain Eukaryota; kingdom Metazoa; phylum Chordata; class Amphibia; order Gymnophiona; family Dermophiidae; genus Geotrypetes; species Geotrypetes seraphini. The sequence goes on from NC_047092.1 coordinate 66,286,533, forward strand.
TTCTTCCTCGACTCCGAAGTCGACCCCGGCCTCAACTTTGACCGAGGGTCCACTGGTCTCCACTGCTTCGACCTCATCAACCCTTCCTCGTTTGCAACGGCTCTTTCTGTGACGACGACTGCTGTATCTTCCCCTGTATCTTCAGGTGAGCTTACGCAGCAGACAGTTCCACCGGTGGTGTTTCAGGTGCCTAAGACTTCCAAGTCGAAGTACATTTCCACTGCCTCGGTGGAACTTCTAGCCAAAGCAGGTGGTTCGGTTTCAGACGCGGATCCATCATTGCCTGCTTCTTTCCAGACCATGTTTGGGCAGCAATTTGTTCAGTTATTGAGCAAATATAGTTCTGCTTCAACAATGCCTCTTCTACTTCAGCTGGGAAATCAGCAATCTCCTGCGAGGTTGAGTCTTTGCTTCTGTCCCGAGCTCCAGATTCGCACTCTATGCAAGGAGCAGAGTCTTTGTGAGTGTCTGGTCTGGCATATATATACTTGATACAAGGAGCAGAGTCTTTGCGAGTGTCTGGTCTGGCATATACACACTATGCAAGGAGCAGAGTCTTTGTGAGTGTCTGGTCTAGCGTATGCACACTCGATGCAAGGAGCAGAGTCTTTGCAAGTGTATAGCCTGGAATATACACACTCGATACAAGGAGCAGAGTCTTTGCGAGTGTCTGGTCTGGCATCTAAGCACGTGAAGCAAGGAGCAGAGTCTTTGCACGTGCCTCGACAGGACTCCTCACCCTCCATGCAAGGAGAAGAGTCTTTGGGAGTGCATTGAGATTCCTCTATCCGGCCTCTGGAGCTACGATCCACAGCTCAAAGCCCCATCCATTCCCTGGTGGCATCGCCTGCTTCCATCGCCGGTATGAAGGCTCCTCGACCTTTGAGATCTGCTTCCAAGCACAGTTCTCATCGACATTTGAGGCATGCTTCCAGGCATTGCTCTTCTTCTAAGGAGCACCTGTCTTCCATTAAGCCTCGATCTACACCTGCATCTCCTAGACTGCCGACTCCTCGATCGAGTTATCCACTTACACAGCTCGATGAATCAGCAGTCTTGATTACCTTGTCCATGTCTCCCTATTCTTTTGATGCCTTTTTTCCAGCCGAAGTTTCATCTTTGACCCAGGCTGCCTCGACGTTCTCGAGTCCTTCTCCAGGTAGGGCATTACCGGATCTCCTCATATCATTCCAGCTGTTCCAGGCACATTGCACTCCTGGAAGGGATGGGAAGACTATGGACAAATTTGGATGTCGTATCTCTCAAAATGCTACGATGCTCTCTAAAGTCCTTAATTATAATTTTCATTTTATTACTTCTTTTGCCTAAATTTTTGAGTTATTTGCATACTCAAAAGCATTTTGAATTTCAAGATGTTATTGTTTTTCTATCACAACTCAGATTGCATCTCCTCCAGTTTTCTTTTGAGGCCTTCGAGTTGTCTGCCCGAGCGGCTGCTTGTTCTGTTGCAATGCGCCGTCTCGCTTGGCTTCGTACCATTCACATGGATCCTACTTTTCAGGACACCTTGGCTAATATTCCTTGTGCTGGCAATGACCTCTTCGATGAATCCATTGAGGCAGCCACCATAGAATTGTCTGAGCATGACAAATCCTTTGTTTCTTTTGTTAGACCTATGCTAAAGCCAGCTCCTGCTCAACCTGCACGCCCTTCTCCAATTTACCAGATGCGTTTTGCTTCGAGAGCGGCTCCTTACAATTGCCCTCCTCCTATGCAACAGCACCCTCAGAAGCAACAAAAATCTCAACCTTCTGCTGCACCTAAGGCTACACAGCCTTTTTGACTGTTTAAAACAGAGCATAACCTCCACCGTTCTGTCTCTGTCCTATCTTCCCCCTCTTGGAGGTCAAAGAAACATAGAACATGACGGCAGAAAAGGGCCACAGCCCATCTAGTCTGCCCACACTAATGGCCCACCCCCTAACTACCTCCATGAAGAGATCCCACATGCCAATCCCATCTTTTCTTAAAATCTGGCACGCTGCTTGCCTCAATTACCTGTTGTGGAAGATTATTCCAGCGATCAACCACCCTTTCGATGAAGAAATATTTTCTGGTGTCGCCATGAAATTTTCCACCCCTGATTTTCAACGGATGCCTTCTTGTTGCCGTGGGTCCTTTAAGGAAAAAGAGATCCTCTTCCACCTCGATACAGCCTGTGACATATTTGAACGTCTCAATCATGTCTCCCCTCTCTCTGCGTTCCTCGAGTGAGTACAGCTGCAACTTACCCAGTCGTTCGTCATACGGGAGATCCTTGAGTCCTGAGACCATCCTGGTGGCCATTCGCTGAACCGACTCAATTCTCTGCACATCTTTTTGATAATGCGGCCTCCAGAATTGTACACAGTATTCCAGATGGGGGTCTCACCATGGACCTGTACAATGGCATTATTACCTCGGGCTTACGGCTGACGAAACTTCTACGGATTCAGCCCAAGATTTGTCTAGCCCTGGATGAAGCTTTCTCCACTTGATTGGCAGTCTTCATGTCTTCGCTAATGATCACCCCCAAGTCACGTTCTGCTACAGTACTTGCTAGGATCTCACCATTTAGGGTGTAAGTCCTGCATGGATTTTTGCCACCAAGGTGCATAACCTTGCATTTTTTGGCATTGAAACTTAGTTGCCAAGACTTTGACCAATGCTCCAGCAGGAGTAGGTCCTGCGTCATACTGTCGGGCATTGAGCTTTTGTTGGGCACTGTGCTTTCATCTGTTGTGCAATTGCCTACCATGTTGCATAGTTTGGCGTCATCGGCGAATAATGTAATTTTACCTCGAAGCCCCTCAGCCAAGTCTCTTATGAAGATGTTAAATAGGTTCGGGCCCAAGACTGAGCCCTGCGGCACTCCGCTGATCACCTCCATCGTATCGGAGAGGGTACTGTTTACCACTACCCTCTGAAGTCTACCTCTAAGCCAGTCCCTAACCCATGCGGTTCATGTTTCACCCAGTCTCCATCATTTTTACCACCAATGGGAGACAATCACATCCGACCTCTGGGTGCTGTCCATCATCAGGGAAGGATACTCTCTTCATTTCACTCAGATTCCACCAGAGCTTCCTCCAAGAGAGTATCTTTCCAGCCCATCCCAGATCGTCCTTCTTCTTCAGGAAGCTCAAGCTCTGCTTCGTATCCATGCCATCGAACCAGTTCCCTTTGAACAGCAGAACAGGGGGTTTTACTCCCGTTACTTCCTTGTTCCGAAGAAGACAGATGATCTGTGACCCATTCTGGATCTCAGGGCTCTCAACCAATTTTTAGTCAAAGAAAAATTTTGCATGCTATCCCTGGCATCCCTATATCCCTTCCTAGATCAGAACGACTGGTTATGCTCTCTGGATCTTAAGGAGGTTTATACTCATATTCCCATTCATTCGGCCTCCCGCCAATACCTCAGATTTTGGGTGGGGAATCTGCATTATCAGTACAGAGTGCTGCCCTTTGGCCTGGCTTCATCTCTCAGAGTGTTCACCAAGTGCCTTGTAGTGGTAGTAGCAGCTCTAAGGAACCATGGTCTTCAGGTATTCCCCTACCTAGACGACTGGCTCATCAAAGATTCAACATCTCAGGGGGTTAATTTAGCGACCCAACGGACTACTTGGTTTCTACAATGCTTGGGATTCGAAATCAACTTTGCCAAATCTCAACTTTAACCCTCTCAGAATCTACAATTCATCAGAGCTATTCTGGACACTGTCCAACTCAGAGCTTTCCTTCCGCAAGAAAGTGTGGAAGCTCTCCTGCAACTCTTGTCATACAGTGTCTTCCTGCTCTTCCATCTCAGCGAGACACATGATGGTACTCCTGGGTCACATGGCCTCGACAGTGCACGTGACTCCTTTTGCCAGACTTCACCTCAGAATTCCTCAGTGGACCCTGGCATCTCAATGGACACAGGTTTGCGACCCTCTATCTCGACACATAGCTGTCTCCTTCCTTGAAGCAGTCTCTCCATTGGTGGATGCTCTCTTCCCAACTCTCCAGAGGCTTGCTGTTTCAAACGCCCCCTCATCAGAAGGTCCTCACCACAGATTCCTCGACCTACGCTTGGGGCGCTCATGTCGATGGTCTCCGTACTCAAGGCCACTGGACCAGTACGGATCGTCAGTGTCACATCAATCTGTTGGAACTCAGAGTGAGTTTCAAGGCTCTCAACGTTTTTCAACATCTTCTTCACGACCAGGTAGTCCTTATTCGTACAGACAACCAAGTCGCCATGTACTATGTCAACAAACAGGGAGGGAAGGGTCTTCCTCCCTTTGTCAAGAAGCTCTGAAGGTTTGGAACTGGGCATTATCCCAGGACAAGCAGGCAGGTATTCTCACTAGTGGGTGATGTCATCAGACAGAGCCCCGGTACGGACGTCTCACAAGCACGTGTTGCTTGTAGAAACTTAAAGTTTCTAGATGCCCGCACCGCGCATGCGCCGGTGCCTTCCTACCCGGAGATCCGGGCGTGTCTCCTCAGTTCTTTCTTTTCCGCGGAGCTGAGAAGTTCAACTTCATCATGCGCTAGCTGAATTCAGTTAAATTTGCCTTCCTTGTCCGCGTTTTCGCCTTTCTTTTAATTAACAGTTAACAGTTCTTTTATTTTCGTAAAAAAAAAAAAAAAAAAAGAAGATTATTTCCTCCGGCGGGTCGAACGGGCCGGCCACGTGGCTCAGGCCCACTGGCTTCGACCTCGCGGCGGAGATTTTCCGGCCTATGTCCCGGCCAACCACCGGGTTTAAAAAGTGCAGCAAGTGCCAACGCGCGATTTCACTCACGGACCCTCACTGGCGCTGTTTGCAGTGTTTGGGCCCTGACCACATCCCGAAATCGTGCGGGCCTTGCTCTACCCTTACGGCACGCTCTTTCAAGCGGCGTTGCCTATTGTGGGAATCGATGTTCAAGATGGACGCAGCTAAGGATCCCACAGCCTCCACTTCATCTGATACCTCCCCGGTTCGGGCGAAACCGGCATCGACCACCCCTGCATCGAGTGTGGTGAAACCGGCATCGCTCGCCCCGACACCATCCACGAGCTCGACGTCGGTGCCTGCCCCGGTCTCCTCGGTTCAGGTACCTCTTCCTTCCACAGTGCCACCAATGGTCATCAAAGTGCCGAAAGCTGCTAAGCAGAAGCACTCGACCTCGAAGGAGCGCGATGTCCGTGCAGGAGGACCCCCTTTCGGTGCGGATCCCTCCCTATCGGCTTCGCTACGGTCCGTGCTAGAAGCTCAATTCGTTGAGCTCATGCAGACCATCGGACCCGGGCTCATCGCTGCCATACAGGGTGACCTCCCGGTACCGACCCAAAGGGGCGGTCCGCCCCCTCCCCCTCCCCCACACCGTTCGACCTCGACAACCGACGAGGACGAACGGGGGAGGGCGGCGATGCCCACGCGGCAAACCTCGCTTACCGATATGCCGCCATTAGAACCCATTACGCCTCCGCGCCAACATGGGACCAGACCCCCGCTCGATACTCGAAGCCCTGGGCATAGTCAGGAAGAGTTCTTCCGCACTCCTTACCAGACTTGGGTAGCATCGCAAGAATCCGCATCGCAAACCCAGTTGCGATCCACCGCTTCCAGCCCTATCCACTTGGGGGCCTCGGGAGACCATGCGATGCACAGACGATCCCGATCCCCGTCCCGCCACCGAGACGGGCACCGATCGAGACACTCATCCTGGCACTCCTCACGCCATTCGGAGGTGTCACCGCAGAAAAAACTGCAACGTAGGGGATACTCCTCAACAGAGGCGTCCCCTCCGAGGGGCCCGGAGTACGAGGAGACACCGGTACCCGATTCTCCTTGTCACTCCCCGATGTCCACAGACCTGGAGGCCTCATCCTCCTCCAGCCCGTCCCACAGACCGACGCTGGCGGAACAATTGTCCTTCTCATCATTCCTCCGACAAATGGCGGATGATCTGGACGTGACCCTTGACACGGGCTCCAGATACTCCAAAGAGTATCTGGACACCATGCACTTACCTAACCCTCCAACGGAGTCGCTCCGGCTCCCCTTGCATAAATTACTGGACCAGACCTTCATGCAGTGCTTCGAAACGCCGTATTCCATACCGGCGATCCCCAGCAAACTCGATGCTCGATACCGCATCGTGCACCATAAAGGGTTCGAGGGCCCCCAACTCTCCCACCAATCCCTATTGGTCGAGTCCTCCCTCAAACGCTCTCATCCCTCCCAGGTCTACGCTTCTGTACCGCCGGGCCGAGAGGGAAGAACGATGGACAAATTTGGTAGAAAATTCTACCAAAACTCCATGATGGCGTCACGGGTGCTAAACTACAACTTCTTTTTCTCTTCCTATCTGGAGTTCTTCTTGCCGGTACTCCGCAAGTTCACTCCGTTCATAGACAACCAAGCTCGATTCGAGTTCGAGGAAGTGGTAGCCTCCCTCTCCCAATTACGCCTCCAGCTGATGCAATCCTCCTTCGATGCATTCGAACTCTCGGCACGCGCCGCCGCAAGCGCGGTAGCTATGCGTCGCCTGGCATGGCTCCGTACTATCGATATGGATCCCAACCTACAGGACAGACTCGCCAACGTACCATGTGCTGGAGCCGACCTGTTCGATGAGTCTATCGAAACTGTTACCAAGAAGCTGTCGGATCATGAAAAATCCTTTCAATCCATCCTACGGCCCAAACCCAAACCTCAACAGTCTCGACCTTCCAGGCCACCCCTGATTTACCAGCGGCGTTACATGCCCAGACAAACGCCCGCGGCGAGACAGCCTGCGAAGAGACAACCCCCCCAGAAGTCTCAGCAAAAAGTCCAGCCACCCGCTGTACCTAAGGCTCCCCAGCCCTTTTGACGCCCCTCCCGGGAGCATAACCTCGGCCTCTCCCATAGGGGGCCGCCTCCATCTTTTTTACCACAGATGGGAGGCCATAACCACGGACCTATGGGTCCTCTCCATCATAAGAGAAGGATACTCCCTTCAATTCCACCGGGTCCCCCCGGACCATCCCTCAAGAGAGTATCCTTCAAGCTCGACGCAGACCTCCCTTCTTCTTCAGGAAGTCCAAAACTTACTCCAGCTTCGGGCGGTCGAGACGGTCCCGTCAGACCAATTGAACCGAGGGTTTTACTCCCGGTACTTCCTCGTCCCGAAGAAAACGGGCGACCTGCGACCCATTTTAGACCTTCGGGCCCTCAACAAGTTCCTGGTCAAAGAGAAGTTTCGCATGTTGACTTTGGCTTCTCTATACCCCCTCCTCGAGCAGAACGACTGGTTATGCTCCCTGGATCTCAAAGAGGCCTACACTCACATCCCCATTCACCCGGCCTCCCGAAAGTTCCTCAGATTTCGGGTGGGAAATCTGCACCTACAGTATCGAGTGCTACCATTCGGCCTATCTTCGTCCCCCAGAGTCTTCACAAAGTGCCTGGTGGTAGTGGCCGCAGCACTCAGGGACAGGGGTCTACAGGTCTTTCCATACCTCGACGACTGGCTCATCAAGGCCCCGTCAGCCCCAGAGGTCACTTCGGCGGCCTTGGCTACAACCTACTTCCTCCAGAATTTGGGCTTCGAGATCAACTTCTCCAAGTCCCATCTACAGCCTACCCAGTCCCTCCCCTTCATCGGAGCGGTCCTGGACACCACCCGACTCCGAGCATTCCTGCCCCGGCAACGCATGGAGTCTCTTCTTCACCTCTGCCAGTCGGTGATCACTCACCAAACCATACCGGCGAGACAACTGATGGTGCTCCTGGGCCATATGGCCTCCACAGTACACGTGACACCCTTTGCCAGACTCCACCTCAGGATCCCCCAGTGGACCCTGGCATCACAGTGGAACCAGACATCCGATCCACTATCCAAACGCATCGTAGTCACACCTGCTCTTCGGCAGTCTCTACTTTGGTGGATGACCTCTTCGAATCTATCCAGAGGTTTGCTGATGCACTCTCCCCCCCATCAGAAAGTTCTCACAACCGACTCGTCGAATTACGCATGGGGGGCCCACCTGGAGGGTCTCCGCACCCAAGGATTCTGGACCAGTGCGGAAAGACTACACCAAATCAATCTATTGGAACTCAGAGCCATCTTCAATGCGCTCCAAGCTTTCCAACACCTACTTCACGACACGGTAATCCTCATTCGCACAGACAATCAGGCTGCCATGTATTACATCAACAAGCAAGGGGGCACGGGCTCGTCCCTCCTTTGCCAGGAAGCTCTACGAGTCTGGGACTGGGCGGTGCGCCACAACGCCTTACTCAGAGCAGTATACATCCAGGGGGAGAACAACGTCCTAGCAGACAAACTAAGCCGTCTGCTACAACCGCACGAATGGACTCTCCATTCCAACCCCCTTCACCAAATCTTCACGCAATGGGGGACGCCTCAGATAGACCTCTTTGCGGCTCCCCACAACGCCAAACTGCCTCAGTTTTGCTCCAGGATCTACACTCCTCATCGCCTCGAGGCAGATGCTTTTCTACTGAACTGGGGGAAACGATTTCTATATGCGTTCCCACCATTCCCGCTGATCCAGAAGACTCTGGTCAAGCTGAAACTCGAACGGGCCACCATGATTCTAATAGCTCCTCGGTGGCCCAGACAACCTTGGTTCTCCCTCCTACTTCAACTCAGCAGCAGGGAACCAGTACCACTGCCAGTGTTTCCTTCACTACTTACTCAACATCAAGGATCACTACTTCATCCCAACCTGCAGTCTCTCCACCTGACAGCTTGGTTCCTCTCAACGTAACCCCTCACCAATTCTCACAAGAAGTGAGGGAAGTCTTGGAAGCTTCCAGGAAGCCCGCCACTCGTCAATGCTACTCCCAGAAATGGACCAGATTCTCCTCATGGTGCGTTTCTAAGTCAAAGGAACCCCAGCGAGCTTCCTTATCCTCCGTGCTGGACTATCTCCTGCACCTATCTCAATCTGGGCTCAAGTCCACATCCATACGAGTCCACCTGAGCGCTATTGCGGCGTTCCACCAGCCTCTACAAGGGAAACCCCTCTCGGCCCATCCGGTGGTCGCCAGATTTATGAAAGGACTCTTCCATGTCAACCCTCCTCTCAAACCACCCCCAGTGGTTTGGGACCTCAATGTAGTCCTTTCCCACCTCATGAAGCCCCCGTTTGAACCACTCAACAGGGCCCCTCTGAAGTATCTCACCTGGAAAGTTCTTTTCCTTGTAGCCCTTACGTCCGCTCGCAGAGTCAGCGAACTCCAGGCATTGATGGCGGACCCACCATTCACAGTATTCCACCATGACAAGGTGGTCCTCCGCACTCACCCGAAATTCCTGCCTAAGGTGGTCTCCGAATTTCATCTCAACCAATCCATCGTACTTCCAGTATTCTTCCCTAAGCCTCATTCTCACCACGGAGAATCGGCCCTTCACACTCTAGACTGTAAACGTGCCTTGGCTTTCTACCTGGATCGCACCAAGCCACACAGAACCACTCCTCAACTTTTTGTCTCCTTCGACCCTAATAAGTTGGGAAGACCCGTATCAAAGCGCACCATCTCTAATTGGATGGCGGCTTGCATCTCTTTCTGCTATGCCCAGGCTGGATTATCACTTCCTTGTAAGGTCACAGCCCATAAGGTCAGAGCAATGGCAGCCTCAGTAGCATTCCTCAGATCAACACCAATCGAGGAAATTTGTAAGGCTGCCACCTGGTCCTCGGTTCACACATTCACCTCACATTATTGTCTGGATACTCTCTCCAGACGGGATGGACAGTTTGGCCAAACAGTATTGAAAAATTTATTCTCTTAAGTCGCCAACTCCCCCTCCATCCCACTGAGGTTAGCTTGGAGGTCACCCACTAGTGAGAATACCTGCCTGCTTGTCCTGGGATAAAGCAATGTTACTTACCGTAACAGTTGTTATCCAGGGACAGCAGGCAGCTATTCTCACGTCCCACCCACCTCCCCTGGGTTGGCTTCTCAGGCTAGCTACCTGAACTGAGGAGACACGCCCGGATCTCCGGGTAGGAAGGCACCGGCGCATGCGCGGTGCGGGCATCTAGAAACTTTAAGTTTCTACAAGCAACACGTGCTTGTGAGACGTCCGTACCGGGGCTCTGTCTGATGACATCACCCACTAGTGAGAATAGCTGCCTGCTGTCCCTGGATAACAACTGTTACGGTAAGTAACATTGCTATCCGTCACAACACCTTCCTCAAAGCTGTCTACATCCAAGGGAAGAACAATTGCTTGACAGACAACTTGAGTCGTCTTCTCCAACCTCACGAATGGACACTCCATTCCTCGCCTCTTCATCACATCTTTTCACAGTGGGGAACGCCGCAGATAGATCTCTTTGCAGCTCCCTACAACCACAAACTGCCTCAGTTCTCCTCCAGGATATATTCTCCTCATCGCTTCGAGGCAGACGTTTTTCTTTTGGAATGGACGAATCTCTTCCTCTATACATTCTCTCCATTCCCACTCATTCTCAAGACACTAGTAAAGTTGAAGAACGACCATGCCACCATGATTCTGATTGCTCCTCGGTGGCCGAGGAGCTTCAACTCAGCACCAGGGAGCCATATCTTCTACCAGTTTTTCCATCTCTGCTTACACAGAGTCAGGGATCTCTGCTTCATCCCAACCTGCAGTCTCTACACCTGAGAGCTTGGTACTTCCCTACATAACTCTTCTTCAGTTTTCTTAACTTGTAAGAGACATTTTAGAAGCTTCTAGGAAGCCTACCACTAGACAATGCTATCCCCAAAAATGGACTAGATTTTCTATGTGGTGTTTTTCTCTTGATAAGGAACCTCAACATTCCTCCTTATCTTCTGTTTTGGATTACCTTTTGCACTTATCCTCCTTTGGTCTCAAGTCTACATCGATTCGAGTCCATCTTAGTGCAATTACGGCTTTCAATCAGCCTATTGAAGGAAAACCTCTCTCTGCTCATCCGGTGGTTTCCAGATTCATGAAAGGACTTTTCAACGTCAAACCTTCTCTCAAACCGCCTCCAGTGGTTTGGGACCTCAACGTTGTTCTTACTCAATTGATGAAGCTTCCATTTGAACCAATGTCTTACGGCTCATCTCAAGTATCTCACTTGGAAAGTGGTGTTTCTCATTGCTCTCACTTCTGCTCGATGAGTTAGTGAGCTGCAAGCTTTAGTTGCTGATCCACCTTTCACTGTCTTCTGATCCACCTTTCACTGTCTTCCATCCTGACAAGGTGGTCCTCCGTACTCATCCTAAATTCCTTCCAAAAGTGGTATCGGAATTTCATCTCAACCAATCCATTGTTCTTCCAGTGTTCGTTCCTCAGCCTCATTCTCATCCTGAAGAATCAGCTCTTAATACTCTGGACTGTAAACGTGTTTTGGCCATTTATTTGGAACGTACCAAACCACACAGATCTGCTCCTCAACTTTTTATCTCTTTGATCCATACAAGTTGGGACATCCTATCTCTAAACGTACCATCTTCAACTGGATGGCTGCTTGTATCTCGTTCTGCTCTGCCCAGGCTGGATTACCCTTATACAGTAGAGTCACAGCCCATATGGTCAGAGCAATGGCAGTTTCAGTAGCTTTCCTCAGGTCTACCCTTATTGAGGAGATTTGCAAGGCTACCACTTGGTCCTTGGTTCATACTTCCACTTCTCACTATTGTCTGGATGTTTTCTCCAGACGGGATGGCCATTTTGGCCAGGCAGTGTTACAAAATTTATTCTCCTGAATTTCTAACACTCCCACCATCCCATTCTGGTTAGCATGGAGGTCACCCATGTGTGAGAATACCTGCCTGCTTGTCCTGGATAAAGCACAGTTACTTACCATAACAGATGTTATCCAGGGACAGCAGGCAGCTATTCTCACAACCCCCCACCTCCCCTGGTTGGCTTCTCTGCTAGCTATCTGAACTGAGGAGACGCGCCCTGCACTGGGCGGGAAGGTACTCACGCATGCATGGTGTGGCTGACTCGAAACTTCATGTTTCTTCAAGCAAGTTTGCTTGTGAGGCTTCTGCATCTGGGCTTCGTCGGTGACGTCATTCCCTTACCCATTTAGTGAATGTATCCCCTAATCCCATTGATTTTAGTTTGTTCAACAGCCTGCGGTGTGGGATGCTATCAAAAGCTTTGCTGAAGTCCAAATATATCACGTCCAGGGACTCCCCGGCATCCAGATGACTGGTCATCCAGTCAAAGAAGTCAATCAGATTAGTTTGGCAGGACCTTCCCCTGGTAAATCCATGTTGGTGTGGATCACGTAAATTTTCTTCGTCTAGAATTTTGTCAAGATTCTGTTTGATCAGTGTTTCCATGAGTTTGCACACTATGGATGTAAGACTCACCGGTCTGTAATTTTCTGTCTCTGTTCTGCAGCCCTTTTTGTGGAGTGGAATTACGTTAGCTGTTTTCCAGTCTAGGGGTACTTTTCCCGTGCGCATGGAAAGATTGAAGAGCACGGATAGTGGTTCAGCCAGAACTTCACTCAGCTCTCTGAGTACCCTGGGGTGTAGATTGTCTGGTCCCATGGCTTTGTCTACTTTGAGTCTTGAAAGTTCGTGGTAGACGCTACTGGGTGTAAACTCGTAATCATGAAACAGGTCATTTTGGCTGTCTCTTATCTGTAGTTGTGGACCAGCTCCCGGTGCTTCACAGGTGAATACTGAGCAGAAGTATTCGTTTAGCAGTTCTGCCTTGGTAGTATCAGAATCTGCGTAGTTTCCATCTGATTGCCTAAGGCGTTCTATCCCATTTTTGTTTCTCTTCCTGTCGCTAATGTACCTGAAAAAGGATTTGTCATCTTTTTTAATGTTCCGTGCTAGATCTTCCTCTGTTCGAAGTTTGGCTTCCCTGACTGCCTGTTTGACAGCCTTAGATCTGGCCAGATAGTCTTCTTTTGCCTCCTTTTTCCCAAGATGTTTGTAGGTAATAAATGCTTCTTTTTTTCTTTTTAATGAGGTCCGAAATTTCCTTGTTGAACCATTGTGGTTTTTTGTTTCTCCGGCGTTTGCTTACCGTATTTATGTAGCGGCTAGATGCTTCGTTCAGGATGGATTTTAGATTTGACCACATAGTTTCTGGATTGTCAGTTTCTGCATGATTTTGCAGCTCCTGATGGACAAAGTCTCTCATGTGGTCGAAATCTGCGCCCCTAAAGTTGAGGACCCTCGTTGCTGTGTTTGATTTAGAGAAGCCTTTCCTGAGGTTAAGCCATACCATGTTGTGGTCACTGGAGGCCAGCGTGTCTCCCACTGATACTTCCGAGACACTGTCTCCATTTGTGAGTACCAGGTCTAGTATTGCTTTTTCCCTGGTGGGCTCTAATACCATTTGTTTGAGTTGTGCACCCTTAATGGAGGTTAATATTCTTCTGCTACCACTCGTAGTTGCTGAGAGGGTGTTCCAGTCTGCATCTGGCATGTTGAAGTCGCCTAACAGTACTGTGTCACCGCGCAAAGTGATGTTCTCTATGTCCTCAATCAATTCTTTGTCTTTGTCTTCCTGTTGTCTTGGAGGCCTGTACACCACACCGAGGTAAAGGCATTTTTCATTCCCTCTGGCCAGGTTTACCCAAAGTGATTCCCCTGTGTATCTAACCTCTTTGATCCTGGTAGTTTTGATATTATCCTTAGTGTATAGTGCTACCCCCCCTCCTAATTTGCCCTCTCTGTCCCGACGAAGTAGATTGTAGCCTGGTATAACCATATCCCACCCATGTGAGTCTGTGAACCAGGTCTCGGATATAGCTACTATGTCAAGGTCAGCATTCCTTATCTCTGTTTCTACTTCCAGGATTTTGTTGCCTAAGCTGTGTGCATTAACATACATTGCTCTCCAAATTTGTGATGAAATGCCTATCCCCATTAGTGTGACTCTTGTTTTTTTGTGTATACTATGGGTACTTACCTTAGGCTCAGAAGTGTGGGTTTTACTTGCTTCCCCAGGGTAGATCCTTGCTGCTCTGGTATGTATGTATGAACCCTCCCCCAACTTACCTAGTTTAAAGCCTTCCGAAGTAGGCGTGCTAGTCGATGTCCAAAAAAAAAAGTCGGCATCTAAGGTGAGGTGGATGGAGGGAGATGGCGGAATGCTGCAATCGAGCGGGAGGGGGCTGCTGGATCATGCGATCTGTGATTGCCTCACTGCGGAGACAAGATCATTCACCACTCCACGGGGTGGTGAATGGCCTTGTCCCCGCAGCAACCACTATTTTTTCTCTCCCCGTTTCGGCGGGTTACCTGTGGCTACTTGTGGCTAGCTGCGGGTAACAAACCACCATGTCATTCTCTAGGTGACAAGATCATTCACCGCTCCACGGGGTAGTGAATGGCCTTGTCATCGCAGCGACCACTATTTTTTCTCTCCCCGTTTCGGCAGGTTACCCACGGCTACTTGCGGCTAGCTGCGGGTAACAACCACTGTGTCATTCTCTAGGTCAGTAGCAGCCAATTCTGATAACCTTTCCTCCGTTGGCCCTGAAGCAGCAGCAGCCGATTCTGAGAACCCTCCTCCCTCTCTTGGCCTCAATGCAGTAGTGTCAGACAATCCTGACCTCCCTTCCCTTATTGAAGGAGTAGCAGCAGCTGGTGAACAGAAGAAGCACTGTAAACAGACTGCTTCTGGCCAGCTCTGGCATGGCCTTTCTTCTGCCAAGTTGGAAGTGATGTGGCGGAGGAAAGGCCCTGCTGAGACTGGCCGGAAGCAGCCTGTTTACAGCGCTTCTTCTATTTACTGGCTGCTGCTACTCCTTTGGTAAGTGAGGGGAGGAGGTTGTTGGGACCGGCTGCTGTTGCTGCTTCGGGGCCGAGGGAGGGAGGTGTTGTCAAGATTGGATGTCGCTGCTGCTTTGAGGGCTGGAAGGTGGGAGATTTGTGGCTGCCTACTACTTTGGGGGCTGGAGGGAGGGGGATTGTTTGGAGGTTGTCTAAGGCAGTGGTTCCCAACCCTGTCCTGGAGGAACACCAGGCCAATTGGGTTTTCAGGCTAGCCCTAATGAATATGCATGAAGCAAATTTGCATGCCTATCACTTCCATCATATGCAAATCTCTCTCATGCATATTCATTAGGGCTAGCCTGAAAACCCGATTGGCCTGGTGTTCCTCCAGGACAGGGTTGGGAATCACTGGTCTAAGGAGTGCGAGAGACCTTTTTTTAATTTTAGCTAGTGATTTTTTTTTTGTTGTTGTTGATTGGTTGAGAGTGCCAGTTAATTGAATGCCGGTTAGCCGAGATTCTACTGTATATAAATTATCGCTAGCTAGCTCCTTGCCAGGCTTTGTCAGATGACATCACCCAGCTGTGAGAATATGAGGCCTACTGTCCTTGGAGAACACCAGTAGGCAGTCAACTTTCAGATTAGTGCATTTTTAGAATTATGTAATGTATGTATGAATAGAATTTTTGTATTCAGAAGGATTTTTCAATATTAAGAGGGGTTGATAGAATGATTGGGACATTATACTTTTTCACAGATTTTGTGTGTGTGGGGCGTATGAAGGGTGGAATACAAGTTTTCTTTTCCTCTCCAAAATGTAATAGTTGAGCAATTATTTAACTTTTTAAATGATTTCTTGTATATCAGATGAAACAATTGTCAATTTATTCTACATATGATCTTTACATAGTAGACTAAGCGATGCATTGTCTGTTTATGAAACACCCTGGAGATAATAATGTGCGTTTCAAAACATTTTTTTCATGATTGACAAATGACCTTTTTTTCTGCAGCTATATGTAGATTTGCACATCAGTGAACTTTGGATAAGTACATCATTCACAGTTTTATGTATTAAGTTACTAAATTTCTATTTCTCTTTCATTTTTATTTGTTTGTATATCTCTTACATTTTTATTTTCTTTTGTTTCCCAACTATATGAAAGCTACATTTAAGAAGCTGGAAGGCTAAAACATGTTGCTAATTTCAGGTATCTAGAAAAGTATGAGAAAGTACATCACTTTGGAGAGGATGATGATGAGGTGCCACCTGGAAATCCCAAACCACAGCTTCCTATTGGTGCAATTCCTTCTTCCTACAATTACCAGCAGCACATTGTACCAGGTAAATTAAATTGGTCTGCATGTGGAGCCTAGAATTATTTTCTAGAAAGTCACGTATAGTAGTCATTTGTTCACCAATGTATATGTCATTTACAGTGTCCTGTAGAAATTTTTGCACCATTTTGTAGATTTTCTGTATTTTGCTAATGCATTCTGAATTGTATTTATTTTAAGTAGGAGATTCTTGAATCTACATAGAATGCTCCATACTTTCAATATGAAAGAACTATAGAAATATTCAAGAAGTATTGAAGAAACCAAAATATCTTGATTGCTTAAGTCTATACCTGTTAGTACTTGGTAGAAGCCAGTTTTGTAGCATTAACAGCCATGTGCCATTTAGGATAAGTGTTTATCAGTTTTCCACAGCGGGATAGTGCAACTTTTGCCCATTTTTCTTGGCAGAAAAGCCAAGGGTCTTTAAAGTTAACTGGGGATCATCTGTGGACCGCAGTTTTAAAGTCTTGGTTCATATTTTCTATTGGATTCTGGTCTGAGCCACATAGGTTATATGGTCAATATCTGGCTTCATTTTTCTATCTAGTCTGCTTCTTTTCCCAAGCTTTCTTTAATTTATATACACTTTTCATCTCCACCAGGAGGTCATTCCAAGCATCACCACCCTTTCCATGGAAAAGTATTTTCTGAGGTCTATCCCCTTTCACTTGATCATCCTATGCCCCTTCTTTTCAGTGTTTCCTTTAAATTGAAAGAGACTTGCCTCATGTGCATTTATGCCATATAGGTATTTAAAGGTCTCTATCATATCCCTTTTCCTGGCTTTCCTGAAAGGTATACATATTGAGATGTATGTTTGTCCCCCATATGGTCTATGACATTGGACATTCATTTGCTTCTTGCTAAGGCATTGCATTGTTGCTTTGACTTTGCACTTAGGAATGTTCTGCGGAAAGGTGAATATTCTCCCCAGTCTCAAGTCTGTGGCAGACTGAAACAGGTATTATCCTAGGACAAGCAGGCACCATATTCTCACATGGAGGTGACGTTGTCCATGGAGTCCAGTATGGACTGTGGTAAAAGTGTACTTGCACTTTAAATTTTCAGAAACTTTGCGACTGCCGAAGAAGTGCTTTTTCTGGACTCTGTCCATTGTGCATTGCTTTCCCGTCAATGATTTTTCCATTTGAGCTTTTCATCTGTCTGTCTTTCTGTCTCTTTAAAAAAATAATAATATTTTTTGTTGTGCCTCATTGGGCCTTTTGGCCCTCTCTCTTTTTATCCTCGGCAATGTTTTTCTTTTCTCTTCATTGTTGTCATTGAGTTTAACCTCACTGCTGAGATTTTCTCATCCATGTCGAAATCTTCGAGCGGGTTCAAAAAGGGCTGTCAGTGCCAGCACCCTATCTCAATCACTGACCCA
Organism: Geotrypetes seraphini; assembly: GCF_902459505.1. Lineage (NCBI taxonomy): Eukaryota > Metazoa > Chordata > Amphibia > Gymnophiona > Dermophiidae > Geotrypetes > Geotrypetes seraphini. The sequence continues at coordinate 66,303,959 of NC_047092.1, forward strand.
CACAGTTGGTGTTTGGACCCTGAGCATTGGGTAGACAGCTGTACTCGTTCTTCTACCTTACAGAAACGCTCATTGAAGGCTCATCGCATTCAGCATGAGAAGCTGTTTGGCTCGACTGTGGACTCCGGTGCGCAGTCCAAGCCTTCGGTTCCAGCATCAACGTCTGATGTGATTTCTGCATCGAGCAAGCCTGCTAAGAAGTCATCCTCGTCCCAGCAAGCATTGCAGTCCTCTACCGCAGTGTTTCTCAACTTCTTTAAGCCAAGTACCCCCTAAGTCTAACAAATATCAAACCATTACCCTGCCCAAGCTCCGCCCCCAGACCCCACAATATAATCTTATTAATACATAACGGTAACCACAAAATTATAAAAATACAAAGCACACTGTATGCAGAGAAAATGTTAATTATAATTTATATATATATATTTTTTCCAAAGAGGTCAAGGCAGATGACTTTAAAATATGTCACCTCAGTAACAACTTTAGAAAAATAGACAAATATAGTGCAAAACATAGAAAGCAGATATAAATTCTCAAAACTGACAAATTTTGATCACTTATTGAAAATAAAATCATTTTTCCTACCTTTGTTGTCTGGTGTTTTTATTAGTCTTTGGTTGAACTTCCTTCTGATTGTGCATCCAACATTTCTTTCTTTCTGCCTCCTGCATGCTTCATCTCCTCCAGATCTCATTTCCTTCCCCAACTAACATCTTTCTCTGTCCCTCCATGAGTCCAACTTTTCTTCCTGTCTGCTCCCCCCCCATATTGAAAACATTTCTCCCTCTCTCATCCCCTGGATCATGTGCAGCAGTTTTCACCACTGCCCCCATGCCCATTTCTCCTTTTATCACCCCTCTCCAGCACCATGCTACATTTCTCCCTACATCACTATGTCCAACATTACTCCCCCTTGCATCTCTCATCCCCTAGATCATGTGCAGCATTTTTCACCACTGCCCACCAGCCCCATGCCCATTTCTCCTTTTATCACCCCTCTCCAGCACCATGCCACATCTCTCTCTCCATCACTATGTCTAACATTCCTCCCCCTTGCATCCCCTTCAATCTGTCCCTCTGTTCCCTCTCTACCACCATATCCAACATGTCTTCCTCTCATCCTTCTATTCTTCATGCATCTCTTCCTCATTCCTCTCTCTATGCCCACCAATTTTCCTTTCTTCCTTTCCCCATGTGCACCATTTCTTTTCCTCTCACTCACACACACGCCCAACAATTCTCCCTTTCTATTCCCTCCCTCCCTCCTAAGTCCCAAGTTAATGCCCCCTCTCTCACTCCCATTTGTATCCCATGTTCATGCCCCCACTCTTCCTTCTGTGTCCTGATTTCGTGCCCCCCTCCCTGCCTGCCAACCTTTGACCTAAAATCGTACCCCTCCCATGTCCCAACACACTCCTTCCCCCCCTCCTCCTTTCTCCCTTTGTTCCAGATCATGTTCCCTTTCTCCCTTACTTGCTTGAGCCACATTTGCTTCTTTCAGGGACTTCAGCTGGGCTGCTCTTTCTGCCTTCAGTGGCACTTGCAGGGCGCACAGACAGCGGTTTACACACTGCATGTGTCTGACCCAAAAGCCTTCCCTCTGATGTCAGCTCTGACGTTGGAGAGAGAGTTTTTGGGTCACCTATATGCAGCGTGAAAGAGCCACTGATTCATCCTTCCATTGAGTGCTGCCGAAGGCAAGAGGCAACTGGGACCCCCAGCTGACCCAGAAGGCTTTCCTCCGATGTCAGTTCTGACATCGGGGGAAGCCTTCTGAGTCGGCTTGGGTGGAGGGGGGGCGGGCGTGAAGGAGGGATCCCTGACAGCGGCTTCAGTGGATGGGGGCAGGCAGGCAGGCAATATCCTTTGCAGTGGTGGTGGCTGCCAGTGCCACATACCCCCAATAAGCAGCTCGCATACCCTAAGGGTACACATACCACGTGTTGAGAAACGCTGCTCTACTGCATTGAGTCTGTAATAAAAATCTGAAGAACAAATTGGTTCCTTCAACTCTTCCTCAAATCTTCACTACACAAGAGTCATTTAGGTCATCAACCCTGTTCATCATGTCACTTATTCCATGAGGATTTCCGTGTTCACACACCCAAGGATAGGAAAACAATTCAAATTGAATTTCAACAGCATATGCAATACAGAATGGTGATATATATGATATGCCCGTGTAAACTACTTTATATTGGAAAGACTAGAAGGAAGATAAAAACCCATATCATAGAAAATAGGAGCTGCATTTATTTATTTAAAACTTTATATACTGCATAATATCTGAAGTTTACAAAATTACATGCATACATATTTAAGAAATGCTAAACATGTTTCAACAAGACAAACACAAGAATACATTAACAATATCATTATTATTTGCACAATTCTTTCTCCACAATAACTGATCGCTAGAGCTGTTAATCACTAGCTTTTAACTCTGTTATGTTCACTCATTCTGTACCATTTTTTAATCATTGTAAACCACATAGAACTTCACGGTCCTGTGGTATATAAACAGTTATTATTAGTATTAAAATCTTCTTTTATCCCAGGACAAGCAGGCATGATATTCTCACATGTGGGTGACGTCATCTACGGAGCCCCAGTGCGGACAGCTTTTCAAGCAAACTTGATTGAAGTTTCAAGTTTGCTACACTGCACCACGCATGTGCATGCCTTCTTGCCCACTAGAGGGCGCATCCCCACCTCGTGGTCCTCAGTTCAGTTTTTTCCGCGGAGCCAGAAGCCCTGTGGAAATTGTGCTCTTCGAATTTAGCCTTCTGACACCGCGGCTGTGCGTTATTTCACGGTCGCTGTGCTTGATTTGCTTTTCTTCCTTTCTTTTCTTTTAGTTTTCGTCGAAAAAAAAAAAAAAAAGTATTTTGGTTCGGCTCCGGGGGCTCCCGGTAGCCGCGGCCGCGGGACCTCGTTCGTTCCCGGCCGGGTTTTGTGTCCATGTCCCGTCCCTTGACGGGCTTTAAAAAGTGCACCCGGTGCGATCGGTTGCTCTCAATTACCGATCCTCACCGGTGGTGCTTGGTGTGTTTGGGTCCTGAGCATCCTACCAACTCCTGTGATAGGTGCTCAACTTTTCAGTCTAGAGCTCTCCGCCGACGCCGTGCCCGGATGGCGGAGCTCTTCTCTGCGGACCCCGCGGCGGGGAAGGCCTCGACGTCGGCCTCGGCTTCGGCCCCGGCCTCGACCTCGCCTCGACCCTCGACTTCCTCCAAGCCTGCTGCGTCGACCAAGCCTGCTTCGGGTAAGTCCTCTCTTCCTTCCTCGACTCCAGAGTCAGCGAAGAAGCCATTCTCGGGCTCCTCGACTGCGGGTGGGTCGTCCTCTGCCCCTCCCTGAGTTGCAAAGCCCAGTGCCCCGAGGGAATACTCGAGACCGAGGTCGCCCTCCAGGGAGCACTCCTCGGCCCCGGACCTGCCCGCCATGATGGGGGTTCCGGTATTCCAGGACTTGCTCCGAGCGCTGATTGCCTCGGAGCTGTCCGGGGCCCTCGCGCACCTGCAGCAGGCTTCGGCCTCGACTGCTCCGGCCTCGATTGCCCCGGCGTCGGCGGCTTCGGCCCCTGGGGGTCGGCCGTCCTCGACCCCGACCTTGCCCTCGACCTCGACCTCGGTTGACCAGCCTGAGAGGAGTGTCAGGCCTCGGGACAAGGTGCGTCGGGTTCGGAGGATCTCTTCCACGTCCTCTTCCTCGAGGTCCTCCCGGGGCTCTTCGCCCTCAAGTCGGCCTCGGACGAGGCGTCGGCCGAGGAAACCTAAGCGTTTCCGCGCTTCCCCTCGGAGACGCGGTCGCTTCTCGCCGACCGGGGGTGAGACATTGCGTGTCTCGGAGCTCCGCCTCGACAATCCGAGGCTCTTCCGCACCCCTGGGGGAAGGGGTTCGAGAGACTCCTCGCCGAGGCGCAGGGGAAGGACCTCGGTTCCTCATACCCCGGGGACTTCCCCCAAGGGCTCCTCGGGGCATAGGCGGTCCCCGACCCCTTTGAGGTCCCTCGGCACGGCCTCCTGGGGATCGGGGTCTGGTAGGGAGCCTCGGTATTCCCGTGAGGCCTCCCCCTCTTTCTTGGGGGCTCGGACCTCGCGTACTCCTTCCCCGCCAGCGAGGCCCTCTTCCTTTTCAAAATTTGTGCAGGATATGGCGCGGGCCTTGAACCTGGACTTGCTTGCTGGGTCTCAGTATACGAAGGAGTTTTTGGAGGAACAAGACCTGCCCACTCCCCCGAGAGAAACTCCTCGTCTGCCTCTCAATAAGGTCCTCCACCAGACCTTCCTGAGAAATTTAGACTCCCCTCTTACAGTCACAGCGGTGCCTTCTAAGATGGAGTCCAAATACCGGACCATACCGTGGAAGGGCTTCGATAAGGCACAACTGTCTCACCAGTCGTTGCTGGTGGAGTCGGCGCTGAAAAAGTCGCAGCCCGCTAAGGTTTCGGCGGCGGTCCCGCCCGGACGGGAGGGGCGGACCCTGGACAAGTTTGGTCGTCACCTCTATTCCAACTCATTGATGGCTACCAGGGTCCTTAATTATGCCTTTACATTCTCCTCTTATCTTCGAGGCATGGTCAAAGACTTGCCCCGTTATCAAGGGGTTATGCCGGATTCCCACAAGGAGGGTTTTGCCACGTTCATGTCCAACTTATCTCAGCTGCGTCTATACCTGTTTCACGCTGTCTACGACGCATTTGAACTGGCCTCCAGGGTATCCGCCTTTGCCGTGGCGATGCGCCGGCTGGCTTGGCTACGTACCCTGGACATGGACCCGAACTTGCAGGAACATCTGGCCAATCTTCCCTGTGTTGGCTCTGAATTATTTGATGAGTCCCTGGAGGCGGCGACCAAATGTCTGTCGGAACAGGAGCGCTCTCTTGCCTCCTTGGTCCGTCCTAAACCTCGGGCCCCGCCGCAGAAGCCCTTTCGGCCTCCCCCGCGGCGATACCCCCAGAAGTCAACGCCGGCCTTCTCTAGGCCTCCGCCCCGCCGCCCACAGCAGCAGGGTAGGGGAAGCCAACAAAAACCTCAGGCGCAGGGGACGCCCAAGCCGGCGCCGTCCTTTTGACGGGATGTGCGGATGGGGCGGGCCCCCTCCGCGCTCTCGCCGAACCCCCTTCCTATAGGGGGTCGACTCCGAGCCTTTTCTGCGGCCTGGACCGGGATCACATCAGATGCTTGGGTGCTCCGGATTATCTCCGAGGGCTACTCGCTCAATTTCTTGATCACACCGCCGGAACATCCGCCGGCTGCTTACCCATTCAGCCAAACCCAACTTCCCCTTCTTCTCGCGGAAGCGAGGGCCTTGTTGAGCCTTCGGGCGGTGGAACCTGTACCCCCCGACCAACGGGGGCGGGGGTTTTACTCCCGTTACTTTTTAGTCCCAAAGAAGACAGGGGACTTACGCCCCATTTTGGACCTCCGGAAGCTCAACAAGTTCCTAGTCCGGGAGAAGTTCCGTATGTTGTCGCTTCCGGTGTTGTATCCTCTTTTGGAGGAAGGGGATTGGATGTGCTCCCTAGACTTAAAGGAAGCATATACTCATGTTCCGGTGCATCTCGACTTCCGCAAATTCTTACGGTTTCAAGTGGGGGAGTTGCACCTTCAATACCGGGTCCTCCCTTTCGGACTGGCTTCGTCCCCTCGAGTCTTCACGAAGTGTATGGTGGTGGTCGCTGCAGCCCTGAGATCTCGGGGGCTACAGGTCTTTCCCTACCTGGACGATTGGCTGATCAAAGCGTCGACCAGGGAGGGGGTTATCTCAGCGACCCAACAGACTATCATCTTCCTTCAACGTCTGGGGTTCGAAGTGAACTTTCCCAAGTCTCATTTGTGCCCGACTCAATCCCTTCAGTTTATTGGAGCCGTGCTGGACACGGTTCGCCTTCTTTCGTTCCTCCCCCCTCCTCGGTTGGAGGCCCTACTTCGATTGAGTCGTCAGGTCTCGCTGATGCCTGTAGTATCGGCTCAGCGCATGATGGTTCTTCTGGGCCACATGGCATCGACGGTCCACGTTACTCCGTTCGCCCGCTTACATCTGAGGCTTCCTCAGTGGACTTTGGCCTCGCAGTGGCGTCAGGATCGCGACCCAGTATCTCGTCCAATAACGGTGACTTCTTCTTTGAGACGCTCGCTCCGTTGGTGGACCAACTCTTCCAATCTTTCCGGGGGTTTGCTCTTTCTCGTTCCTCTGCATCGCAAGGTCCTGACCACGGACTCCTCGGAGTACACGTGGGGGGCTCATCTCGACGGTCTGCGGACTCAGGGTCTATGGTCGGCAGAGGACCGTCTTTGTCACATCAATGTGTTGGAGCTTCGGGCCATTTTTCTGGCGGCTTGAGCGTTCTGCCATTTGCTACACGATCAGGTAGTCCTCGTGCGGACGGACAACCAGGTGGCAATGTATTATGTAAACAAACAGGGCGGAACGGGCTCTTGGTCTCTGTGCCGGGAAGCCCTGCGCCTTTGGGAATGGGCGGTCTCCCAGAACATATTCCTGCGTGCGGTTTACATTCAGGGAGAGAGGAACTGTCTGGCAGACAAACTCAGTCGTCTTCTCCAGCCGCACGAGTGGTCGCTGAACTCTCGGGTTCTACGCGAGGTCTTCGACCGCTGGGGGACTCCTCAGGTGGATCTGTTTGCCTCCCCGGAGACTCACAAACTGCCCCTCTATTGTTCTCGGATGTACTCCCGGGACCGTCTCGAGGCCGATGCCTTCCTTCTTGACTGGGAGGGGAGGTTCCTTTATGCGTTCCCTCCTTTTCCTCTGATCTTGAGAACGTTGGTACATCTCAAATCGACCAGGGCCACTATGATTCTCATTGTGCCTCGTTGACCCAGACAGCACTGGTTCTCCCTGCTCCTTCAACTCAGTGTAAGGGAACCTCTGCTTCTGCCTGTTTTTCCCTCTCTGCTGTCTCAGAGTCGGGGTTCGCTGTTACATCCCAATCTTCAGTCTTTACATCTGACCGCTTGGTTCCTTTCCCCTTGACTTCGGTTCCTGTTTCTCAGTCGGTGAGGGAGATTTTGGAAGCCTCGCACAAGGTCTCGACTAGGCTTTGTTATTCCCAGAAGTGGACCAGATTTTCATCCTGGTGCTCCTCGAACCATCTGGACCCAAGTTCGGTTCCAGTGTCTTCGGTGCTGGAATATTTGTTGCATCTGTCTAAGTCTGGGCTGAAGACGACTTCCATTCGGGTGCATCTCAGTGCCATTGCGGCGTTCCATCGGCATATCGAGGGTTGGTCTCTTTCTCTTCATCCTCTGGTAACTCGTTTCATGAGGGGTCTCATGAATGTTCATCCTCCTCTGAAACCTACTCCTGTAGTTTGGGATCTTAATGTGGTATTAGCTCAACTGATGAAGCCTCCTTTTGAGCCTATCGACAAATCTCATCTTAAGTTTCTCACTTGGAAGGTGGTCTTTTTGCTTGCGCTCACATCTGCTTGTCGGATTAGTGAGCTGCAGGCTTTGGTTGCGGATCCACCTTTTACTGTGTTTCATCATGACAAGGTGGTTCTTCGCACCCATCCTAAATTTTTACCTAAGGTTGTGTCTGATTTCCACCTCAATCAGTCCATTGTTCTTCCGGTGTTCTTCCCGAAGCCCCACTCTCATCCTGGTGAGGCGGCGCTTCACACGCTTGACTGTAAGAGGGCGTTGGCCTTTTATCTCCAACGTACCAAGTCTCATCGGAAGGTTCCTCAATTATTTTTGTCCTTTGATCCTAATCGGTTGGGATATCCTATTTCCAAGCGCACCTTGTCCAACTGGCTAGCTGCTTGTATTTCTTTTTGCTACGCTCAGGCTGGTCTCATGCTCCATGGTTGAGTCACGGGGCATAAGGTCAGGGCGATGGCAGCTTCTGTTGCTTTCCTCCGATCTACTTCTGTGGAGGACATATGTAAAGCTGCCACTTGGTCTTCGGTTCATACGTTCACCTCCCACTACTGTCTGGATACTTTGTCCAGAAGCGACGGCCGGTTTGGCCAGTCGGTGTTACGTAATCTGTTTTCCTAAATTGCCATCCTCCCACCTGCCCTTTTTTGGTTGGCTTGGAGGTCACCCACATGTGAGAATATCATGCCTGCTTGTCCTGGGATAAAGCACAGTTACTTACCGTAACAGGTGTTATCCAGGGACAGCAGGCATATATTCTCACAACCCGCCCTCCTCCCCGGGGATGGCTTCTTTGCTGGTTATGGAACTGAGGACCACAAGGTGGGGATGCGCCCTCTAGTGGGCAAGAAGGCATGCACATGCGTGGTGCAGTGTAGCAAACTTGAAACTTCAATCAAGTTTGCTTGAAAAGCTGTCCGCGCTGGGGCTCCGTAGATGACGTCACCCACATGTGAGAATATATGCCTGCTGTCCCTGGATAACACCTGTTACGGTAAGTAACTGTGCTTTAAATTCATCCTACAAAATGGAAACACAAGATCCCATAAAATCATTTACAGGACAGGAAAGCATTAACAGAGAATAGCATTAGCACAGGAAGGCATTGATAAATAATTGTGGTTTTAACATTTTCTTAAAGTTCAATCTCCCTTCACAGAATCGCAGAATACCAGGCAGCGCTTTCCAGAGCTTGGCGCCAGCCACAGACATCACTGTTAACCCCAATCTTAACATGAGGAAAATTTTGACTGCCCCATTAGTTTTACATTGGCATGAATGTAACCGTACCATTGAAGAACTACAATTTTTTGGCTTCAAAACTTTCAAGTTGAATTGGAGAGGTGGAGACATTAAGCATTTACTTTTCCAAGCAGAACAGTAGGCAGTTTTTGAGATTAATACCATAATCCCAGCAGGATTTAACTCTGAAATAGATTTCTGTCATTTTTTGTGATTTTACATGGGTACTGTCATTTCAATATGTTTTCAAATATCACATTTTGATATCTGTATTGTCCAATTTATTATTGTATATGTCTTTTTTTTCACATTTTTTATATGTTATGTTCAGTGTTCTCCCTAGCGTGTTTTAGCCGGGCGCTCCACCTGGCTAATTTAGGTGAGCGCCCGGCTGTCATCTTGCATCTGCAGATCTACAAGCAGCCCCACTCATCATACCACCAGTATCGAAGCCGCACGCCAATCCTCTTCCCTGCTCCTACTCCAGGGGTGTCCAATCCGCGGCCCATGGGCCGCATGCAGCCCAACAAGGAGTTTTGTTTGTCCCAGCTCCCTCCCTCCCTCCCTTCTGTGCCTCCCTCCGGTGGGTAGTTTTCTGGCCGGCTCTCTTGCTGCGTTTGTCCGCGGGCAGCATCGGATCCTCATGCGCGATCTGCGGCTGTGTCAGAAGCGTTCCCTCTGACATCACGACGTCAGAGAGAAGGCTTCTGAATTGGCTGTGAATTGCGCGTGAGGAACTGATGCCGCCCGCAGACTACTGCAGCAAGGGAGCCGGCCAGAAAACAAATACTCGCCAGGAGGCACAGAAGGAAGGGAATGCTTCCAGCACAGGCGCGGATCACCGACGGCCATAAAATAAATACTTCCAGCATAGTCATGGATCTTGTGAGGAGCCAGCCACCACCACCCGCAGCTTTCACCAGAAAAATAATTGCAGCATAGGAGCCGGCCAGTAGGGAGGGAGTGAGAAGGTCGTGTTGGGACTCGAGATGGAGGGAGCTCAAACTTTGGATAAATGATGAAGGAAGGAGGAAGGGCGCATGAGCCATAGGATTGAAGAATGAAGGGAACAGTAAGAGAGAATTGGGTGTCTGAGAGAGGGAAGGAGATGGTGCACATGGAGAGATGAAGAAAGAGGAGAACTGTTGGGCAGAGAGAGGAAGGAGGGGGAAAAAGAGAATTATTGGACATTGTGGTGGGAGAGGAGTGAGGTAGAGATGCATGGGCGGAGAGGAGGGGGAGAACATGCTGGGCCAAGGAAGCCTCCTGGACTGTGGGTTTTTGGTTTTTTTAAGTACAGAGGGGGAGGGTATTAAAAGAAGTGCTATATTGGGCATGAGGGGGAGAGCTTATGGGCCAGAAACAGAGGACAGAGAGAGATGGTGGGCAATGTCTGAAGGGAGAGAAGTTGGACCTGGGGTGGTGTGGAGGAAGAGGGAAAGAGATACTTGAAGGGAGAACTGTTGGGAAGAGAAAGGGAGAAATGGTAGACCTGGAGGAGGGAGGCATGGGAGAGATGGAGTGGGGGGCAGTTGGGAAGAGAAAGGGAGAGAAGTTGGATCTGAGGATGGTAGGGAGAAATTTTAGGCCTTTGGATGGAAGGCAGAGCGATGCAGCATCTCTCTTTTTTCCCCTCCATTTCATTGTTTAACATCAAGGGGGGAGGGAAGACGAAAAACAGAAAAGAGAGGGAGCAAAATGTTAGACCATGGGGATAGAGGAGGAGAGATGGACCCATGGGAGGGCAGGAGGGAAGCTGGGATAAGAAAGGGTATGGAAAGAAAGGGACAGGGAGTTATAGCCTGACCAGTGGAGAGAGGGAGGTGGATTTAGAAAGTGGTGAGCCATGTGAATGAGGTCAAAAGGGAGATGACAAGATGAGTGAGAGAGCAGTGAGGACAGTGATAAAGAAACACTTTTTAACAAGAGAATTTAGCTGATCCTTAAATGTAAGAGATGAATCAATAACAATACCCAATATTAGCGAGGAAAACTCAATTTTCAGTGATTCTCCTGAGTCTAAGGTCAGAGCTGAGGGAAGAGAATCTAACTTTGGACCAATCCATAAAAGTTTGGTCTTAGCAGTATTCAATTTCATCTGGACCATCATCACCCAGGACTGAAGCTTAGCAATGCAATGGATAATATTGGGTGTTAGATTTACAAGATCTGAGTTAACCTCAAGTAATATGAAGATGTCATCAGCGTATGTTAATAGAGTTTCCCGAATATTCAAGTCATAGTATTTCACAGTACTCATGTACATGTTAAATAAGATTGGAGTCAATGGGGAGCCCTGGGGAACACCACAAAGGGCTCTCCAAGATTTTGAATTAGATCTTCCATATTAACTGAGTAAGAACGGGAGGATAGAAATTTATCAAACCAGTCCAAGACAATCTGATCAAGGCCAATGTCAGAGCAGGTAATGCAGATTATTATGATTGACTGCATCAAAAGCTGCAGACAAATTGAACTGATGTAAGATAGCATGTTTTTTACAAGATTGTAACTGCTGTATCTTAGAAAGGAGAGAAATCAAAAGGATTTCTGTGCTGAAATTCGTGTGGAACCCATGCTGGAAAGGTAAAAGGATGGAAAACTTCTCCAAGTAATTTGAGAGTTGGCTGGCAATAATTGATTCCATAAGTTTAGTTAGAAGGAGTATATTTGCAGTCGATCTATAGTGGGAAGTGACAGTTGGGTCAAGGTCTGGCTTTTTCAAGAAAGGGTTAAGGCTAATTATACCCATGTCATATGAGAAATATCCTGTTTCTTTTTTTAAATTTTATTTATCATTTTACATTTAAATATCAAGTATAAACTTGTACAGAAAGCAAAATTTAAGCCAAGAACTTATTACCAATATAATAGAACATTTAACCAAATACTAAGACAATATGCTTAAATTTCAACTCAAGTCCTCCAAAATGGCCGCTGACTAGCTTAGCTGAGCGTTACGCGTCTGTGAGCTCGCTATAGTTTAGAATTTCTTCTGCAAAATTACCTCAGGAACGGGGATGCCCAAACAGAGAGGAAAGAGCTCAGCTGGGGCCTCGCAGAGCTCCAGAGTGGCCAGTTTGGGCAATATAGAGGAGCTTCTCCGGCATATGCAGGGTGCCCTCCAGCCATCGGTGACTCACCTGCTAGACATGCCCCCAGATAGGTGGGAGGGAGGTGATCTCTCTGGGCTTGGAAACAACTCGAGTCCTGACATGAGGGCGCCGCCCCCACATCCTCAAGTTACCAGCTCCTGCAGGTAGAGGAGCTCTCAGAAGAGGAAACTCGTTCTGCTCTAGAGGCCAGTGAGAACACTGAGGGGAGCTTAGAGCCAGACTCTCTGCAATCTCAGGAGGTCTTGGCATGGAGACTGAGGTGTCGACAACATCTGGGGACAGCTGAATCCAGAGAGTGACCAAAGGGGGAAAAAATTCAGCTGGTGAGGAAATCGTATCTGTGGTTCATTTACCTCAAGTGCAGAAGCCCCGAGAGGTAACATTTGACTCTATCTGGGATCTTGTAGCAAGTGTATCTCAATTCCACCAATTAGAAGAGAAAATAAAAATTCATACAACTGATATCCAGAATTTAAAATTGGAAGTAATAGAATCTAAAAAGACAATTGGAAATGTTAACCAGGAGATAATAAAAACTAAATAGGTTCATGAAACATTGATTAAAGATAATAGTAATCTTAGGAGGAAGTTTGAGTCTTTGGAAAATTTTTCTCGTAGTAATAATCTAAGATTAGTGAATTTTCCTATGGTTACTGTGATAACTCCCAGGGAGATGCTGAAGAAATGTTAGAAATTCTGGAAATATCCGAGGAGATGATACCTCCATTTATACAAGTTTACTATCTCCCTAATAACCAGCAGAAACAACAGCAAGAAATTGCACACGAGACATTGAATGTGTCCACCTTATTAGAGTTATCCAATAAGGAAAGGGCAGTACCTGCAACTTTACTATTAACACCGGCTTTGGCACCAGACAAAAACTGGCTATTGAGACTATTTTTTAAAAATAAACAGAATACAAATGTATCCAGACTTGGCCAGAGATACCCAGAGGCGTCGTAGAGAATTTTTACTTTTAAAACCTGGAGTGTTAGCCTTAGGGACAACGTTCTATTTGCGTCACCCATGCAAATGTATTGTGTACTATTCTTCACAAAAATATGTTTTCTTTGAACCCTTCCAGCTTAAATTCCTGTTGTTATCACGACTGGAAAAGGATAAGAGCTAAGCCCTAGATAAAGGATATTGATGGGGCATCCTTGAGTTCAGTTAAACTAGTTGCTTTATTCTTCTTTATATATTACCTATTAATCTCTCTTTTTTGTTATATTTTGGTTCCGAAATATCCTGTTTCTAAAGCATAATTTAGTAATATAGTCAGCCAATTGAGTGCTTGAGGTGGAATATTAGCAAAAGGATAAGAGGGAAAAGGATCAAGGGTGCATTTATCTCATCAATTTTGCACATAGTTTTGAGACTTGGGACTCGGATACCAAGTCAAATGAGTGCCAGAAACGATCTGCTGGCGTCAGCATTAAACTACCCTTGAAATCCCATCCCATTCTGCAATCTTTGCACCTAAAAGCTTGGTACCTCTCAGTCTGACTTCAACAGATATTAATCTTTCTGAATCAGTACAAGCCATTATATATGCTTCCAGAAAACCACCTACTCAGCAATGCTATCAACAGAGGTGGCCATGCTTCAATTTGTGGTGTAATCTCCATAACCAAGATGCTTCCTCCTCTTCTTTCAGTGTTGGATTATCTTCTCTATTTATCCAATTCTGGACTGAAAACCACTTCAATCAGAGTTGACCTCCGTGCTATTAGTGCTTTCTATTAGAGAATGACAAGGGGTCAGATTTTTTCTTCATCCCTGCAGGAACTCATTATCCAATTCCATCCCCGTGAGTTTGTTTCCTGTCCCTGCCCCATCCTCATCTATACAAGCCTCAAACACTTTAAAATCATAAGTGTTCAAGACTTGTGCGGTTAAGGCAGAGATTACAGGAATGGGACAGGGATGAGGAACTAGAGCTCCTGCAGGGACGGGGACAAATTTGTCCCTGTGTCATTCTCTACTTTCTTTGTTTTTGTTAGTAATAATCCTCTGGCCACTCATCTGCTTGTTTCTAGGCTTATGAAAGGACTTTTCAATTCCAAACCTCCGCTTAAGCCGCCTCAATTTGTCTGGGAATCTTAATATAGTCTTAGCTAAGCTGATGAAGCCGCCTTTTGAACCACTGGCATCTACTCATCTTGTTTCTCACTTGGAAAGTGGTCTTCTTGATCTCTGTCACTTCTGTTCATCAAGTAAGTGAACTTCAAGCATTGGTTTTTGACTTATCGTTCACAGTATTTCATCATAAGATGGTTTCCAGGACCCATCCTAAATTCCTCCCAAAAGTAGTCATGGAATTTCACCTGAATCAATCCATTGGGCATCCAGTTTTTTCCCCAAAGCCTCATTCTCATCCTGGAAAAACAGCTCTACATGCTTTGGACTTTAAGCATGCCTTGACTTACTATTTACAAAGGACTAAGCCACATAGGACTTCACCTCAACTGTTCCTCTCTTTTGATCTTAACAGTTGTGCCTGCCTGTAACCAGGATAACTATTTCCACATTGTTAGTGGCCTGTATTTCCTTCTACTATGCTTGGACTACTAGGCTGCGGATTGAGAGATGTTACAGCACACAATTTCCGACCTATGGCAGCCTTAGTGGCTTTCTTATGTTCAACACTCATTGATGAAATTTGCAAAGCAGCTACTTGTTCCTCAATTCATACATTCACATCTCACTACTGTCTAGAATTCTATTCCAGATGAGATGGTCATTTCGGCCAAGCAGTATTACAGAATTAATTTTCTTCTTAATGGCCAAGACTCCCTACATCCTATTGCAGTAAACTAGGGAGTCCCACATGTGAGAATATGCCGCCTACTTGTCCTAGAAAAAAAAACAGTTATCCCAGGACAAGCAGGCAGCATATTCTTAACGCATGGGTGACGTCACCGACGGAGCCCCGGTACGGACCTTTTTAACTAGAAAGTTCTAGTTATGCGCGAGTGCCTTCCCGCCCGACGGAGGAGAGCGTGGTCCCCAGTTTCTTCGTTTCTGCGGAGCGAAGAAGACGCATGTGTTTTCAACGGCCGTTGAAAAACTAATTTTTGCCTTCCCGCTCGCGTATTTTTTCACTTTTTTTCCTTTTTTCTTATCGGATTCCCTTTATTTTTGTTTTCAAAAAAGAAACAAAAAACTCGTCGAGTTTTCCTTATTTTTTCAGGCCGGCCCCGGCGGGGCCTGTTGCCATCATACAGGCCTCTGGGTTCAATTT
The DNA here is from genome assembly GCF_902459505.1 of Geotrypetes seraphini. Classification (NCBI taxonomy): domain Eukaryota; kingdom Metazoa; phylum Chordata; class Amphibia; order Gymnophiona; family Dermophiidae; genus Geotrypetes; species Geotrypetes seraphini. Next base: position 66,318,973 of record NC_047092.1, read on the forward strand.
TGCGGAGGCCGTGTTTCCATTCATGCCCCCTCAACCGGGTTTTAAGAAGTGCCAGCGGTGTGCACGCCTGATCTCCCTCACCGACCCACACAATTGGTGCCTCCAGTGCTTGGGTCCAGAGCATCGGGCTGACACCTGCACCCGCTGTGCTACGCTTAAAAAGCGTACTTTGAAAAATCTGCAGATCCAGCAAAATATTTTGTTTGGTACCGGATCTGCCATGGAACCGGCTGCGACGTCGACGGCACCACAAAAGTCGGCACCGACGACATCAACACCACCGGACCCTTCCTCGGGGTCGTTGGGCCCAGATAAGCCGGCTAAGAAGCCTCCCACTTCCCTTGAGCGCCCTCCTGCCACGGTTGCGACACCGGCCCTCTCGGCACCGCACCGGCCCCGCAAACGCTCCGCTCCGATCTCGGTGAGTGCCTCATCATCGGCCTCCTCATCGCCGGAGCGTAGAGCGGCACCTATGGTACCGAAGAAGAAAAAAGCGGTACCGGTGCCTCCCCTGGACGACCGCATCGCGGCCATACTCCAAACACAGTTACAGGAGCAGCTGCAACAACAGCTCCAACAACTGTTGCCGGCGTTGCTGGCACCGCACCTTCCGGTACGGGACCGGTCCGAGCCTCACACTGTCCCATCGGTGTCGACCCCTCGGTACCGATTAATACTTCCATGCCGGTGCTCTTGGCAGAAACACCTACAGTACATACCCGTGATGCTGCCGACCCTGTCCGGTCCCAGGAACGACATCGGTCTTCCTCACCCGGTACCGCCTCGGTGCGCTCAGGCAAATCTCTTTCAAAGACCCGCCATGCCGAGCCCTCCACACCGATGTCCAAATGTACGCACCCCGACGTTAGGGACCCAGATTTGTGGGAAGACTCCCCTCACGGTACCGAGGAGGATGCTTCGTCAACCGACGAAGAACCCTCCATGACCGACACCGTCTCCAAACCAGAGCAATCCTCTTTCTCCAAATTCCTTAGGGAGATGTCAGCAGCTCTTTCCATTCCCTTAGAGTCCGACTCTAAAAAGTCTCAGGCTTTCCTCGATGCCCTAGACTTTGAGCAACCTCCCAAAGAATTTCTGAAGTTGCCCGTCCATGACATCTTACGGGAAACTTTCTATAAAAACTGGGAAGCTCCCCTCATGGTTCCTGGAGCCCCTCGTAAATTGGATAGCTTGTACCGGGTTATTCCAATCCCAGGGTTTGATAAACCTCAATTGCCCCACGAGTCCCTCCTGGTGGAATCTACTTTGAAAAAATCTCAGGGTTCCAGTGTATATGCCTCCACCCCTCCTGGCAGAGAGGGAAAAACCATGGATAAATTTGGTAAGCGCCTTTTCCAAAATGCCATGTTAGCCAATAGAGCCAACAACTACACCTTCCACTTCTCCTTCTACATGAAGCATCTGGTGCAACAGCTCTCCTCCCTACAGAAATACCTTCCTGAACGTAAGGTCCCTCTTTTCCAGCAACATATTTCTGGCCTCCTCCAACTCAGGAAATTCATGGTTCGCTCCATCTACGACTCATTTGAGCTGACCTCTCGCGCATCTGCCATGGCGGTGGCCATGCGACGTTTGGCATGGCTGAGAGTCTCTGACCTGGACATTAACCACCAGGACCGCCTGGCTAACGCACCTTGTCTGGGTGATGAACTCTTCGGAGAGTCCCTGGACTCAACAACCCAGAAACTCTTAGCACATGAGACCAGGTGGGACACTCTGATTAAACCTAAAAAGAAGACTCCACCTGCTCGCAGCCTATCGGAGGTCGCCTCCAAATCTTCCTCAGCTGTTGGGAGGTCATCACATCAGACCAATGGGTCCTCAACAACATTCGCCACGGCTACTCTCTCAACTTCCAGACTCTTCCACCAGACAATCCTCCCGTAGAGTCTGCTTCTCACTCCTCCCAAACCCCCCTCCTCCTGAGGGAGGTCCACTCCCTCCTTCTTCTCAATGCCATCGAAGAGGTGCCTCCGGACCAAAGGGGTCAGGGATTCTACTCCCGCTACTTCCTGGTTCCCAAGAAGACAGGAGACCTTCGTCCCATCCTCGATCTCAGGGACCTCAACAAGTGTCTGGTCAAGGAGAAGTTCAGAATGCTCTCCCTTGCCACGCTTTACCCTCTTCTCTCTCAACACGACTGGCTATGTTCCCTGGATCTCAAAGAGGCCTACACTCACATCCCAATCAATCCGACTTTACGTCGCTACCTACGGTTTCAGATACAGCACCGTCACTATCAGTACAAAGTGCTACCTTTTGGCCTCGCTTCATCGCCCAGGGTGTTCACCAAGTGCCTTATTGTGGTGGCGGCCTTCCTCAGGTCTCACAACCTCCAGGTGTTCCCCTACTTGGACGATTGGTTGGTGGAAGCACCTACGTCTCCACTTGTGCTACAAGCCACTCATCACACCATCTCTTTCCTCCATCTCCTGGGGTTCGAGATCAACTACCCCAAGTCGCATCTGCTTCCCACACAGCGACTTCAGTTCATTGGAGCAGTTCTCGACACCACACTAATGAGGGCATTTCTCCCCTCCGACCGTCAACGGACCCTGCTCCACCTCTGTCGTCAGGTGCTCCTTCATCACTCCATTCCTGCCCGACAGATGATGGTCCTCCTGGGCCACATGGCCTCGACGGTCCATGTGCTTCCTCTGGCGCGACTCCACCTCAGGACACCTCAATGGACTCTTGCCAACCAATGGTCACAGACCACGGATCTTCTTTCTCATCCCATCTCTGTGACATCTCTTCAGCAATCTCTTCAATGGTGGTTGAACTCCTCAAATCTTTCCAGGGGTCTACTCTTTCATCTACCCCCTCACTCCATGATCATAACCACGGATGCCTCCCCCTATGCGTGGGGAGCTCACCTGGGAGATCTACGCACCCAGGGACTCTGGACCCCTCAGGAGCGTCAACATCACATCAATTTCCTGGAACTCAGAGCCATGTTCTATGCTCTCAAGGCCTTCCAGCACCTTCTCTGCCCTCAGGTCCTTCTCCTGTGCACAGACAATCAAGTCGCCATGTACTACATAAACAAGCAAGGCGGCACCGGATTTCGCCTCCTTTGTCAGGAGGCTCTCAGCATCTGGACCTGGGCCACGGCCCGCAATCTCTTCCTCAAGGCTGTCTATATCCAGGGCGAACAGAACTCCCTGGCCGACAATCTCAGCCGCATCCTTCAACCTCACGAGTGGACTCTGGACCCTTCAACACTCCACTCCATCTTTGCTCGCTGGGGCACTCCGCAGGTGGACCTCTTTGCAGCACCTCACAACCATCAGCTACCCCAGTTCTGTTCCAGACTCTTCTCTCCTCATCGTCTGACCCCAGATGCATTCCTGCTCGACTGGACGGATCGGTTCCTCTATGCCTTTCCTCCACTACCTCTGATGTTGCGGACGTTATCCAAACTTCGCAGGGACAGGGCCACCATGATTCTCATCGCTCCTCGGTGGCCTCGCCAACACTGGTTCTCCCTCATGCTTCAGCTCAACTCCAGGGAGCCCATTCCTCTTCCTGTGTTTCCTACTCTACTTACTCAGCAACGTCAGTCTCTACTGCATCCCAATCTGTCTTCGCTCCACCTGACAGCTTGGTTTCTCTCGGGCTGACCTCTCCAGAGAATCTGTCTCAGCCTGTCCGTCGCATTTTGGATGCCTCCAGGAAACCGGCCACCCTCCAATGTTACCATCAGAAGTGGACCAGGTGTCTACTGCATCATCACGATCCCACCTCATTAGCGGTGGAAACTGTACTGGACTATTTGCTCTCTCTGTCCGACGCTGGCCTCAAGTTTACCTCAATCAGAGTCCACCTCAGTGCCATCACTGCGTTTCATGAGCCTATCCTCAGAAAACCTCTCATGGCTCATCCACTGGTTTCCCGGTTCATGAGAGGCCTCGTCAATGTCAAACCACCTCTGAAGCTTCCTCCTGTCATCTGGGACCTGAATGTGGTTTTATCAGCCCTCATGAAACCCCCTTTTGAGCCTCTTGCCACAACTTCGCTCAAACTTCTAACATGGAAGGTGCTTTTCCTCATTGCCATCACCTCTGCCAGGAGGGTTAGTGAGATGCAGGCACTGGTCGCCGATCCACCGTTCACTGTTTTTCACCATGACAAGGTGGTTCTGCGTACCCATCCTAAATTCCTTCCCAAGGTGGTCTCGGCTTTTCACCTCAACCAGTCCATTGTGTTGCCTGTCTTTTTCCCTAAACCCCATTCTCATCCTGGGGAACAGGCGTTGCACACGCTGGATTGTAAGCGTGCCCTTGCATACTACCTTGACCGTACCAGGGCTCACCGCTCGTCCCCTCAGCTCTTTCTGACCTTCGATCCTAACCGTCTAAGTCGTCCTGTCTCTAAACGGACGCTTTCCAACTGGCTTGCTGCCTGTATTGCGTTCTGTTACGCTCGGGCCGGTCTCTCACTGGAAGGTGCTGTCACGGCCCACAGGGTCAGAGCTATGGCTGCTTCTGTGGCTTTCCTCCGTTCCACGCCCATCGAGGAAATCTGCAAGGCTGCCACTTGGTCCTCAGTTCACACGTTCACTACTCACTACTGTCTGGATGCCTTCTCCAGACGGGATGGACACTTCGGCCAATCTGTGTTACAAAATTTATTTTCCTAATGGCCAACCATCCCTCCTCCCTCTCTGTTAGCTTGGAGGTCACCCATGCGTTAAGAATATGCTGCCTGCTTGTCCTGGGATAAAGCACAGTTACTTACCGTAACAGGTGTTATCCAGGGACAGCAGGCAGATATTCTTACGTCCCACCCTCCTCCCCGGGTTGGCTTCTTAGCTGGCTTATCTTAACTGGGGACCATGCTCTCCTCTGTCGGGCGGGAAGGCACTCGCGCATGCGCGGTACGGCCAACTAGAACTTTCTAGTTAAAAAGGTCCGTACCGGGGCTCCGTCGGTGACGTCACCCATGCGTTAAGAATATCTGCCTGCTGTCCCTGGATAACACCTGTTACGGTAAGTAACTGTGCTTTACTTACCGTAACAGATGTTATCTGGGAACAGCACGATAATAATCACAATATATAAAAAAAATCATTCTCCAAAGATATATATGCAGGCATTGCTCTTAGCAGGTGCCACTATAGCTGAAAAAAAGGAGAATCAAACAACATAAATGTAGGAGTGGAGGAAAAAACATCAGTTTATCTACCTGTGGTTTTAGGGGGAAAAAAACTCCACTCCTACTCCAATAGTTTGTTCTCAATAAAGTACAGGGCTTAATACATAACCGTTGCAGTTGCTTCAATACAAAAAATGAAAAGGAAGCTTTTCAGATGACATGCACCAGGAAAAACACTGAAATGGCACAGAAAGTTTTACAACTGCCAAGTCTGTAATTAAGGCCAGGGCTTATCTGTTCCAGTTGAAGCGCGAACTGCCAGCATTCCTGTAGAGCAGCGCTAACTTCCAGTGCTACTTCAGGGCTGTCGCACAGGAACTCAGATGTCCACTGTACCCGACGAGGATAATCCCTGTTTTGCTTCTTGGCTGCGTCAGGGATTTCATTGCAAAAAAACTTCTGAATTCAGCAGGCTAATCATGGCGCTGGCGTGTTTAAACCAGAAGTATAAACCAGGTGTGAATGTTATTTAAAAATACTCACAAACAAATTGACCTGCTCTTAGTTTCCAAAATATACACACACAACCATGAGCAGTTTAAAGTACTTATGGATTTTATTAATTTTTTTAAATTTAAGGTGAATAATCAGTTTCTAGGGGACAACCATTACAATCAATTATTAGGTGTTCATCGGGGTATAACCCACAGAAAGTGTGCACCCTAGAGCGCACTGTGGGCATTACCCAAAAACGTAATATATATTCACCAAAATTTTTATTTTTAAAAGTGCTGTGTGAATAGGAAACTTAAAACATTTGAAAATCCATGTCAGTTATTCCCATATTTGTAGTGTCCCTCCTCTCCTCCAGAGTAGATATATTTAAATCTTCCAGTCTCTACTTGGAGAGACCCCCCTCCCCAGGAAAGAGACTTGGGAGTATTAGTCGACAAGTCAATGAAGCCATCTGCACAATGCACGGCGGTGGCGAAAAGGGTGAACAGAATGCTAGGAATGATTAAGAAGGGGATCACGAACAGATTGGAGAAAGTTATCATGCCGCTGTACCAGGCCATAGTACACCCTCACCTGGAATACTGCGTCCAGCACTGGTCGCCGTACATGAAGAAAGACACAGTACTACTCGAAAGGGTCCAGAGAAGAGCGACTAAAATGGTTAAGGGGCTGGAGGAGTTGCCGTACAGTGAGAGATTAGAGAAAGTGGGCCTATTCTCCTTTGAAAAGAGATTGAGAGGGGACATGATCGAGACATTCAAGATAATAAAGGGAATAGACTCAGTAGATAAGGACAGGTTGCTTACCCTCTCTAAGGTGGGGAGAATGAGAGTGCACTCTCTAAAGTTAAAAGGGGATAGATTCTGTACAAACGTAAGGAAGTTCTTCTTCACCCAGAGAGTGGTGGAGAACTGGAATGCTCTTCTGGAGTCTATTATAGGCGAAAACACCCTCCAGGGATTCAAGACAAGGCTAGACAAGTTTCTGCTGAACTGGAATGTACACAGGTGAGGCTGGTCTCGGTTAGGGCACTGGTCTTGACCAAAGGGCTGCCGCATGAGCGGACTGTTGGGTGCGATGGACCACTGTTCTGACCCAGCAGTGACAATTCTTATGTTCTTATGTTCCAATTCTAGTCTCAAGACTACTTCAGTGCAAATTCATCTCTGTGCTATTAGTGCCTTTTATTCACCATTGGACAAGAAACCACTATCCATTCATTCCTTGTTTGAATAGATTCATGAAAGGCCTCTACCATACCAAGCCTCCTCCCATTGTCTGGGACTTCAGTGTTCTGCTATCTACCCTGATGGTCTGCTTTGAACCTCTTTTGGTTTCTTTTCCTCTAGCATCTTGGAAAGTGGTCTTCTATATAGCACTCGCATCTGCTTGCCGAATCAGTGATCTTCAAGCACTTGTCTCAGACCCACCCTGTACAATATTCTATTAGGTTCTTCACACACATCCCAAGTTCCTCCTGAAAGTCATCTCTGTATTTCATCTCAACTAGTCCATAGTTCTACCTGAGACCACATTTTTATACTGGTGAGGCACCTCTACACACATTGGACTGTAAACAAGCACTGGCTTACTATTTGGATTACATCAAACCTCACAGAATTACCACAACCCTTTCTGTCATTCGATCCTAACAGATTTGGAGCTGCTGTCACCAAGAGAACCATCTCCACATGGCTGGTGGACTGTTTCTCCTTTTGCTATGCTCGGGCTAGGCTGACGCTTGTAGGCCGGGTCACTGCTCATAAAGTTTGAGCAATGGCGACTTCAATAGCCCATCTTTGTTCTACACCTAATGAGGACTTTGAATTCCAAACACTAACCTACCTTCTAAGCATCATTATCCCAGGACAAGCAGGCAGCATATTTTTACATGTGGGTGATGTCATCCATGGAGCCAGGTATGGCCAGTGTAAAAGTGTACTGTTATGTTAAGCTTTAGAAACTTTAAGACTCCCCTCTGTAATTCCCCTACCTGAGCACAGTGTATTGATGCACCTTTTTGTCCCGTTTGTCTTGACTAGATTGTAAACTCTTTTGAGCAGGGACTGTCTCTTCTTGTTTTGTTGTATAATGCTGCATATATCTAATAACATAGTAAATAATGGCAGATAAAGACCTGAACAATCCATCCAATCTGCCCATTAGTTATACCCATTAAATATAAATGATTATTTATTTTAAAAATTCCTTCCCTGCCTATCTAGTAAGCGGGTTACAATAGAAAACATACAAATTAACTTGTCTCTTTTTCTGCGTCTTAAACTGTAAAGTCCACCTGGTATTGTCCTAGGTTCCAAATGCTGAAGTTGCTGTCCAAGCTCACTCCAGCCTATCCAACCATCCTGATTGCAGGATATCGACCATAAAGTCTGGCCAATAACATCCTCATGTTCCAAGTTTAGTGGAGTTCCCATTGATGCCCTCCTCAGCCCATCCTATACCAAACCAAAAGAAGTATAAGAAGAGATTGGAAGACCTAAATATGTATACTCTGGAGGAGAGGAGGGACAGGGGAGATATGATTCAGGTATTTAAATACATGAAAAGATATTAATATATAGCCAAATCTTTTCTAGAGAAGAGAAAATGGTAAAATTAGAGGACATAATTTGAGGTTGCAGGGAGGAATCTGAGGAAATACTTTTTTATAGAAAGGGTGGTAGATATGTGGAACAGTCTCCTTGAAGAGGTGGTGGAAACAGAGACTGTGTCTGATTTCAAGAGAGCCTGGGATAGGCACATGGGATTTCTCAGAGAGAGAAAGAGATAATGGTTACTGTGGATGGGCAGACAAATGGACCATTTGGCCTTTATCTGCCGTCATGTTTCTAAATCACCACATAAGGGACACAGACCGTGCAAGTCTGTCCAGTACCAGCCTTAGTTCTTTTTTTTTTTATAAATATTTTTCTTTATTAGAAATTTTGTATACAAGATAAAAGATACAACACTCTGAAAACAAGCACAACCTGAAACAGAACTTAAGATAAGATAGTCTACTGTGTGGTTTGGCCTTAGTTCTTTAATTTACATCCTTTGTTTTCTAATTAGAGATCCTCTATGTTTATCCCATGCTATTTTGAATTCTATCATAGTTTTCCTCTCCACCACTTCCCTCGGGAGGGCATTCCAGACATCTACCACCCTCTCTGTGAAAAAGAATTTCCTTGAATGGTGAGACCTTAGCTAGAACTTCAACAGAACGAGACTTGGGAGTGATCATCAGCGCAGACATGAAAACTGCTGATCATGTGGAGAAGGCTTCATCTAAGGCAAGACAGTTGTTAGGTTGCATCCGCAGGAGTTTCGTCAGCCGGAAGCCTGAAGTCATAATGCCATTATACAGAACCATGGTGAGACATCATTTGGAATACTGTGTGCAATTCTGGAGGCCACACTACCGAAAAGATGTGCTGAGAGTAGAGTCGGTGCAACGGATGGCCACCAGGATGGTCTCGGGGCTCAAGGATCTATCGTACGAGGAAAGGCTGAAAAATTTGTGGCTGTACTCACTTGAGGAACGTAGGGAGAGAGGAGACATGATCGAGACATTAAGTATATTACCGGCCGTATCGAGATGGAAGAAGAGATTCTCTTTCTCAAAGGACTCTCAGCCACAAGAGGGCATCCGCTCAAACTCAGGGGCGGAAAATTTCATGGCGACACCAGGAAATATTTCTTCACCGAGAGAGTGGTTGATCCTTGGAACAAGCTCCCGGTGCAGGTGATCAAGACAAACAGCGTGCAAGAATTTAAGAGCAAATGGGATGCCCATGTGGGATCCCTTAGAGGGTTAAGCCAAGGGAACCTGTCACCATGTGGGATCCCTAGGATAGTAGACTTGGGGGTGGGTCAGTAGAGTGGGCAGACCTGATGGGCTATGGCCCTTATCTGCCGTCATCTTCTATGTTTCTATGTTTCTAATATTGCTCCTGAGTCTTCCTCCTGCAACCTCAAATTATGCCCTCTTGTTTTACCATTTTCTCTTGTCTGGAAAAGATTTGGTTCTATATTAAATACCTGTATCATATCTCTTCTGTCCCTCCTCTCCTTCAGAGTAGACATATTTAAGTCTTCCAGTCTCTTCTCATACTTTTTTTGGTTCAAACCCCTTACCATTTTCGTCGCCTTCCTCTGGACTGCTTCATGTCTTTTTATATCCTTTTCATAAGTCTTTTTATATAAGAGATGTAAATGAAGTGGTCTTGGATAAAAAAAGTTTTACCTTGAATTATTTGGATTAGTGATATTTTTTTTCTTTTTCATGATATTTTTCTTGTATTTTGATTGTGATTGTCAAAATTATAAAACTAATAAGAAATATAAATTAAAAAAAGAGTAAAAGAAGTGAAAATGAGCTAAGTAACAGTTCAGAAGTTTGTTTCAAATGATGTGAATATAGAAATTTGAACACGCATGGCAGTGTTTTCCAGTTGGACTAAGTACTATATCTTCTGAAAATTTGTGTGACTCACCTATGAGTCCTTTACAAGAATTATATCATTAGCTTCCCTATTGAGACGGATTAAGAAGAACTGAGAAGATTTATGAGTGTTTCTATAAGAGGATTAGACATTAATTTTATGAGTTAACTATATGGAGTAATGAAATTATCGTATTTTTTGCTCCATAAAACGCACCTGACCATAAGACACACCCTAGATTTAGAGGAGGAAAACAAGAAAAAATAATTCTGAACCAAACTCTTCCTGCCAGGCTCAGCACCCAACCCCATACTCCTTGCCAGGATCTGCACCCTGTCCCCCCTCCCTGCCAGGCTGTATACCCTGTCCCCTCTCTGGTGGTCTAGTGGTAGACTGAGACAGGGCAGACAGGCCTAGTGTCTGGCAGGCAGGTAGTGACAGGGCAGGCAGTCTCCAAGTCCCAGTTACTAGGGGGAGCTACTTGGCCAGTTTCATCTTTTATAGACAATGTGCAGGAATGCATCAAGGTTCCTATACAGGACCACAAATCCCACAATGCAGCAGGGTGGCACCTTATAACTGAGGGCTGATGTCAAAGCCTCCTGTCAGATGCTGGAGGCATTTGGGCTGGGCTTACCAGAAGGAAATGAGACGGAACTGGAACTTCTCCTCTTGGTCTTTCGGCTTCCTGCGCTCCAGGAAGCCCCATAGATTCCCTTCTGGAATTGTAGACCTCCTGCAACAGAGCCCCGGCAGAGGCTGGACACGCAGGGTTGGATGGAGCCGGAGAGGATAAAGATGTTTCGAGTGCCATTAGGGGAAAAGTTTCTCCCACATCTTCCCCCAAAGCCAGGTCATTTCCTCCGGCATGTTGAGGCAAAACTGTGAAGAAGCGGTCGATGGCTTGCTGGATGGGCGTGGAAGATAGGGCTGGCGAAGGAACGGCCCTTATCACCGTCTTCCTTTTTGAATGCGGCATAGCAAAAGAACTACAAAAGGTAAGATGACTTCAATGGAAGGCACCAGCTATCGTCGGTTCTACCACAGCTTCTCACACTACCACCATCTTGGGACACCCCCTAAGGTGGAGCCTCACCATGGTCCTTGTCAATATGGTATTGATGCTATAGCAGATACCCCCACATGTCAAGTGATAGTTTTCTGCCTGTTGAGGGTCAAGACATATGAGAGCAGTATGCCAAGACCCTGTTTAATTTAGTAGACAGAACACACAAACGCACATCCTTTATGGCATTGAGCAGCCAGATTATATGACTCTCATTATGTAGATTGTGATAAGAACATAAGAAGTTGCCTCCGCTGGGTCAGACCAGGGGTCCATCGCACCCAGCAATCCACTCATGTGGCGGTCCATCAGGTCCATGACCTGTAAGTGATCCTTTGTCTAAAACCTTTCAATACCCTTTCATCATCCTATCTCTGTCTCTCTCTATATCCCTCAATCCGCATATCCTTCAGGAATTTGTCCAATCCCTCTTTGAATCATCTTAATGTATTCTGTCCTATTACATCCTCTGGAAGCGCATTCCAGGTGTCCACCACCTTCTGAGTGAAGAAAATTTTCCTAGCATTGGTTCTAAACCTGTCCCCTTTCAATTTTTCCAAGTGCCCCCTTGTTCTGGTAGTTCCCAATAGGCTGAAGAATCTGTCCCTTTCCACCTTCTCTATGCCCTTCATGATCTTGTAAGACTCTATCATGTCTCCTCTGAGTCTCCGCTTTTCCAGGATGAAAAGCCCCAGCCTTTCTAGCCTCTCAGCATATGAAAGGTTTTCCATACCTTTTATCATTCTTGTCGCTCTTCTCTGAACCCTCTCAAGTATCTCCATGTCCTTCTTTAGGTACGGCAACCAATATTGGACACAGTGATGATAGTTTTATATTCAGTCACCAAAATCATTCATCAAAAAATGTGCCAGTGAAAGGACCCCAAAGTAAGCACAGTTACTTACTGTAATAGGTGTTATCCAGGGACATCAGGCAGCTATTCTCACATGTGAGTGACGTCATCCATGTGACCCTGATGCGGACAGCCTCGCTTGTAGAAAACTAAGAAGTTTTGAGTCTGCCGCACCGCGCATGCGTGAGTGCCCTCCCACCCAGCACAGGGTGCGTCTCCTCAGTTCAGATAGCTAGCAGAGAAGCCAACCAGGGGAGGTGGGTGGGTTGTGAGAATAGCTGCCTGCTGTCCCTGGATAACACCTGTTACGGTAAGTAACTGTGCTTTATCCCAGGACAAGCAAGCAGCCTATTCTCACATGTGGGTGACCTCCAAGCTAACCAGGATGGGATGATGGGAGTGTTGGCAGCTTAGGAGAATAAATTTTGTAATACTCTCTGGCCAAAATTGCCATCCCTGGAGAAAACATCCAGACAATAATGAGAGGTGAAAGTATGAACCGAGGACCAGGTGGCAGCTTTGCAAATTTCCTCAATAGGAGTGGATCTGAGGAAAGCTACTGAAGCCGCCATGGCTCTGACTTTGTGGGCTGTGACTCGACTCTGTAGATGCAGTCCACCCTGAGCATAGCAGAAAAAGATACAAGCAGCCATCCAATTGGAGATGGTTCGTTTAGAAATCGGATGTCCCAACTTGTTTGGATCGAATGAGACAAAATGTTGAGCAGATCTGTGTGGTTTGGTGTGTTCCAAGTAGAAGGCCAAAGAATGCTTACAGCGTGCCAGACTTTAATAATAAATGGGATACCCATGTGGGATCCCTATGAGGGTCAAGATAGGGAAATTGGGTCATTAGGGCATAGACAGGGAGTGGGTAAGCAGAGTGGGCAGACTTGATGGGCTGTAGCCCTTTTCTACCGTCATCTTCTATGTTCTATGTCCAGGGCATGAAGAGCTGATTCTCCAGGATGAGAATGAGGTCTTGGAAAAAACACTGGAAGTACAAAGGATTGACTGAGATGAAATTCTGAAACCACTTTAGGTAAGAATTTAGGATGAGTATGGAGGACCACCTTGTCATGATGGAAAACTGTGAAAGGTGGATCAGCAACTAAAGCTTGCAGCTCACTGACTCTTCGAGCAGATGTGATGAGGATAATGAGAAACACCACTTTCCAAGTGAGATATTTCAGATGAGCCTTATGCATTGGTTCAAAAGGAGGCTTCATCAACTGAGCAAGAACAACATTGAGATTTCAAACCACTGGAAGCAGTTTGAGAGGAGCTTTGACATTGAAAAGTCCTTTCATGAATCTGGAAACCTTGGGATGAGCAGAAAAGGGTTTCCCTTCGATAGGCTGATGGAACGCAGCAATTTCACTAAGATGGACTCAAATGGATGTAGATTTGAGGCCAGAGGTAGATAAGTGCAAAAGATAATCCAAGACGGAAGACAAGGAGGTATCTCGAGGCTCCTTGTTATGAGAGATGCACCACATAGAAAATCTAGTCCATTTTTGGTGGTAGCATTGTCTAGTGGCAGCCTTTCTGGAAGCCTCTAAAACATCCCAAACAGGTTGAGAAAACTGAAGAGGAGTTATGTTGAGAGGTACCAAGCTGTCAGGTGTAGAAACTGCAGGTTGGGATGAAGAAGAGATCCTTGTCTCTGTAAGCAGAGATGGAAAAATTGGTAGAAGATATGGCTCCCTGCTGCTGAGCTGAAGGGAGAACCAGGGTTGCCTAGGCCACCGAGGAGCTATTAGAATCATGGTGGCATGATCGTTCTTGAGCTTGACAAGAGTCTTGAGAATGGAGGGAACGTATACAGGAAGAGATTCGTCCTTTCCATAAGGAAAACATCTACCTCGAGACGATGAGAGTATAACCTGGAGCAGAACTGAGGCAGTTCTTGGTTGTGGTGAGACGCAAAGAAATCTATTTGAGGAGTTCCGTACTGAGAAAAAATGTGATGAAGAGACGAGAAATTGAGTGTCCATTCATGAGTTTGCAGAAGACGACTCAGTTTGTCCGCCAGACAGTTTTTCTCTCCTTGAATGTAGACAGCTTTCAAGAAGGTGTTGTGATGGATCACCTAGTCCCACACCGTTTGAGCTTCTTGACAAAGAGGGAGAGATCCTGTTCCTCCCTGCTTGTTGATGTAGTACATGGTGACCTGATTGTCCAAGAAAGGACTACCTGGTCGTGAAGAAGATGTTGAAAAGCTTTGAGAGCATTGAAGATCGCTCTGAGTTCCAAGAGATTGATATGACACTGATGATCCATGCTGGACCAGTTGCCTTGAGTACGGAGACCATTGAAATGAGCCCACCAAGCGTAGGTCGAGGAGACTTTCGTGAGGACCTTCTGATGAGGGGGTGTCTGGAACAGTAAACCTCTGGAGAGATTGGAAGAGAGCATCCACCAGTGGAGAGACTGTCTCAACGAAGGAGTGACTGTAATGTGTTGAGAGAGTGGGTCACAAGCCTGTTCCCACTGAGATGCCAGGGTCCACTGAGGAATTCTGAGGTGAAGTCTGGCAAAAGGAGTCATGTGAACGGTCGAAGCCATGTGACTGAGTAATATCATCATGTGTCCCCGCTGAGAGTGAAGAAAGGGAAGACACTTTGTGGCAAAGCTGAAGAAGAGTATCCAGACGTTGCTGAGGAAGGAATGCTCTGAGTGGGATAGCGTCCAGAACAGCTCCGATGAACTGCAGATTCTGAGAGGGCTGAAGGTGGGATTTGGGAAAGTTGATTTCGAATCCCAAGTTTTGTAGGAATCACGTAGTCCGTTGGATCACTACAATAACCCCCTGAGATGTTGAATCTTTGATGAGCCAGTCTAGGTAGGGGAACACCTGGAGACCATGGTTCTGCAGAGCTGCTGCCACCACCACTAGGCACTTGGTGAACACTCTCGGACATGATGCCAGGCCGAAGGGTAGAAGTCTACTGAAAATGTAGATTCCCCACCCAAAATCTGAGGCACTGATGGGAGGCTGGATGAATGGGAATCTGAGTGTAAGCCTCCTTGAGATCCAGAGAACACAACCAATTGTTCTGATCTAGAAGGGGATATAAGGATGCAAGGGACAACATGCGATACTTTTCTTTGACCAAAAATTTGTTGATGGCCCTGAGATCCAATATTATAGGCTGTAGATCGCTCGTCTTTTTCGGAGCTAGGAAGTAACGGGAGTAAAATCCCCTGATCTGATGTTCCAAAGGAACTTCCTCAATGGCACGGAGATGAAGCAAAGCTTGAGCTTCCTGAAGAAGAAGGGTGGTCTGGGATGGATTGAAAGGATACTGTCTTGGAGAACGCTCTGTTGGAATCTAAGCGAAATGAAGAGAGTATCCTTCCCTGACTATTGCCAGAACCCAGAGGTCGGATGTAATGGTCTCCCATCGATGGTAAAAATGATGGAGATGACCTCCTATGGGAAGAGGGGAGGTCAGAGGCAGAACGATGGAGGTTATGCTATGAGACAGTCAAAAAGGCTGATGTTTCTGTAGCAGAAGGCTGAGGTTTCTGTTGCTTCTGCTGTTGTTTCTTGGGGAGTTCTCAAGTGTAAGGAGCTGCCCTTGGAGGATAACGCCTCTGATAGGATGGAAGAGGCCGAGAAGGTTTAGGAGGAGCTGTCTTAGATTTTGGTCTGATGATGGAACCAAAGGATTTCTCATGCTCAGACAACTTCTTGGTGGCGGCCTCTATGGATTCATCAAAGAGGTCATTGCCTTCACAAGGAATATTGGCCAGACGATCCTGAATGTTGGGATCCATATCAATAGTGCAAAGCCAGGCAAGGCGGCACATCACTAATGAGAAAGCAGTGACCCTCGAGGATAGTTCAAAGGCATCATAAGAGAACTGAAGAAGGTGCAACCTGAGTTGCGCCAAAGTAGCAATGACTTGTTGGAACTCTAAAAGCCTGTGTTGTCCAAGGTCTTTATAAAAACCAGGGAGTATATCAATAAAATACTTGAAATAAGTAGTAAAGATAAAATTATAATTTAAAACCCTAGAGGCCATCATCGAATTTTGATAAAGACAACGGCCAAACTTGTCCATGGTCCTGCCCTCTCTTCCAGGAGGTACGATAGCATAGACCCTGGAAGGATGACTTCTCTTTAAGGAAGATTCCACAAGAAGGGACTGATGAAATAATTGGGAGTTCTCAAAGCCTTTGCAATGTACAGTTCTATACCTCGATTCCAGCTTGCCTGAAACAGCAGGAATGGCATAAGGAGTCTCTAGGTTTCGTTTGAAAGTCTGAGAGAAAAGTCTATTCAGAGGAAGTTTGAGAGACTCCGCAGGAGGCCGAACCATACTCATTTCCTCTAAATCCTCCTTAGAGTACTTAGAACCAGCGTCCAATTTAAGATCCAGGTTCTCAGCCATTTGACAGAGGAAGGATGAAAAGGACAATTGATCCACCAGAGTATGGCCTCGAGAGGGACTTGATGACCTTGAGGCACCTAGCATGGAAAACGAAGGTGAGGTCTCTTTGGAGTACTGATATCCCAGGGAATAAACGGACTGGGGCGAGGTACTGAAATCAGCTGAGCCCTCAGGTTCTGCCACTGGTGTCCTGTCTCGAGGAGTTGGAGGCCTTTAAGAACTGGAGGGCCTGGACGAGGAAGGCTTCTCTCTGAAGGAGGACCTGCACCTTGATGAGAGTCTCGACCGGCGGTGAGAGTGCTGCCTAGAAGCAGGTCTCGTACGAGGTCGAGGAGACTTTGCCCTATGCCTTGAAATGGGCAATGCCTGAAATGAGGATATAGGGCTAGAAGCTGTAGATCAAAGTCCCATAGACTCTGTGGTTTGAATTGAGGAATCTGAAAGCACTCCCAAAGACGCGGCTCCTTGTATGGAGTGTGAGGATTCCAGATGAGACATTTGCAAAGACTTGACTCCTTGCATAGAGTGTGTATATTCATCTCAAGGCACAGGCAAGGACTCGACCTCTTGTGAGCCTGCTGAATTCCCAGGCTGGATTGCAGGAAGCAGAGTCGAGGCAGGACTATATTTGGTCAGTAACTGAACAAATTTCCACTCTAAAATGGTCTGGATAGTAGCCTGCAATTGTGGATCCGAGTATGAAACTGGACCACTTGCTGAGGCTAAAGGCTCAGAGGTCGAACATGAAGAATGCTTCGACTTGGAAGAATGATGTTTGGGTAGCTTGAGGACCACCGCTGGAACTGTCTTCCGAGGTATCTGACCTGAGGGAAGCCCAGGAGAAGACATGGCAGATTTACTCAAGGTCTTGGACGTTCCAAACGAGGAAGGTCTGATGAGAGTCGAGGTCTTGGAGGCAGGAGGACACCCCATAGCAGGCTGGACCGAATCGGAGGTCGAGGTCAAAGGTGCAGTCGAGGTTTCCATACCAAAAATCTTCCCCACTTGAACTCGACGACATTTGAGGGCTTGAGATGGAAGAGTAGCACAGCGAACGCACGACTCCGGGCAATAGTCAGGCCAAAGACACTTAAGGCACCAGCGGTGTGGGTCAGTGAGGGAGATCGCACGCTGGCACTGACTACACTTCTTGAAGCCCGTGACCAGCTGGCAACTCAGTTTCAATGCCAAAAAATGCAAAGTCATGCACCTGGGAAGCCAGAATCCATGCAAGATCTACACCCTAAATGGCGAGATCCTGACAAGAACTGTAGCAGAAAGAGACTTGGGAGTGATTGTCAGGGAAGACATGAAGTCGGCAAACCAAGTGGAGCAAGCTTCATCCAAAGCAAGGCAAATCATAGGTTGCATACGCAGGAGTTTCATCAGCCGTAAACCTGAAGTCATTATGCCACTATATAGATCCATGGTGAGACCGCACCTGGAGTACTGTGTGCAATTCTGGAGGCCGCATTACCGCAAGGATGTGCTGAGACTGGAGTCGGTCCAGAGGATGGCCACCAGGATGGTCTCGGGACTCAGGGAGCTCCCGTACGAGGAGCGGTTGGGGAATTTGCAGCTCTACTCACTCGAGGAGCGTCGAGAGAGGGGAGATATGATCGAGACATTCAAATATCTCACGGGCCGCATCAAGGTGGAAGAAGACATCTTCTTCTTCAAGGGTCCCGCGGCAACAAGGGGGCATTCGTGGAAAATCAGGGGCGGGAAACTGCACAGTGACACTAGAAAGTTCTTCTTCACTGAAAGGGTGGTTGATCACTGGAATAGTCTTCCACTTCGGGTTATTGAGGCCACCAGTGTGGCGGATTTTAAGGCCAGATGGGATAGACATGTGGGATCTATCCGCAAAGATAGATAGCGAGGATCACTGGAGTGGGCAGACTTGATGGGCCGTGGCCCTTATCTGCCGTCTATTTCTATGTTTCTATGTTTCTATAGCCGCTGCCGCAAAGTTGAAGCCCGCAGGCTGAGGACGTGTGACAGGCCCTGCCAGTCAGTCGATTAAAAAATTAACTTTTTTTTTTTTTTTAAACAAAGACCAAAAGAAAAGCACAGGGACATGGTAAGAAGTAAAGTAAAACACAATCCGCGGGGAGAGAAGGCACAAAGCGAACTAAGTTCAGTGCAGAGCGTCAAAGACAGACTTCTCGGCTCCGCGGAAAACTGAGAAGACGCGCCCTGTGCTGGCGGGCGGGAGGGCACTTGCGCATGCGTGGTGCGGCAGACTTGAAACTTCGGAGTTTTCTACAAGCGAGTCTGCTTGCGAGGCTGTCCGCCTCCGGGCTCCGTGGATGACGTCACCCACATGTGAGAATAGGCTGCCTGCTTGTCCTGGGATATTGCATATTACTTAAGTGACAAACCATGTAAATGGAGAAAAAGACCTGTGTCCCCAGGGATATAGAATAAACTAATATCCCAAGGACTCTCCTGCTTCACAATTAAAATTGAGGCAGGGAACACACCCCTAGGTTAAAAAAAACTTTTTACCAGTTCTATTCTTCAAATTGGATCAGTCTTTCAAATTCTTCAACTCAAATATATCAAAGAAACAAAATAACCACTTAACTGCAAGTAGTCCAATTTCTCAGAGGCAGAATGAGAGAATAGCAGAAATTAAAGTTCCGGGGCTTCAGCACTATCTTTGTCTTCATGATATTTTTTTTTTCTGCTTGCTCCCAGATAGCAGCTCACTTTATAAGGAACTGTGAAGTGAGCTGGTATCTGGGAGCGATCTCACTTTATAGGGGGGGACACTGAGGTCTTTTTTTCCATTTACATGGTTTGTCACTTAAATAATATGTATACTTTGGGTCCTTTCACTGTCACATTTTTTAATGAATGATTTTGGTGATTGAATTAATTTTTTTCATTCAACTTTTGTGGATAGATGTTTCATATTAACATTTTCAATAGCTAAGAAGTTATGAATGTTTTTTTATTTTTTAGTTTAAATGTATTAATTTGTATAGTTGATGTCTGTGTCAATTTAATTTGCCATAATTACACATTGTTTTGTTTTTGTTCCTCTTACTAAATAGATTATCTTCGTCAAAGCTATGGGCTGTCTATGGACTTCAATTCACCAAATGACTACAATAAATTGGTGCTGTCACTGTTATCTGGACTCCCAAATGAAGTGGACTTTGCTATTAATGTATGCACTCTTCTATCAAATGAAAGCAAACATGTTATGCAACTTGAAAAAGATCCAAAAATCATCACTTTATTACTTGCTAATGCAGGGGTATTTGATGACAGTAAGTTTATTTTTTTTTCAAATTTACTTCATTATAATTGCTGTTTTTGCTTTGCAAAATTCTGTCTAGTTCCCTTTTAGTTTTCCTTCAAAGAGCAGGATTAAATCGGGCACACACATATGTAAAGTCATCCAGCAGTGCTGGAATGGAACCACTATTCCAAAGCTCAGTATTAGTGTAAAGTTCTGAGCGTGCGCAGGTCTTCCCTCTTGTAGCAGTTTTCTCAGTCTCTCAGTTTTTATTTTCTGCTCTGCAGAATAGATGTGAAAACAAAGGGGTCAATGTTCAGTTGCTACAATGAGCGTTTTAATTAATTAAATACAACTTTCAATGGTCAAAAAATGGATGTTTAGTGCCGCCATCTCTAGAGAATGGCAGTTGCTGAATATTTGATAATGGCGGTCAGTGCCAGAACTTATCCAGATGTTGTAATATTCAATCTGCTATCTGTAAAATCTTTCTGGATAACCTAGAACAACCTTTAATATGTCCTAAGTCATCTGAGTACGTTATCCAAGTAATGGACTGAATATTGCCACTATAAGTTTTTAGACTATCCTTGCACTTTCACTATAAGCTTTTAGACTTTCCTTGGCACTGTCAGCAGCACTTTATCTATATAGCAGGTGCTGCTGGATAAGTAGTTTTTAATACTGACTCTAAATACGAGTATCATGTATTGAAGAGATTTCTTGACCTCCACTTGGCTCCAACATTTATTTGTCTTTTTCTCTTGAAAAAAACATTTAGTTTCCTTTGTTAGTTGGTTGTTCTGCAAAAATATCTGACAGGGTTCCAGCCTTGTCCTCAGTGTTGGAGAATGATCCAAAACTTTGATACCCTTTCCAGATGCCTGATTTGTCTGGACTTGAACATAATCAGGCTGACTACAAACATTACGTCTCTGCAAGCCCGAAAGGACCAAATGACCTGCTTCAGCAATCAGTGTGGAGAATACACTTCTTGCCCAGAAGAGAGAAAAGAGAACATTACCTGTGCAGGATGCTTGATGTGGATAATCATCTTTGTGTAAGATGGTACAGTTCAATAATTGAGGAATTTGACAAAAAACTGTTCTGGATAAAGCAGAAATCCTACAAGTAGTCATGCTTTACAGCTGGCAGCTGAGATATGCTTTTATGTTGTGGACAAGAATAGCTAGTCCAGTTGGACTTATTTATCTTCTTTGGGGTTTTTTTTCTATTTAATTGACTTTCTATTTAATAGATTTTTTTTGTGGTTGTGGCAAACTTCATAACGGTAGAGAAAGTGAAGTTGCTTACTTGTATTGTGTGTACTCAAAGCAGACTCTCCTCACTCTAGTAGATCTTTTTCTTTGGATGTTGCCTTGACCTCCCTGTACAGTAACTTTTGAGTCCTTTTATAAAGAAGCAATATGAGGGATCTTTCAGATTAACACAGACCATTTCAGAGGCTTCCAATCACAGGCCTTATTTCAAGGCAACCTTTAATTCCTTATCCCATTAGAGCAGTCCAAATGAGTGGGTTAACCCCCCTCCTCTTTACCAGGAAGTGGAGGCAGAGAACAATGACAATTCAGTGATGTCATTACCAGTATAAGGTGTAGTACTGTCCTGGAACTTGCCAGTATTTCTCTGCCTCTTTCAGATGATGCAAGCTGAATTGGTGCAGCAGGATTTATGAGTGTAAAATTACATTACATTAGTGATTTCTATTCCGCTTGTACCTTGCGGTTCTAAGCGGATTACATTAGAAGATGGCTGGTCATTTCCAGGCGATGACAATACAATACTTTACATTACTTTACAAACTTTGCATACCTTACTTTACATAACTTTACATACATTACTTTACATAGATTTACGTAGGTTTACTTTGCATTACTTTACATTGCCTTACAGTACTTACATAACTTTACATTACATTATTTTACATAGCATAACTTTACATTACAGAAAGTTAGATTCAGTTTATAAGTAGAGGTATCGGACGTTTTGAGATAGTTAGTGGTTACAATGTTTCCGGGTATGTATTGAAGTATCGTCATAGAGCAGGGGTGCCCAATACGTCGATCGCGATCAACAGGTCGCTCGCTCAGGGGACCCCAGTCAATCGCAGAGCGGGTTCCCTTTTCCCCTCCTGACTGGCCCGCCTCTTGAAGAACGCCAGCCAATCAGAGTGCTGGCAGGGCGGGGTGAACGTCGGTGGCGTACCAATGGGGGGGTGGTCCGCCCCGGGTGCACAGCCAGTCAGGTCCGGGTCCTCCTGCCCTTCCTTTCCCCCAGTCCGCGCTCGGGGCTCGCGCCTGCCTGGTCCTGTGCCGCCGCCCAAATGGTGCTGTTGGTTCTCGTGAGACTCGCAGGAGTTGACTGCACCATTCGAGCACCGGTGCAGGACCAGGCAGACGCACTCCGGACTCGAGTCTGGATTTCACTTCTGGCGCAGAAGGGGGAGCCAGCCGAGCTGACACCATTCAGGCAGCACAAGACCAGGCAGGCGTGCTCGGGGCTCACACCTGCCTATTACCGCCGCAGCAGATGGGGACTTGGGTAGCTGTCCAGCAGGGAAGGCTGCCGATGCAGCGCTGGACCGCCAGGATTGCATCAAGGTACCGGGGGGTGAGGGGATATTTAAAATATCAGGATAGCCATCTAGGGAGGGAGGGATTTTAAAAAGTACAGGGGGGTATGATTAAAAAAGGTACTGGGGGTACGTAGGGAGATGATTTAAGGTACTGGGGGCATGTGGGATGGTTTAGGGTACGAGAGGGGTATGGGGTCTGCCTGTCACTAGGCCTGCCTGCCTGCCCTGTGTCCTGTCCCTGCCTAGCGGCAGTGGTTTGGGGGAGGGCAGGGAGACAGAAGGAAAGAAGGGAAACAGAAAAAAGAAAGGGGGCATGAAGAGAGAAAAAAAAGAAAGGGAGGCAGGGAGAAAGAAAGGGAAGGGAGAGAGGAAGAAAAAGTTGGGGGAGGGAATGAGGTCTGGAGGAGAGGAAGCATACAGGCTGAAAGAATGGAAGAAAGATTGGATGCACAGTCAGAAGAAGAAAGTGCAACCAGAGACTCATGAATACCAGACAACAAGGTAGGAAAAATTATTTTATTTTAAATTTAGTGATCAAAATGTGTCTGAATTTATATCTGCTGTCTATATTTTGCACTATGGCCCCCTATTACTAAACCGCAATAGCGGTTTTTAGCGCAGGGAGCCTATGAGTGTTGAGTGCAGCGCTGGGCATTCAGTGCAGCTCCCTGCGCTAAAAACTGCTATTGTGGTTTAGTAAAAAGGGTGTGGGGGTATATTTGTCTATTTTTGTATGGTTGTTACTGAGGTGACAGTGCATAGAGTCATCTGCCTTGACCTCTTTGAAAAAACCCTGGAATAGGAATGATAATTAACATTTTCTCAGCATACAGTGTGCTTTGTGGTTTTTTAAAATTTTTTTATTGTTGATAGATCATTTTAAAAGTGGTCATTTTAAAAGTAGCTCACAAGCCCAAAAAGTGTGGGCACCCCTGTCATAGAGACTTGATTAGATGTTGCCTGAAAGGGAGGAATTGCAAGGAAAGTGCGGTAGGGATAGGAAATGAGGGGAGATTAGGTTGTTGGGATGTGTTTTTTGAATAGTATGGTTTTGATATCTTTTCGGAACGCTTTATAGTCAGTAGTTGTGATCAGCAGCTTGGAGATGGTGGGGTTAAGTTTCGCTGCCTGTGTAGCAAGTAGGTTGTCATATAGTTTTTTGCGTCTAGTGCCTTTGAGTGGGGGGGTAGGTGAACGGGATCTGGGTTCTCCTTATTCTGGGTGAAAGGTTTCGGTGTAGGCGGTTGTTTAGGTAGATAGGTGTAGTTCCGTTTAGTACTTTGAATAGTAGACAGTATAGTTTGAATTGGGTTCTTGCTCGTATCGGTAGCCAGTGAGAGTCTAGATAGGCATTGGTGATGTGATCATATTTTCCTAGCGAATAGATGAGAGAGCTGTGTTCTGTACTGTCTGTAGTTGTTTA
Source organism: Geotrypetes seraphini (assembly GCF_902459505.1). NCBI lineage: Eukaryota > Metazoa > Chordata > Amphibia > Gymnophiona > Dermophiidae > Geotrypetes > Geotrypetes seraphini. Next base: position 66,342,640 of record NC_047092.1, read on the forward strand.
ATCAAGTTGGTGGGACATGGTAGATAAAGGATGTTGCAGTAGTCTACAAGTCCTAGCACAAGTGATTGGACTATGATTCTGTATTGTACTTTGTCAAATAATTTTCTTATTTTCTGCAGGTTACGCATGGTGAAGAAAGCTTTTTGGATAGTTTTGTTGGTATGTATTTGCATTGTGCAGCACCTGTCTATCATTACTCCCAGAATTTTGAGCGAGGGCTGTATTGGGTATTTGATTGCATTTGCCACCAATTCAGTTAAGGTTGGTTCTTTGTCTTTTTCTAGCAGTAGGAATTTGGTTTTATCTGTGTTCAGCTTCAGTTTGTGGTTAGTCATCCATGTTTCTACAGTTTCCAATGTTGTTTTCAGGCGTCCTGATGAGGCGTCCTGAATGTTGAAGGGGAGAAGGATTGTTATGTCGTCTGCGTAGCTGAATGATACTATATTTAGGGTGTCTAGGGCTGTGCCCAGGGAGGATACGAAGAGGTTGAATAGTATGGGCAATAATGGGGATCCTTGCGGTACTCCGCAGGGGTTTGACCAAGGGTTCGATATGAGATCTTTTGACTTTACTCTATAAGTTCTAGTTTTAAGGAATCCTTGGAACCAGTTGAGCACCCTACCCGAGATCCCTATGGCGTCAAGTATCTAGAGTAGTATGGAGTGGTCTACTAGGTCGAAAGCCGCTGAAAGATCTAGTTGGATGATTAGTATCCTGTTTCCTTTACTGAGGTGCTGTCGGGCTATATCCATTAGAGATATGAGTAGTGTCTCTGTGTTGTGGTTTTTTCTGAATCCTGATTGTGATGGATGTAGTGTCTTATAGGTAGTTGGAGAGATATTGTGCTACAAGACCTTCTATTAGTTTGACGTATAATGGGATTGAGGCGATGGGTCTGTAGTTGGCTGGGTTATTAATTGGGGCTTTGAGGTCTTTCGGTATGGGGGTGATTATTATCTCGCCTAGTTCTGATGGGAACTGACCATCAGTGAGCGTGGATTGTAACCATTTCATGAGGCTGGCTTTGAACTTGATGGATGCGGTTGTTAGCAGGTACGATGGGCAGTTATTCAGATCACATGATGTTTGACTGTATTTGTTGTAGAGTCGGTTCATGTCAGTCCATTGTACTTTAGGGAAGTTAGTCCAAGTTCTGTCTGCTAATATGGCTTCATCCATTGTTGGATTTAATATAATCTCATCGAGGATGGTTAATGATTTGTTGAAGGTGGTTCTGATAGTAGTGATTTTGTGCTTGAAGTAGTCTGCTAATTGGTGGGCTGAGGGAGATTGGTTTCCTTGGGTGGCTAGGAAAGGTTTAGTGTCAGTGAGTTTTCTTACAAGATTGAAAAGTACTTTTGAGTCTGGTGTTTCAGTGCCAATTAGTTTGGAGTAGTAGGCTTTCCGTTTTTCCTTTAATTTGATTTTATACTGTTTGATTTGGTTTCTCCATGCTGTTTTAGTTTGGTCTTGTTTCTGTTTTTTCCATATTCTTTCGAGGTGTCTACAATGCCTTTTTAAATGGAGTAGTTCGGAGTCGAACCATTTGTCTGAGGGTCTACAGATTTTCCCAGGACAAGCAGGCAGGTATTCTCACTAGTGGGTGATGTCATCAGACAGAGCCCCGGTACGGACGTCTCACAAGCACGTGTTGCTTGTAGAAACTTAAAAGTTTCTAGATGCCCGCACCGCGCATGCGCCGGTGCCTTCCCGCCCGGAGGTCCGGGTGTGTCTCCTCAGTTCTTTTCTTTCCGCGGAGCTGAGAAGTTCAACTTCATCATGCGCTAGCTGAATTCAGTTAAATTTGCCTTCCTTGTCCGCGTTTTCGCTTTATTTTAATTACAGTTAACAGTACTTTTCTTTTTCAAAAAAAAAGAAGATTATTTCCTCCGGCGGGTCGAACGGGCCGGCCACGTGGCTCAGGCCCACTGGCTTCGACCTCGCGGCGGAGATTTTCCGGCCTATGTCCCGGCCAATCACCGGGTTTAAAAAGTGCAGCAAGTGCCAACGCGCGATTTCACTCACGGACCCTCACCGGCGCTGTTTGCAGTGTTTGGGCCCTGACCACATTCCGAAATCGTGCAGGCCTTGCTCTACCCTTACGGCACGCTCATTCAAACGGCGTTGCCTACTGTGGGAATCGATGTTCAAGATGGACGCAGCTAAGGATCCCTCAGCCTCCACTTCATCTGATACCTCCCCGGTTTGGGCGAAACCGGTATCGACCCCTCCTGCATCGAGTGTAGTGAAACCGGCATCGTTCATCCCGACACCATCCACGAGCTCGACGTCGGTGCCTGCCCTGGTCTCCTCGGTTCAGGTACCTCTTCCTTCCACAGTGCCACCAGTGGTCATCAAAGTGCCGAAAGCTACTAAGCAGAAGCACTCGACCTCGAAGGAGCGCGATGACCGTGCAGGAGGACCCCCTTTCGGTGCGGATCCCTCCCTGTCGGCTTCGCTACGGTCCATGCTGGAAGCTCAATTCGTTGAGCTCATGCAGACCATCGGACCCGGGCTCATCGCTGCCATACAGGGTGACCTCCCGGTACCGGTCCAAAGGGGCGGTCCGCCCCCTCCCCCTCCTCCACGCCGTTCGACCTCGAAAACCGACGAGGACGAACGGGGGAGGGCGGCGATGCCCATGTGGCAAGCCTCGCTTACCGATATGCCGCCATTAGAACCCATTACGCCTCCGCGCCAACATGGGACCAGACCTCCGATCGATACTCAAAGCCCTGGGCATAGTCAGGAAGAGTTCTTCCGTACTCCTTACCAGACTTGGGTAGCATCGCAAGAATCCGCAACCCCAGTTGCGATCCACCGCTTCCAGCCCTATCCACCACTTGGGGGCTTCGGGAGACCATGCGATGCACAGACGATCCCGATCCCCGTCCCGCCACCGAGACGGGCACCGATCAAGACACTCATCCTGGCACTCTTCACGCCATTCGGAGGTGTCACCGCAGAAAAAACTGCAACGTATGGGATATTCCTCATCAGAGGTGTCCCCTCCGGAGGGACCGGAGTACGAGGAGACAACCGTACCCGATTCTCCTTGCCACTCCCCGGTGTCCATGGACCCGGAGGCCTCTTCCTCCTCCAGCCCGTCCCACAGACCGACGCTGGCGGATCAATTGTCTTTCTCATCATTCCTCCGACAAATGGCGGATGATCTGGATGTAACCCTTGACACGGGCTCCCGATACTCCAAAGAGTATTTGGACACCATGCATTTACCTAACCCTCCAACGGAGTCGCTTCGGCTCCCCCTGCATAAATTGCTGGATCAGACCTTCATGCAGTGTTTCGAAACACCGTACTCCATACCGGCGATTCCCAGCAAACTCGATGCTCGATACCGCATCGTGCACCATAAGGGGTTTGAGGGCCCTCAACTCTCCCACCAATCCCTTCTGGTCGAGTCCTCTCTTAAACGCTCTCATCCCTCTCAGGTCTACGCCTCTGTACCGCCGGGCCGAGAGGGGAGAACGATGGACAAATTTGGTAGAAAATTCTATCAAAACTCCATGATGGCGTCACGGGTGCTGAACTACAATTTCTTTTTCTCTTCCTATCTGGAGTTCTTCTTGCCGGTGCTCCGCAAGTTCACTCCTTTCATAGACACCCAAGCTCGATTCGAGTTCGAGGAAGTGGTAGCCTCCCTCTCCCAATTACGCCTCCAGCTGATGCAATCCTCCTTCGATGCATTCGAACTCTCGGCACGTGCTGCCGCAAGCGCGGTAGCCATGCGTCGCCTGGCATGGCTCCGTACAATCGATATGGATCCCAACCTCCAGGACAGACTCGCCAACGTACCATGTGCGGGAGCTGACCTGTTCGATGAGTCTATCGAAACTGTTACCAAGAAGCTGTCGGATCACGAAAAATCTTTTCAATCCATCCTGCGGCCCAAACCCAAACCTCAACAGTCTCGAACCTCCAGGCCACCCCTGATCTACCAGCGGCGTTACATGCCCAGACAAACGCCCGCTGCGAGACAACCTGCGAAGAGACAACCTCCCCAGAAGTCTCAGCAAAAACCTCAGACACCGGTTGCACCTAAGGCTCCCCAGCCCTTTTGACTCCCCTCCTGGGAGCATAACCGACACCGTTCTGCACTCAGCCTCTCCCATAGGGGGCCGCCTCCATCTTTTTTACCATCGATGGGAGGCCATAACCACGGACCTATGGGTCCTTACCATCATAAGAGAAGGATACTCTCTTCAATTCCATCGGGTCCCCCCGGACCATCCTCCAAGAGAGTATCCTTCAAACTCGACACAGACCGCCCTTCTTCTTCAGGAAGTCCAAACCTTACTTCAGCTTCGAGCTGTCGAGCCGGTCCCGTCAGACCAATTGAACCGAGGGTTTTACTCCCGGTACTTCCTCGTCCCGAAGAAAACGGGCGACCTGCGACCCATTTTAGACCTTCGGGCCCTCAACAAGTTCCTGGTCAAAGAGAAGTTTCGCATGTTGACTTTGGCTTCTCTATACCCCCTCCTCGAGCAGAACGACTGGTTATGCTCCCTGGATCTCAAAGAGGCCTACACTCACATCCCCATTCACCCGGCCTCCCGAAAGTTCCTCAGATTTCGGGTGGGAAATCTGCACCTACAGTATCGAGTGCTACCATTCGGCCTATCTTCGTCCTCCAGAGTCTTCACAAAGTGCCTGGTGGTAGTGGCCGCGGCACTCCGGGACAGGGGTCTACAGGTGTTCCCATACCTCGACGACTGGCTCATCAAGGCCCCGTCAGCCCCAGAGGTCACTTCGGCGGCCTTGGCTACAACCTACTTCCTCCAGAATTTGGGCTTCGAGATCAACTTTTCCAAGTCTCATCTACAACCCACCCAGTCCCTCCCCTTCATCGGAGCGGTCCTGGACACCACCCGACTCCGAGCATTCCTGCCTCTGCAACGCATGGAGTCTCTTCTTCATCTCTGCCAGTCGGTGTCTACTCGACAAACCCTACCGGCGAGACAACTGATGGTGCTCCTGGGCCATATGGCCTCCACAGTACATGTGACACCCTTTGCCAGACTCCATCTCAGGATCCCCCAGTGGACCCTGGCATCACAATGGAATCAGACGTCCGATCCACTATCCAAACACATCTTAGTCACACCTGCTCTTCGGCAGTCTCTACTTTGGTGGATGACCTCTTCGAATCTATCCAGAGGTTTGCTGATGCACTCTCCCCCCCATCAGAAAGTTCTCACAACCGATTCGTCGAATTATGCATGGGGGGCCCACCTGGATGGTCTCCGCACCCAAGGATTCTGGACCAGTGCGGAAAGACTACACCAAATCAATCTACTGGAACTCAGAGCCATCTTCAATGCGCTCCAAGCTTTCCAACACCTACTTCACGACATGGTGATCCTCATTCGCACAGACAATCAGGCCGCCATGTATTATATCAACAAGCAAGGAGGCACGGGCTCGGCCCTCCTTTGCCAGGAAGCTCTACGAGTCTAGGACTGGGCGGTGCGCCACAACGCCTCCCTCAGAGCAGTCTACATTCAGGGGGAGAACAACGTCTTAGCAGACAAACTGAGTCGTCTACTACAACCGCACGAATGGACTCTCCATTCCAGCCCCCTTCACCAAATCTTCACGCAGTGGGGGACGCCTCAGATAGACCTCTTTGCGGCTCCCCACAACTCCAAACTGCCTCAGTTTTGCTCCAGGATCTACACCCCTCATCGCCTCGAGGCAGATGCTTTTCTACTGAACTGGGGGAAACGATTTCTATATGCGTTCCCACCATTCCCGCTGATCCAGAAGACTCTGGTCAAGCTGAAACTCGAACGGGCCACCATGATCCTAATAGCTCCTCGGTGGCCCAGACAACCTTGGTTCTCCCTCCTACTTCAACTCAGCAGCAGAGAACCAGTACCACTTCCAGTGTTTCCTTCACTACTTACTCAACATCAAGGATCACTGCTTCATCCCAACCTGCAGTCTCTCCACCTGACAGCTTGGTTCCTCTCAACGTAACCCCTCACCAATTCTCTCAAGAAGTGAGGGAGGTCTTGGAAGCTTCCAGGAAGCCCGCCACTCGACAATGCTACTCCCAGAAATGGACTAGATTCTCCTCATGGTGTGTTTCTAAATCAAAGGAACCTCAGCGAGCTTCCTTATCTTCCGTGCTGGACTATCTCCTACACCTATCTCAATCCGGGCTCAAGTCTACATCCATACGAGTCCACCTGAGCGCTATTGCGGCATTCCACCAGCCCCTACAAGGGAAACCCCTCTCGGCCCATCCGGTGGTCGCCAGATTTATGAAAGGACTCTTCCATGTTAACCCTCCTCTCAAACCACCCCCAGTAGTTTGGGACCTCAATGTAGTCCTTTCCCATCTCATGAAGCCCCCGTTTGAACCACTCAACAGGGCCCCTCTTAAGTATCTCACCTGGAAAGTGCTTTTCCTGGTAGCCCTTACGTCCGCTCGCAGAGTCAGCGAACTCCAGGCATTGATGGCGGATCCACCATTCACAGTATTCCATCATGACAAGGTGGTCCTCCGCACTCACCCGAAATTCCTGCCTAAGGTGGTCTCCGAATTTCATCTCAACCAATCCATTGTACTTCCAGTATTCTTCCCTAAGCCCCATTCTCACCACGGAGAATCGGCCCTTCACACTCTAGACTGTAAACGTGCGTTGGCTTTCTACCTGGATCGCACCAAGCCACACAGAACCACTCCTCAACTTTTTGTCTCCTTCGACCCTAATAAGTTGGGAAGACCCGTATCAAAGCGCACCATCTCTAATTGGATGGCGGCTTGTATCTCTTTCTGCTATGCCCAGGCTGGATTATCACTTCCTTGTAAGGTCACAGCCCATAAGGTCAGAGCAATGGCAGCCTCAGTAGCATTCCTCAGATCAACACCAATCGAGGAAATTTGTAAGGCTGCCACCTGGTCCTCGGTTCACACATTCACCTCACACTATTGTCTGGATACTCTCTCCAGACGGGATGGACAGTTTGGCCAAACAGTATTGAAAAATTTATTCTCTTAAGTCGCCAACTCCCCCTCCATCCCACTGAGGTTAGCTTGGAGGTCACCCACTAGTGAGAATACCTGCCTGCTTGTCCTGGGATAAAGCAATGTTACTTACCGTAACAGTTGTTATCCAGGGACAGCAGGCAGCTATTCTCACGTCCCACCCACCTCCCCTGGGTTGGCTTCTCAGGCTAGCTACCTGAACTGAGGAGACACGCCCGGACCTCCGGGCGGGAAGGCACCGGCGCATGCGCGGTGCGGGCATCTAGAAACTTTTAAGTTTCTACAAGCAACACGTGCTTGTGAGACGTCCGTACCGGGGCTCTGTCTGATGACATCACCCACTAGTGAGAATAGCTGCCTGCTGTCCCTGGATAACAACTGTTACGGTAAGTAACATTGCTTTTTGTTTTTAGTTTTTATTGGGGCTAGCTCGTTCATTGTAGATTCACTTAGTGTACGCCAGTGAGTTACGAATTCTTTGGGGTTGATGTGTTCAATTGCGAGGTCTACAGTGTCCCAAAAGGTAGTGGGATTGATTTTCTGTCGTGTATTGAAGAGTGTTTTTTGGGGTGCGGGTTTGTGCTTGTTTTGAGCCCAGTTTATAGTGAAGGTGTATTTGTAGTGGTCTGACCAGAGAAAGGGGTGCCAGGCACCGTTAGATATGTGGATGGTTTGTGTGTCGAGCGAATGCTGCAATGTCAAGTTGGTGGCCTTTTTCGTGTGTGGGTTCGGGGTTAAGGATCTGGTAAGATAGTGTATAGAGATATGAAAGTATTCCCGCTATTTGGTTGGAGGAGTGGTCTTCTAGATGGAGATTTATGTCTCATATGAACATAACATAAGAACATAAGCAATGCCTCTGCTGGGTCAGACCTGAGGTCCATCCCGCCCAGCAGTCCGCTCACGCGGCGGCCCAACAGGTCCAGGACCTGTGTAGTAAACCTCTATCTATACCCTTCTATCCCCTTTTCCAGCAGGAAATTGTCCAATCCTTTCTTAAACCCCGAAACTGTTCTCTGCCCTATAACGTCCTCTGGAAGCGCATTCCAGGTGTCGACCACACGTTGGGTAAAGAAGAACTTCCTAGCATTCGTTTTGAATCTGTCCCCTTTCAACTTTTCCGAATGCCCTCTTGTTTTTTTATTTTCTGAAAGTTTGAAGAATCTGTCCCTCTCTACTCTCTCTATGCCTTTCATGATCTTGTAAGTCTCTATCATATCCCCTCTAAGTCTCTTCTTCTCCAGGGAAAAGAGACCCAGGTTCTCCAATCTCTCAGCGTATGAAAGGTTTTCCATCCCCTTAATCAGTCGTGTCGCTCTCCTCTGAACTCTCTCGAGTAACGCCATATCCTTCTTAAGGTACGGCGACCAATACTGGACGCAGTACTCAAGATGCGGACACACCATTGCCCGGTACAGCGGCAGGATAACTTCTTTCGTTCTTGTTGTAATACCCTTCTTGATTATACCTAGCATTCTATTCGCTCTCTTAGCAGCCGCTGCACACTGTGCCGTCGGCTTCATTGTCATGTCCACCATTACCCCCAAGTCCCTTTCCTGGGTACTCTCAGTCAATAACATCCCTCCCATCGTATAATTGTGCCTCGGGTTTCTGTTTCCCACATGCAATACTTTACACTTCTCAACATTGAACTTCATCTGCCATCTCTCAGCCCATTCCCCTAGTTTGTCCAAGTCCCTTTGCAATTCTTCGCATTCCTCCTTCGTCCGAGCTCCATTAAATAGTTTGGTGTCGTCCGCAAATTTTATTATCTCACACGTCGTTCCTGTTTCTAGATCATTTATGAATATATTAAAAAGCAGCGGCCCAAGCACCGAGCCCTGTGGAACACCACTCGTGACCTTCCTCCAGTCCGAGTAGTGGCCCTTCACTCCTACCCTCTGTTTCCTTCCCTCTAACCAGTTTCTGATCCATCTATGCACGTCTCCGTCCACCCCATGGTTCTTCAGTTTCCGGAGTAGACGTTCATGAGGCACCTTGTCAAAGGCTTTCTGGAAATCTAGGTATATGATGTCTATGGGGGTCTCCTCTGTCCATCTGTTTGTTAATTCCCTCGAAGAAGTGCAATAAGTTAGTCAGGCACGATCTTCCCCTGCAGAAACCATGTTGGCTGGATATCAGAAGTTCGTTTTTTTTCAAAATGTTCATCGATGTTTTCTTTTATCAGTGCTTCCGCCATTTTCCCCGGAACCGAGGTCAGACTCACCGGTCTATAGTTCCCCGGGTCACTCTTGATCCCTTTTTAAAGATGGGCGTAACGCTGGCTATCTTCCAATCCTCCGGGATCACACCTGTTTTCAGAGATAGGTTGCAAATTTGCTGTAGTAGCTCCGCTATTTCCTCCTTTAGTTCCTTCAGAACCCTTGGATGGATTCCATCCGGACCTGGGGATTTGTCAGTTTTTAGTTTTTCTATCTGCCTGTACACATCATCAAGGCTCACTTCCATGGATGTTAACTTTTGTGCTTGATTTCCATTGAAGATTTGTTCGGGTTCCGGTATGTTGGTTGTGTCTTTGCTTGTAAATACAGACGAAAAGAACATGTTAAATCTTTTCGCGACCTCTTTCTCTTCCTTCACCGCTCCCTTCCAGTCTCCGTCGTCCAGCGGTCCCACCTCCTCCCTAGCCGGCTGTTTCCCTTTAACATATCTAAAGAATGGTTTGAAATTTCGTGCTTCCCTGGCTAGTCTCTCTTCATACTCTCTTTTGGCTTTTCGAACCACACGGTGACATTCTTTTTGATACTTCCTGTGCTCTTTCAAGTTTCCCTCAGATTTGTCCTTTTTCCATTTTCTGAATGAATTTTTCTTATTGCCTATCGCTTCCTTCACTATTTTAGTTATCCACGCCGGGTCTTTTGTTCGACTCTTGTTGCACCCTTTTCTGAATCTGGGGATATACAGATTTTGCGCCTCGTTCACCGTGTCCTTGAAAAAGGACCAGGCATGTTCCACCGTCTGCCATTTTTTGGAAGTGTTCCTAAGTTTCTTCTTTACCATTCCCCTCATTGCTTCGTAGTTTCCTTTCCTGAAGTTAAAAGTTGTCGCTATGGTTCTCTTTCCTTTCAGTATTCCTAGTTCCACCTTGAACTTGACCATATTATGATCGCTGTTTCCCAACGGTCCCACTACTTCCACCTCCTTTGCAGGTCCCCTCAGTCCATTTAGGATTATGTCCAGAGTGGCAATTCCTCTCGTTGGTTCTCTAACAAGCTGCTCCAAGAAGCAATCTTGTACAGCCTCCAGAAATTCTGTCTCCCTAGCGCAGCTTGAGCTTCCAAGACTCCAGTCTATCCCAGGGTAGTTGAAGTCTCCCATAATAACCGTGTTACCGCTTTTGCATTCTCGCTTCATCTCAGCTTCCATTTCTTCATCGATCTCTCCGGTTTGTCCGGGAGGACGATAGTATAGGCCTATCTTTATTTCAGGCCCTTTCCTTCCCGGTATTTTAACCCATAGTGATTCTAGCTTGTTGGCCATCTCTGCTATGTCCATTCTTGTCGATTGTATGCTTTCTTTTATGTATAGTGCTATTCCACCGCCTTTCTGTCCTGACCTGTCCTGGCGATAGAGCTTGTACCCCGGCAGTGCTGTATCCCATTTGCTTTCCTCATTCCACCATGTTTCAGAGATTCCAATGATGTCTATGTCTTCTGCAATGGCCATGGCTTCTAATTCCCCCATTTTGTTTCTTAGGCTCCTTGCATTAGTATATATGCAATTTAGCTCCTGGAATTTTGTTGCCTTCATTTCCTTTCCCTGTGTTTCGGTCTTTAGAGTCTTCTTTTTGGCTACAATCTTTCTACCTTCCTCTTCTTGGTTAGTCGACTCCTGTAAATTGTCCCTTGTTTCTTCCCAGCCTTTTTTCCCCTCAGTATCTTCATAGGATACCTTCTTCCGAATCATCGATGCTTGGTCGACTGTCGGCTTTCCTCTTCTTCTTAGTTTAAAGCCTGTTCTATTCCTCTTTTGACGTTGTTTGCTAGAAGTCTAGTTCCCGCCACGCTCAGATGCAATCCATCTCTCCTGTAGAGCTTGCTCTTGCCCCAGAACATCGTCCAGTTCCTCAAGAAGTGGAATCCTTCTTCCTCACACCATCTCCTCATCCACGCATTTATTGATTGTAGTTCTTCTTGCCTTTTCACATCTGCCCTCGGTACCGGTAGGATCTCTGAGAACGCTATCTTCTGGGTCCTCGTCTTCAGCTTCCTTCCCAAGATCTTGAACTGTTCTATCAGCGTGCTTCTTCTGTAGTCCCTCCTGCTGACATCATTCGTCCCGATGTGGATCATTACTGTGGTCTCTTCCGTCTCAGCTCCATCCAGGATCTTTCCAATTTTGTTCACGATGTCCTTGGTTCTCGCTCCCGGGAGGCAGGTCGATCCTCTCTCCCTCCTGCTATGTGGCTGTCCACATGCCTCAGGATCGAGTCCCCCACTAGGATCGCTGACTTTCCCTTCTTCAATGTTCGCTTGGGTCTCAGGTCAGTGTCCTCGGTGTGCTCCGCTCTTTCTTCCTCCGGGCATCGACTGGCCAATTTCTCTCCCTCGTGTGTTTTTCCTCTATGGGTGTCTTCTTTGAGGTCTTCTGCTTCTTGTTCTCCCTTCGATGTTGGTGTGACTTCTTCTTTCTTCTGTAGTTTGTTCTCTTCCACCCTCCTCTTATATGCTTCCTCAATGAATTCCTCGAGTTCCCTGACTTCCTTCTCGATGTGTCTCTCGCTCATGAAGTCTTCAGCTGTTCTGAATGGGTCTTCCGTGGTGTAAGATCCTTCTAGCTCCTGTATCTTGTCCTCTAGTCGCTTGACTTCCTTCTTCAAGCTTTCCAGCTCCTGACACCGACCGCATACATACGACTGTCTCCCCGAGGGGAGGTAGTCATACATATGACAGTCAGTGCAGAACACTGGAAAGCTCATCTTCTGGTTTCCCTCTGCTTCCATTGTTGTTCCTACTTTAATATAACACTTTCTTAAGTGTTATATTAAACACTTCCTACTGCGCCTTCTTCTTATGTGTGCTGCCTTCGCTCTACCTTACTATACTTGGTTTGTGTGTTTGTTCCTTGTGTGCCTGCCTCTTTCTGCGCCTGCTTCTTGCCTTCTTCTTGTGTGTGCTACCTTACTGCCTTCTTCTTGTGTGTGCTGCCTTTGCTCTACCTTACTTTACTGTTGCTTGTGTATGTTCGTTCCTTCTGCGCCTGCTTCTTCCGTACCTTTCAGTCTTTCCCTGGTGCTCTTGGGTGTAGTAACTTGGCCCTTCTTGAGGAGTAAGTTATGTGTGGAAGTTAGTGAGTTCTGGAAAATGAATTCTTTGAGTTCTTGTTTTGAGGAGTTCCATTTTCCTGGCGTGACATAGCAGAGAAGACAAGTCAGGTTTCCTGTGAGTGTGTTATCGGAGAGTTGACAGGCTAGAAGGTCCAGATGAGGGGATGAGTGCTTGGCTAGGACTTTTAGGTTGAGGTTGTTTTTTACTAGGATGGCTAGCCCTCCCCCTCGTTTGTTTTCTTGACAGACTAGCTCTAGTTTATATCCTTTTGGGTAGAATTCTATTATGCTTGGGTCAGAGTCCGATGTGAGCCAAGTTTCAGCTAAGAATAGGCAGCCTAGTTGTTCTTTAGTCAGCCAATCTTTGATTAGTTCCACCTTCGGACTGATTGATCTTATGTTCATGTATGTGCATTCTATTGGTGTGAATTTTGTGAGGGAGATGGGGGTACTGATTGAGTTGAGGAAGATTCTTGGAGGTGTCTGGTGTTTTTGAGTGTTTGTCTTGGGCTTTGGCGGAGGTCGTTTTCCCCAGATAGTAGGAATGTTTTCTTGGCTGGAGAATGGACATGGTGTCAGAGTTCTAGGGGTGTGGAGTTTCCTAGCTGGTTGGGTTTGTCTGTAGGATGTTGTCAGGATTGAGATAGAGTATGTATGGTATCCTGCTGTTTTCCAGTTGGATATGAGAAGGGAGAGCAACAGGAGGACAAGCATGATTTTAGGTGGGCGGGTTGCCATTGTTGATGAGTAAAGGTGCTGGGGAGTTGGTTGTGATATCCACAGTTAATAATTTAATCCTGGGCACCTTTCTCTTCTTTTTTTTTACTTGTCTGACACTGGCAAAGAGGAGTAGGAGAGCTGTGAACTAGTTGCTCAATATCTCTGAGGCAAATGCAATTCAGTTCTCTAATATCAGATCTTTGTGGAAGATTGTAAATGACTAGGTATTTGAACTTCAGAAAGAATGATTTTTTTTTTTTTTTTTCAGTGTAGGCCTGATTCACCAGGGTTCAGTACTGAGACCATATGACCCTTGTGGTATGGTCCTTGGGTAGATAGAGCTTCTAGAGATTGGTACAAAGATCCTTACACTGGTTAGTCAGATCATCCATAGTCCCCCTCCCCCCACCACCGAACCTTAGCCCATAGGCTTTTGCTTGGCAAAGCCTGCTGGCAGGGGAGGCATGCCGCCCAGGTCTGATTAGAAATCCTGTTAATAGGAGTTAGGGAGATCTATGCATTCTAACAGTGAGGTAAGTCTCAAGTTGGAGAGTTGTATCCACCTATTTCTATATCTTTTATTCCTTCCTTCCTTTTTTTTTTTTTTTTCTTCTTTCTCCCCTCTCCCCCCACCTCGCACAGGAGCTCAAGTTCTGGCAAGGAAAGAGCGAGATGGTTGCAGCTGATGCATGCTCCTCCTGCTGCTAAGGCTCAATGTTGCAGTTAACTAGCTGCAGTCTGTAGATGAGGTCTATGCTTGGATCTAGAAGCAATTAGGGATTTTTGTGCTAAAGTGGTTAGATTTTGTTCTGTAATCAGCGGAAATGGAACCATTTTTTTACTTCAGCATATTGTGGGCTTGCATCAGACCAGCTGTGAGGAGATACTACCCTTCGCTTTTCTCTCCTTTGCCTTGCCATGGTTGCAGCTGGAATGGTCTACAGGATTGGCCTCTATATAGTTAGCCCTGGGCTGATTTTTCTGAAATTATTTTGGGTGTAGGAGCTGTCCGATGCCTTTTTGAAGCAGAAGGCTAGGTCTTGTGTGGCTGGGTGCCCTGATAGATAATTCTTCTAGGCCAGGGGTGTCAAACTCTGCCTCGGTATAATAATTGGCCTGCGAGACAATAACAAATTGGCCTGCCGGTAGACTTTTTTTTTTTTACCCAATCGGCTCCCAGTACACATTTTTTTACCCAGTTGGTTCACGTACTTCTCCAACAAGACGTCCTTCACGTGGATGGTGGGGAAGCTGGTGAGGGTGGGGGTGGCCGCTCTTCAGATTTCCTCCAGGGTCTTGCCCAGGTGCAGGAACGGGAAAATGACTGTGGGAGCCAGGGCCAGCATGGCTACATTACGTACTGCCGCCTGCGTCATCATTGCTACTGCTGCTCGTCACAAGCGTTTTCCTTTGTGCCATGGTGGCGGCAACTGCCATCGCCGCTCAGGTTCGCCTAGTCCTCCCGGTGCTGTAGACCGGCTAGTACTCGTTCTTGAGGCTGCACAGAAAGTTCCAGAGCTCCGTGTCAGGATCTGTGACCATGATTTGAATAATGACCAGATAACAAAAAGTAGAAAAAATAATTTTATTTTCTGTTTTGTGATTACAATATGTCAGATTTGAAATGTGTATCCTGCCAGAGCTGGTGTTAGACAGCAAGCATGAACTAGGACCTAAAAGAGAGAGGAAAAGTCTTTTTTTTTAAATTTATTTTGTTTATATCATAGAGCCGGAGGTAGTAACCCTATACTTCTACTAAGACTAAAAGGTCCTTTTATTAAGGTACGCATTTAGCGTATGCTAATCTTTAGCGTGCGCTAAATCGGTTAGTGTACTTTAATAAAAAGACCCCTAAGTATCTTAATAAAAAATTAGGCCTGTGACTTAGTCTATGTTTTATATTTCGGCCCCTTATGTGATTGAGTTTGACACCCCTGGTGTAGAGGGACCACATCCACCCTTCTGCAGTCCTCCTGTACCCCTCCCGACTCTAGAGACTCATTAAAAAGGTCAGTCAGTGGAACCACCAGAACTTCCCTAAGTTCCTTCAGCACCCTTGGATGTACAGTGTACCATCTGGCCCCATTGCTTTGTCTACTTTTATTTTAGTTAGCTCCTCGTGAACACAACCCTCTTAAAATTGACCAGGGTCTAGCACTCCATCCCTGCAGTCCCGTCCCTGGCGATTCAGCTGTGAACACAGAAATATTTGTTAAGCAATTCAGCCTTTTCTTTACCAGCTTCTACATATTTCTCCTCTTCACCTTTGAGTCTCACAATTCCACTTTTGCACTTCTTCCTATCACTTATATATCTCAAAAAATGCCTGGTCTCCCTGTTTGGTCAGCTATGTTTTTTTCTTCCATTTGCATCTTTGTTTTCCTAACTACATGACCAGCCTCTTAATTTTCCAGGTATTTTTTCCTATCTTCTTTTCTGTGATCTTTTGTAGTTTATGAAAGCTAACCTCTTATTCTTTACCTTCTCAGCTACTACTTTTGAGAACCAAAGCTGCCTTCTTTTCCTCTTACTTTTACTTACTTGCCTCACAAAAGGGTTTGTCGCCCTTACAATTACTCCTTTCAGTTTTGCCCACTGCATTTCCACTCCTTCCAAATGTTCCCATCCAGACAACAGTTCCTTGACCTAATCCCCCATCTGAACAAAGTTAGTTTTTTATTTTTAAGTCTAGAATCTTTGCTTTTCAATGAGCCATCTCTATTCCCATCTTAATATTAAACCATAGCATGTAGTGATCATTGGATGCCAGATGATCACCCACTGTAACATCAGAAACACTTTCCCTATATGTAAGTACTAAGTTCAGTTTGACCCCAACCCGTGTGGGTTCTATTACCAACTGCTGGAACAGTTCTTGTAGAGAATCCAGGATCTCCCTACTTCTAGAAGACCCCGCAATAGGGATACCTTAATCAACATCCAGCATGTTAAAATTGCCTATTAGTAAAACTTCCCTTTTTTAGATAGATTCTGAATGTCTACTGTCGTGTTTTCCCAAAAATAAGACAGTGTCTTATATTCATTTGGGGCCCAAAAAAGGCACTAGGTCTTATTTTCGGGTAGGGCTTATTTTTTTCATGTACATGATCACCTTTCCCTTCCTCTCCTTCACCCCAATTCTTCCTCTTTGCTTTCCCCCACATGTGCAACATCTTTCCTCCCCTCACTCAACATCTTTCTATCCCTCCCATCCCTCTGTGCAGCAGAACCCTTTGCCCAGCTTGCATCCTTCCTTCCCATCTCTCATGCAGCAGAACCCTTGAGCACCCGCTGCCGCACCCACCGTGCAGCCGAACTGCTGAACCCCCGCTGACCCTTCATCCTTCCCTCACAACCCATCCCCGCCGACCTTGACCATAAATAGCTTGCTGCAGAGGAGTGTCGGGCCAGCAGCACTCAGGCTGCTTCATGGCCTTCTCGCTGGGGCCGTCTGTACTGATTTGGTCCCTTCTTTAATAGATTCATACCATCCCTGCTCAGCAGCCCTTGGAAAATCATCCTATAGTCCATTTAGCCAATACGTTCTCAGTGACGCCATCCACATAGCCACGCATTCATCTCCAGGATGTGAGCTTCTCTGCCCTGGCCTTTACTCTTGACAGAGAGGATGAATGAGAATACCACCTGCACACCTGACTGCTTCACCTTCTCTGCCAGAGCCACAAAGTCACTTTTGATACATTCACAGTGGTACCTGGCAGTATCATTAGCGCCAATGTGGATGAGCAGCATTGGATAATAGTCATCAGGTTTGATGAGTCTCGGCAAGCTGTTCATTACATATTGGATTTTGGCACCAGGCAGACAGCATTCCTCCCAGGACATCTTATCTGGTCTGCAGATGAATAGCACAGTTACTTACCGTAACAGGTGTTATCCAGGGACAGCAGGCAGATATTCTTAACGTATGGGTGACGTCACCGACGGAGCCCCGGTACAGACCTTTTTAACTAGAAAGTTCTAGTTGGCCGCACCGCGCATGCGCGAGTGCCTTCCCGCCCGACGGAGGAGTGCGTGGTCTCCAGTTAGGATAAGCCAGCTAAGAAGCCAACCCGGGGAGGTGGGTGGGTCGTAAGAATATCTGCCTGCTGTCCCTGGATAACACCTGTTACGGTAAGTAACTGTGCTTTATCCCAGGACAAGCAGGCAGCATATTCTTAACGTATGGGTGACCTCTAAGCTAACAGAGAGGGAGGAGGGATGGTTGGCCATTAGGAAAATAAATTTTGTAACACAGATTGACCAAAGTGTCCATCCCGTCTGGAGAAGGCATCCAGACAGTAGTGAGTAGTGAATGTGTGAACTGAAGACCAAGTGGCCGCCTTGCAGATTTCCTCAATAGGAGTGGAACGGAGGAAAGCCACAGAAGCAGCCATAGCTCTGACCCTGTGGGCCGTGACAGGTCCTTCCAGTGACAGGCCGGCCCGAGCATAACAGAACGTAATACAGGCAGCAAGCCAATTGGACAGCGTTCGTTTAGATACAGGGTGACCCAGACGATTAGGATCGAAGGTCAGAAAAAGTTGAGGAGAGGAGCGGTGAGCCCTGGTACGGTCAAGGTAGTACGCCAGGGCACGCTTACAATCCAGCGTGTGAAGAGCCTGTTCCCCAGGATGAGAATGGGGTTTAGGGAAGAAAACAGGCAGCACGATGGACTGGTTGAGGTGAAAGGCTGAAACCACCTTAGGAAGGAATTTAGGATGGGTACGCAGAACCACCTTGTCATGGTGAAAAACAGTGAACGGTGGATCGGCGACCAGTGCATGTAGCTCACTAACCCTCCTGGCAGAGGTGATGGCAATGAGGAAAAGCACCTTCCATGTGAGAAGTTTGAGCGAGGTAGTAGCCAGAGGCTCAAAAGGAGGTTTCATGAGGGCTGACAAAACCACATTGAGGTCCCAGACGACTGGGGGAGGCTGAAGAGGTGGTTTGATATTGAAGAGGCCTCTCATGAACCGGGAAACCAGAGGATGAGCCGTGAGGGGTTTTCCAAGGATAGGCTCATGAAACGCAGTGATGGCACTGAGGTGGACTCTGATTGAGGTCGACTTGAGGCCAGCGTTGGAGAGAGAGAGCAAATAGTCCAGTACAGTTTCCACCGCCAGAGAGGTGGGATTGTGATGATGAAGAAGACACCAAGCGGAGAACCGGGTCCACTTCTGATGGTAACATTGGAGTGTGGAGGGTTTCCTGGAGGCATCCAAAATGCGACGGACTGGCTGAGACAGGTTTTCTGGAGAGGTCAGCCCGAGAGAAACCAAGCTGTCAGGTGGAGCGAAGACAGATTGGGATGTAGTAGAGACTGATGTTGCTGTGTAAGAAGAGTAGGAAACACAGGTAGAGGAATGGGATCCCTGGAACTGAGCTGAAGCAGGAGGGAGAACCAATGTTGTCTGGGCCACCGAGGGGCGATGAGAATCATGGTGGCCCTGTCCTTGCGGAGCTTGAACAGGGTCCGCAACATCAGAGGAAGTGGAGGGAAGGCATAGAGGAACCGATCCGTCCAGTCGAGTAGGAATGCATCCGGTGCCAGACGATGAGGAGAGTAGAGTCTGGAGCAGAACTGGGGCAGCTGATG
Organism: Geotrypetes seraphini; assembly: GCF_902459505.1. NCBI lineage: Eukaryota > Metazoa > Chordata > Amphibia > Gymnophiona > Dermophiidae > Geotrypetes > Geotrypetes seraphini. The sequence continues at coordinate 66,361,261 of NC_047092.1, forward strand.
GTTGTGAGGAGCTGCAAAGAGGTCCACCTGTGGAGTGCCCCATCGAGCAAAGATGGAGTGGAGAGTGGGAGGATCCAGGGTCCACTCGTGAGGTTGAAGGATGCGGCTGAGCTGGTCGGCCAGGGAGTTCTGTTCGCCCTGGATATAGACTGCTTTGAGAAAAAGATTGTGGGCTGTGGCCCAGGTCCAAATTCGGAGGGCCTCCTGACAAAGGAGACGAGATCCGGTGCCGCCTTGCTTGTTGATGTAGTACATGGCGACTTGGTTGTCCGTGCACAGGAGAAGAACCTGAGGATAGAGAAGGTGCTGGAAGGCCTTGAGAGCATAAAACATGGCTCTGAGTTCCAGGAAATTGATGTGATATTGACGCTCCTGAGGGGTCCAGAGTCCCTGGGTGCGTAGATCCCCTATGTGAGCTCCCCATGCATAGGGGGAGGCATCTGTGGTGATGATCATGGAATGAGGGGGCGGATGAAGAAGGAGGCCCCTGGAAAGATTTGAGGAGTTCAACCACCATTGAAGAGAGTGCTGAAGAGATGATGTCACAGAGATGGGATGAGAAAGAGGATCCCTGGTCTGCGACCATTGGTTGGCGAGGGTCCATTGCGGTATCCTCAAATGGAGTCGCGCCAGAGGAACCACATGGACTGTCGAGGCCATGTGACCCAGAAGAATCATCATTTGGCGAGCAGGGATGGATGGTTGGATGAGCACCTGTCGACAGAGGTGAAGCAGTGTCCGGTGCCGGTCGGCAGGAAGGAACGCTCTCATGGAGTTGGTATCGAGAAGTGCTCCGATGAACTGAAGGCGCTGCGTGGGAAGCAGATGCGACTTGGGATAATTGATCTCGAACCCCAAGAGATGGAGGAAAGAGATGGTGTGGTGAGTGGATTGCAGCACAAGTGGAGCGGTCGTTGCTTTCACCAACCAATCGTCCAAGTAGGGGAACACTTGAAGGTTGTGGGACCTGAGACAGGCCGCTACCACAATCAGGCACTTGGTGAACACCCTGGGCGAAGATGCGAGACCAAAGGGAAGCACCTTGTACTGATAGTGGTGATTGAGTATCTGGAATCGGAGGTAGCGACGTGAAGCCTGATGGATTGGGATGTGAGTGTAGGCCTCCTTGAGGTCCAGGGAACATAGCCAGTCGTGTTGAGACAGAAGAGGATAAAGTGTGGCAAGTGAGAGCATTCTGAACTTTTCCTTGACCAAACACTTGTTGAGGTTCCTGAGGTCGAGGATAGGACGAAGATCTCCTGTTTTCTTGGGTACCAAGAAGTAGCGGGAGTAAAATCCCTGACCTCTTTGGTCTGGTGGAACTTCTTCGATGGCATTGAGAAGGAGGAGGGATTGGACCTCCCTGAGGAGGAGAGGAGTTTGGGAGGAGTGAGAAGCAGACTCTACGGGAGGATGGTCTGGAGGAAGAGTCTGAAATCTTAGTGAGTATCCGTGACGGATGATGTTTAGAACCCACAGGTCTGATGTGATGGCCTCCCAGCGTCGTAGAAAGATGGTGAGGCGGGCCCCGATAGGTTGAGGCAGAGGCAGCGAGGGTTGGAGACTGGCTATGCCCTGGAGAAAAGAGTCAAAAGGGCTGAGGAGGCTTAGTTTGAGGGAGAGGCTTAGCTGTCTGGTGAGATTGCGAGCGAGCCTGAGAGTGTTGTTGCTGTTGTTGGCGAGGCCGACGAGATTGCTGTTGAGGAGGATTCAGCGGCCTAGCAGAAAAGCGACGTTGGTAAGAAGACTGAGGTCTGTATGGTCGTGTCGGCGGAGTCTTCTTTTTAGGCTTAATGAGGGTGTCCCATCTGGTCTCGTGAGCCGAAAGTTTTTGTGTGGTGGTATCTAGAGACTCCCCAAAAAGTTCATCACCAAGACAGGGCGCGTTGGCAAGGCGGTCTTGGTGGTTGACATCCAGGTCAGATACTCTCAGCCAGGCAAGGCGTCGCATAGCAATTGCCAGAGCAGAGGCACGGGAGGAGAGCTCGAAGGAGTCATAGATTGAGCGTACCATGAACTTCCTGAGCTGAAGGAGGGTGGAAATTTGTTGTTGAAACAAAGGGACCTTGCGTTCAGGGATGTACTTTTGCAGAGCAGAAAGTTGTTGTACCAGATATTTCATATAAAAAGAAAAATGAAATGAATAATTGTTGGCTCTGCTAGCCAGCATGGCATTCTGGTATAGGCGCTTTCCAAATTTATCCATTGTTTTACCCTCTCTGCCAGGAGGGGTGGAGGCATAGACACTGGAACCATGAGATTTCTTGAGAGTGGATTCTACTAGGAGGCTCTCATGTGGCAACTGGGGTTTATCAAATCCCGGGATAGGGATGACCCTGTATAAACTGTCCAGTTTCTTAGGGGCACCTGGAACAGTAAGGGGGTTCTCCAAGTTTTTATAAAACGTCTCCCGCAGAATATCATGGACGGGGAGTTTGAGAAATTCCTTGGGAGGTTGGTCGAAGTCCAAGGCTTCTAAAAAGGCCTGAGACTTCTTAGAGTCGGACTCGAGTGGGATGGAAAGAGCCCCAGACATCTCCCGAAGGAATTTTGTAAATGAGGACTGCTCGGGCTTGGAGGTGGATTCAGCCATGGAGGGTTCCTCATCAGTGGAAGAGGCATCCTCCTCGGTACCGAGGGGGGATTGCTCCCATAAGTCAGGGTCCCTGATGGCCGGCTCAGCATGGCGGGTTTTAGAAAGGGACTTGCCAGATCTCATGGATACGGTGCCGGGGGATGAAGACCGGTGCCGATCTCTGTCCCGGGAGGAGTGGTGTCGATCCCGGTCCCGAGACGATCGATGTCGATCTTGGGTTCGGGATGGGTCCTCCGCCGTGCAGGTCTGTAATGTAGGCTGTGCCGATAAGACCGGCATCGAAGTATTCATCGGTACCGAGGGGGTGGCCACTGGCGTAGTGGTGCGAGGCTCGGGCCGGACCGGTACCGGAAGGAGCGGTGCCAGCAGGGTTGGGAGCAGTTCCTGAAGCTGGTGCTCGAGTTGCTCCTGTAATTTAGTTTGGAGGATGGCCGAGATACGGTCCTCCAATGGGGGCACCGGTACCGTTTTACTTTTCTTCGGTACCATAGGTGCCGCTCTACGCTCCGGTGATGAGGAGGCCGATGAAGAGGCACTCACCGTTATCGGAGCGGAGCGCTTACGGGACTTGTGGGACGTCGGAAGGACCGGTGTCACCGCCGTGGCTGGAGGGCGCTCAAGGGAAGTGGAAGGCTTCTTAGCTGGCTTACCTGGCGCCATCGACCCCGCAGAAGGATCAGGTGGTGTCGATGTTGACGGTGCCGATTTCGGTGGTGCCGTCGACGTCGGGGTCGGATCCATAGCAGAACCGGTGCCGAAGAGGAGATTCTGCTGAATTTGTCTATTTTTAAGTGTGCGTTTTTGAAGAGTCGCGCAGCGGGTGCAGGTGTCAGCCCGATGTTCCGGACCCAAGCACTGTAGGCACCAGTTGTGTGGGTCCGAAAGGGAAATCGGGCGTGCACACCGCTGGCACTTCTTAAAACCCGGCTGAGGGGGCATGAAGGGGAATACGGCCTCAGCGAAATCAAAGTCGGAGGCTTGTATGATGGCAACAGGCCCCGCCGGGGCCTGTTGAAAAATAAAGGAAAAAATAAAGTTGTTTTTTTTTTTTTTTTTTTTTGTAAATTAGACAGAAAGGAAAAACCCGAAGGAAAAAAGCAGAAAAAATCAAAATAACGCGAGCGGGAAGGCAAAAAAGGAGTGTTCAACAGCCGTTGAATACCACATGCGTCTTCTTCGCTCCGCGGAAACGAAGAAACTGGAGACCACGCACTCCTCCGTCGGGCGGGAAGGCACTCGCGCATGCGCGGTGCGGCCAACTAGAACTTTCTAGTTAAAAAGGTCCGTACCGGGGCTCCGTCGGTGACGTCACCCATACGTTAAGAATATGCTGCCTGCTTGTCCTGGGATAAGCTTCTTTACCCCTCAGAAGGGAATTGCCAACTACCACTACCTTACGCCTTCTAGTGGTCACGGATCCAGTAATTTTTTGGATTTCAAGCTTTGGCCATTCCTCTCCCTGGGATGCTCTCATCTCCTCCACTTCTAGGACAGCATACTGGTTCTTCTATTCAAGGTTGGGGGGAGTCACAGTACCAATTTTGTAGTGTTCTGTAAACTGAGCCTAACTGCCTTCCCAGAGCACAGCCTCTTCTTTCCCATTGCTGGAAATCTTTGACGTCTCATGAACCATTTCATTGATGTACCTCTCATTCTCACGAATGCTTCTCAGACTTGGTACCTTCTCTCTCAGTTCCTTTATTTCCTTCATGTGGGATTCAAGCTGAAGACATCTTGGAACCACTCTGTCTGCACAGAAACAGATGTAACCTGAGCAGCAGCTTTGATGATACGATGTTTCACAGCCATACTATGGTGTAGAAGTACTGTATTTTTCGCTCCATAAAACACACTTATCCCCCCTCCCCCCAAAAAGTGGATGGAAATGTAGGTTAGTCTTATGGAGCAAATATAACACACACACACACTGGTACCTTTTTTTAAATTCTGGCAGTTCAGTGCTTTATCGTCAGGAGCTTTCCGCGCTCCTGCCCCTCCTTCGCTGGACGGCTGCCTCTGAGTCCTCATTTCTTGTGGCAGAGCGGCACACAAGGCAGGCGCGAGCTTTTCGCACTCCTGCCTGGCCCTGCGCTGCTCCCTGAATGGTTGCTGTCGGTTCTCGCGGTAGCCATTCAGGGAGTGGCACGGAACCTGGTAGGAACACGAAAAGCTTGCGCCTGCCTTGTACGCCACTCTGCTGCAAGAGGAGATGAGTAGGAGGCAGCCGTCCAGCGAGGGAAGAGCAGGAGCGCGGAAAGCTCCTGCCGATATAGAGCTGGACTGCCGAAATTTTAAAAAAAGGTACCGGGGGTGGGAGGCAGACCCTGCCCAGCTGCCCTGTTCCGACCTACCACTAGACCTGCCCTGGCCTGGCCTGCCACTAAACCTGCCCGTTGCCCTGTCCCGGCCTACCACTAGACCTACCCTGTGCCCTGTCCCTTCCTACCACTAGACCACCAGAGAGGGTACAGGGCAGAGCGGTGGGACAGTGTTAGAATGTTTTTTTTTTTCTTGGTTTTTCCTCCTCTACAGGTAGATGCGTCTTATAAAGTGAAAAATATAGTACTTACTCCTGGAAGAATAAAGAAAGGGCAGAAAAATCCTACCAAAGTAATGCCCTATTCCTGGTTGGCTGAAGAGCCTATAAATCAAAAATCTCTGTCTTGGGGTGGATGAGAGGGAATTAACACCAGAGCCTTTCCTCAACAGCTGTTTGTGCCCTAATAAAACACTGTTTTGTATTAAACCCTAACAGAGACTCTAAAGGCTATGGGGAGGGTGGGTGAGCAGAGGCAGACAGTAGTTTACAGGTTCCTGTGAAAGCTATCTTTAATGCTGAGTAGAGAATGACATGGATACAAATTTTTCCCAATCCACACAGGGTCTCAATTTCCACATCCCGTCCCTTCGCATCTTGATGTTCTCCCTGTCCCCGCCCCATTCCTGTAAGCTTTGCCTTAATGTCAAAAGCCTCAGAAATTTATGATTTTAAAGTGTTTGAGACTTGTGCAGATGAGGATGGAGCTTGCAGGAATGGGGCAGGGACAGGAAAAAAAACTTGCCAGGACAGGGCGGGAAAATGAGCTCCCACAGGGATCGGGAAAAATTTTTCCTCATGTCATTCTCTAATGCTGAGCCTCTACAACCTCTCTTAGAACTAGGCTTTCTGAGGGTTAGGCACTAGGCCAGCATTCCTCCCTCAAGGGTCACCTGTGGAGTCTGATCTCATAAAAAAGTCCTCAGAGTTCAGTCTTCATCTGGTGCAGGCGATTTGCTACTGTTCAGTTTGTCAACTTGACCCATTATATCTTCCAGTGTGAGTTTCTCTGATTCATTTCTGGCACCGGCAGCTCTCCCACATCTTCCTTGGTGAAGACCGAGATAAAGAATTCATTTAATGGTGAGATCCTAGAGAGAACTGTAACGGAACGAGACTTAGGGGTGATCATCAGTGAGGACATGAAGACTGCTAATCAAGTAGAGAAAGCTTCATCTAAGGCCAGACAAATCATAGGTTTCATACGCAGGAGTTTCGTTAGCCATAAGCCCGAAGTCATAATGCCATTGTATAAGTCCATGGTGAGACCCCCATCTGGAATACTGTGTACAATTCTGGAGGCCACATTACCGCAAAGATGTGCTGAGACTTGAGTCGGTCCAGCGAATGGCCACCCGGATGGTCTCGGGACTCGGGGATCTCGCGTATGAGGAACAGCTGAATAAGTTGCAGCTCTACACACTAGAGGAACGCAGGGAGAGGGGAGACATGATCGAGATGTTCAAATACCTCACGCGCCGTTTCGAGGTAGAGGAGGATATCTTCTTTTTCAAGGAACCCACGACAACACGAGGGCATCCGTGGAAAATCAGGGGAGGGAAATTGCATAGTGACACCAGGAAATACTTCTTCACCGAGAGGGTGGTGGATCAATGGAATGGTCTTCCAATGCAGGTGATTGAAGCCAACAGCGTGCCTCATTTTAAGACTAAATGGGATCAACAAGTGGGATCTCTTCACAGAGAGAGGTAAGGGAGGGTCATTGGTGTGGGCAGACTGGATGGGCCTTGGCCCTTATCTGCCGTCACTTTCTATGTTTCTAAGGCCTTGTCTTCCCTGAGAGCCCCTTTTATCGCTCTGTCATCTAGAGCAGTGCTCTTCAACCTTTTTACACCTATGGACCGGCGGAAATAAAATAATTATTTTGTGGACCGGCAAACTACTAAGACTGAAATTTTTTTAAAAAAACCATCATCGCCCCGTCCCCGCGAGCTCGGTCCCACAAACCATCTGATCCCATCCGCACAAGCCTCAAATAGTTATAATTTTATATTGAACATATTTTATTAAAGTATAAAAAGAAACAATATTCTATACAATTGTCATTTTATAAATACAAATAATACAGGGCAAAGATCAACAAAACCCCTGTCTCCCCTCCCCTTCACGTATATCCCCTCTACTATCAAGAAAACTGAATAAGCCAAATTATTGCAGAATGCTACACAAATATCAAGTAACAGAATACCACAGTCACACATGACAGGAATGGTGTTAGGGGAGTGGAACTAGGGCAACTACCCCCTGGTCAGAGAGAGCCCTAAGCCAGCTGGAAGCTAAAGAAGCACTGCCTGGGCTTTGCACTCCCCAATTATGTATAGCAAGATACATATTTCAAATCTGATATATTTGAATCACAAGATAAAAATAAAATTATTTTTTTCTACCTTTTGTCGTCTCTGGTTTCTGCTTTCATTGCCTTTTCACTCTCTTCCAGCCAGTGTCTGCCCTAAGAACATAAGAATTGCCACTGCTGGGTCAGACCAGAGGTCCATCATGACCAGCAGTCCGCTCACGTGGCAGCCCTCTGGTCTAAGTCCAGCATCCTAATGGAGACTAGCCCTACCAGCGCACATTCTTGTTCAGCAGGAACTTGTCTAACTTTGTCTTGAATCCTTGGAGGGTGTTTTCCCCTATAACAGCCTCTGGAAGAGCGTTCCAGCTTTCTACTACAGAACTTCCTTACGTTTGTACGGAATCTATCCCCTTTCAACTTTAGAGAGTGCCCTCTCGTTCTCCCTGCCTTGCAGAGGGTGAACAACCTGTCCTTAGCTACTAAGTCTATTCCCTTCAGTACCTTGAATGTTTCTATCATGTCCCCTCTCAATCTCCTCTGCTCAAGGGAGAAGAGGCCCAGTTTCTCTAATCTTTCGCTGAACGTCAACTCCTCCAGCCCCTTAACCATTTTAGTCGCTCTTCTCTGGACCCTTTCGAGTAGTACCGTGTCCTTCTTCATGTACCAGTGCTGGACGCAGTACTCCAGGTGAGGGTGTACCATGGCCCGGTACAGCAGCATGATAACCTTCTCTGTATCTTCAGTCCAGCATCTGCCCCTTCCATTCACTGTCTGTCTTTCCCTGCCATCTCTCCTCCTGCCCCCCCCCCCAATTTGGTCTGGCATCCATCATCTTCCTTCTGTTCCCTTCATGGTCTGGCATCTCTATCCTTCCCTCCCCCTGTGGTTTTTAGCATATCTCTCTTCTCATTTCCTCCACTCAGATCTGATATCATTCTCTGCTCTCTCTTCCCTTTTCTTCTCTGGTCTTCCTTCTCTATTTTCTTCCTCCATCTAAATTAAATTCTTTCTTACTATTTAGTCCCATTTCCCTCTTTTCACTGTGTCTACGCACAGCTTGTCACCCCTTTTCCTCACCCCTCCATTATCTTACTATTTTCTTCCCCCTTTATTTATCTCCTCCTTCCATCCATTATGTGTTATTTCCCCACTTCCATTCAGCATCTGCTCTCCCCTCTCAACTGACATCCATCTGCCTTCTGCTCTCTCTCCCTTCCATCATCTGTCCCCTTCTCTCTCTCTCATCTCCTCCATTCCATCATCTGCCCCTTCTCTCTCTCTCCCCCCCAACTTCCATCATCTGCCCCCCTTCCCCTCACCTTTGTGGGTCACTTTCTTTCCCCTGAGGGTGGCTCATGTCAGAGGAGAAGCTTTGGCCGAGCAGAACCGCTTGCAAGGAACAGTGGAACTTACTTGATTGATGTCGATGCTGGGGCCCGTTGCCATTTGAAGGAAAAAAAAAAAGGTGGAAAAAAGGGACCTGCAAAGGCGAGAGGAAGGGAAACATCCAGGACAGCTGCTCTTTGCCCTCCTTCAGCGACCCAAGAGTCCAGACTAACAGCGGCAGCTCTGTGTACTTCTAACTTCGGCACAGAGCTGCCCCTAATCAATAGTTTAGCGCGGTTTCATGAGGCAGCCTCAGGGCCTTTGATAGCCGGCCCGCTTCGATGATGCGATGTGGGCCGGCCTAGCAAAGGCCCCGAGGCTGCCTTATGAAACCGCGCTAAACTATTGATTAGGGGCCGCTCTGTGCCGAAGTTAAAAATACACAGAGCTGCCGCTGTTGGTCTGAAGGTGCGGAGACAAGGCAGGAGTCCCGGCGAAGGCAGGAGTCCCGGCACAGCGACTGCAACAGGAAGTTGCAAGTCAGCTGACGCCGGCCTTTCGTTGCGGCGGGGATCGAATCCTTTGCGGACCAGCAAGATTTTGTTTGCGGACCGGCACTGGTCTGCGGACCGGCGGTTGAAAGAACTGTGATCTAGAGGTCCAACCAATTCTCTTCCTGGCTTCTTGCTTATAATATACCTAAAACAATTTTTATTATGTGTTTTTGCTTCCAGCGAAATCTTCTTTTCAAGGTCTCTCTTCACCTTCCTTATTAGCGCCTTGCATTTTGACTTGACATTCCTTGTGTGTTTAGAATTTTTTTTCAGTCGGATCCTTCTACTTTCTGAAGGATTCTCTTTTAGCTCCAATAGCTTCCTTTATTTCACTCATTACATTTTAAATCATTTTATCCTAGGACAAGCAGGCAGGTATTCTCACAAGTGGGTGACGTGATCCAACGGAGCCCCGATGCGGACGTCTAACAAGCAGTCTTGCTTGAAGAAACTCGAAGTTTCGAGTCGCCCGCACCGCGCATGCGCGAGTGCCTTCCTGCCCAGCGCAGGGCACGTCTCCTCAGTTCTTACTTTTCCGCGGAGCCAAGAAGTCCGTCTTCGACTCTCTGCGTGAAGTATTTTCACTTGTGCCTTCTAAAGTCCGCGGTTTTGGGTTCTTTTTCTCTTAATCACTAATTTTCGTCGTTCTTTTCTTGTTTTTGTTTTTTTTTTTTAAATTTATTCTATCCGTTCGACCAGGCAGGCCAAGTGGCCGCAGCCCCGTGGCTTCGATCTTGCAGTGGAGCTTTTCCGGCCTATGTCCCGGCCTGCTACCAGTTTTAAAAAGTGTTCCAAGTGCCAGCGCACAATTTCACTGATGGACCCTCATTGACGCTGTCTTCGGTGTCTCGGGCCTCAACACCTCCCAAAATCGTGCCGGCCTTGCTCAACACTTACAGCCCGTGCTTTCAAGCGTCGTTGCATCTTGTGGGAGCAGCTTTACAGCATGGAGTCTTCGATGGAGCTTTCGTCATCGAAGGGTGCTTCACCATCTGCCTCTCCCGAGGCTCTCCAGGCTTCCACATCTTCTACTCCGAGCCTCATCAAACCGGCCTCGTTTGTACCGGCTCTGTCTTCGACACAGACTGCGGTGCTTTCCTCTGTCTCTTCAGGTCAGATAGCGCAGCAGCCCATTCCTCCTCCTCCAGGCTAAGGTTTCTGTGTGCAGATCCATAAGCTGTCAGCTTAGGGAGAGTTTTTCCTCTAAGGCTGACAACTTTTCAGCATGGAAGGGCTGAGAACTTTTCAGCATCTTTTTAACAAATAATGTTCTTAATATACTTTTGTGAAAATTATGATTTATATTCAGAAACGACTATAAGCAAACAAATGTAATTTTTACTTTGTCTAACTTTTAAGACCACCCATGTTATTTTATTGGTTGTCAACCTGATGATGTCTCAATGAGCCTAAAGTATATAATAGAGGGTCATGAGATCCTGAGGTGAGCTCGTTATCAGAAGGCCAGCATTTGGTAACTATAACGATCTCCCATTAGCGCAACTGTTAATGCAAGCAATTATGCTTTATTCTTTTGATCTCATAATGGAAAAATAGAAACAATAACTCAATAAATCTTAATTATAATTTTTAAAACCTTGCGCTGGTGTCATTTTGCATGTTTTATTATTTTTCAAACCTTGAGCTTTCAAGAGGCGTCGATGTCCCTTGCTCACCTTGCATCGAGTCCCTTGATGCCGACCAAGCGACGATCTCTCTTGCACATTGCCTTTCATACATTGAGGTGTGTATCCTCTCTGAGGCAAGGCGCGGCACCGATGCTACCAACAGAAAGGCCAAAGGTACCAGTGCTTTCTTTCCGTGAAAAGCTCGATGCGCTTTTTCAAGTGAGTGATATGTTTAAACACCTTACCCAGACATTAATTCCCTTGGTACTGGCCCAGCCTCAGCATAAGGCCACCACGTCCTGTGGTACCGACACTGGCTCTCCAGAGGGGCATCGATGATGTTCCATGCCCAAGCATAGACCATCTTATCACAGGTCCAGTTCTCCATCGAGGCCCCGCTCCAGTTCATTGAGACATCGTCATTCTTCCTCCTCATTTTGATGCTCCCAAGTCCTGTAAACATTGTTTCTCTTCAGGAGCTTCAAAGAGAAAACATTGCTCTCCCTCACGATCTTCAAAGCGTAAAAGAGTGTCACGTCATGCATCATCATCATCATCATCAGATCGACACCGGGCTCGCCGTAACATCGATCTTCACAACGCACTCCTTCACCAAAGCCCATTTATGACTTTGACTTAGTCTGATTCAGCTGAGGACTTACCTGAGTCTACAACAGAGGCTTATGACACTACCTCGGAAAAGTCTCCACAAAAGTCTCCACCAAGGGTAGATCTCCTACTGAAAGACTGTCACTAAATTTATTAGGCAGTTGGGCAAAGAGCTACCAGTCAAGCTAGAAGCTGATTCTGCCTGCAGTGCTGAATATTTAGGGGCCTTAGATTATGATGAGCCTCCTAAAGAACTTCTTAGACTGCCTTTGCATGGTATTCTCAAAGAGACTCTTCATAAGAATTGGGAAATGCCCCTAACCATTATAGTGTCTCCTAGGAAATTGGACTCTCTATAAAATAATTTCTTCTCCGGGTTTTAACAAACCATAACTTCAGCACCAGTCTGTAGAGGTAGAGTCGACTTAAAAAAAAATCTACTCCATCGAGAGTCTATGCCAGTGTTTCTCAACTTCTTCAAGCCAAGCTTAACAAATACCAACCAAGTACCCCTGCCCAAGCTCCGCTCCAGATTTACCCCTGACCCCCCACCCCCACCCCCATAACAATAGTACTAATTTTAACACAATGTCTTCCATCCATTTTTCATATACACCCAATATTAATACATAATGGTAACCACCTAATTAAAAAAACACAAAGCACACTGTATGCACAGAAAATGTTAATTATCATTTATATTTGGAGTTTTTTTTCCAAAGAGGTCAAGGCAGATGACTTTAAAATACGCAATCGGTAACAACTATAGAAAAATAGATAAATATAGAGCAAAATATAGACAGCAGATATAATTTCACAGAACTGACACATTTTGATCACTAAATTAAAATTAAAATTATTTTGCCTACCTTTGTTGTCTGGTGATTTCATGAGTCTCTGATTGCATTTCCAATATTTATTTATTTATGCCTCCTGCACGCTTCCTCTCCTCCGGACACCGTTCCCTTCCCCAACCAATATCTTTCTGACCCTCCATGAGTCCAACTTTTCTTCCTCTCTCCTCCACCCCTAATAGCAACATGTCTCTGTCTCTCTCTCTGTCTTTCCCTCTCCCTCTCCCTCAGCCGACCTGTCCACAGAAGCTGTAGGCGCCGCCAGGGATCCCTGTCTGCCCCCACTGAAGCCAAAGCCACTGCTGCCGGGGATGCCCCCCTGTCTGCCCACCTGCTGCACCACCTCTGAAGCCGACCCTGCCATCAAGCCGAAGCTGACACGCTCCATCCCCCTCCCCCCAGCAGCAATTCCACGCAGGGATGGGCCATGTCAACGCTGCACACGGCCGGCTCACAAGCTTTCCCCCTGACATCAATTTTGACATCAGATAGAAGGTTCCAGGCCAGGCAGCAATTGGCTGGCCCGGAACCTTCTCTTGTCAGAATTGATGTTGGGGAGAAGGCTTGTGGGTCTGCAGCGTGTGAGTCACTGTACACGCCATAGCCCGTCCCTGCACAGAGTTGCTGGGGTGGGGATGGAGTGTGTGAGCTCCGGCTTGGTGGCAGAGTCGATTTTAGGGGTAGTGGTGGTGCTGCGGGCTGACAGACAGCGAGGCTGGGAAGGATCCCTGCTGGTGGCTGCTTCAGCGGGGGGTAGGCAGGGAGGGATCCCTGGTGGCAGTCTGACTGCGTACCTCCAAAGGTGTACGTACCACATGTTAAGAAACACTGGTCTATGCCTCAGTGCCACTAGGGTGTGAAGGGTGTACTATGGACAAATTTGGACGTTGCCTGTACCAAAATTCCATGTTGGCGAATAGAGTTCTAAATTACAATTTCTATATTTCCTGCTATGTAATTGGCTTCTTTTGACAGATACATTCCTCCACTGCATTTACAGGAATTTCATCATATTTCTAGCCTCAGCTATGTCAGTTGCCATGAGACATCTCGCATGGCTTAGTCTCGGATATAGATTTAAATCTTTAGGACAGATTTGCGAACATCCCTGCTTGGGAGACGAGCTGTTTGGAAGCTATTGAAAATGCCACACAGAAGCTCATTGATCAAGAGAAACATTGGTATGCTTTAGTTAAATCTAAGCCTATGCCTTCAACTTCTAAATTTTTTAAGCCGCCGCCTTCATATCAAAGGCGTTTTTCTACAAAAGGAGCTGCTCCTCCTAGACTGTAGCAGAAAAAGCAAAAACAGCACCCTCAGAAATCTGTCGGCAGTTTCTCAAAAACCTGCGCAGTCTTTTTGATGGAGAGCATAGCTGCTGTTTCTCTTTCTCAGCCTCTTCCTCAGCCAATTGGAGGTCGGCTCCAACTGTATTTTCCACGTTGGGAACTGATAACCACAGACCTCTGAGTTCTAAAATTTATTCGAGAGGGGATACTCTTATCACTTCATTAATATGCTTCCAGATCAGCCACCAGGAGAGTCTTCTTTCAACCCTCAGCATCCATTCTTCTTCAGGAGATAGAATCCTTTCTTCTCAATGCTATAGAAATGGTTCAACCTGCGCAGAGAAACCGGGGTTTTTATTCCCGGCATTTTCTCATCCCCAAGATGACGGGAGGTCTGCGTCCAGTCTTAGACCTCAGGGACCTGAACAAGTTTCTAGTGAAGGAGAAATTTTGCATGTTGTCCATGGCAACTCTATACCCCTCTTAGATCGCAACGACTGTCTAAGCTCTCTAGATCTCAAAGAGGCTTATACTCACATTCCAGTGAATCCGACCTCTAGGAAATTCCTCAGATTTCAGCTAGCACAGCACCATAAATCAGTAAAAGGCCCTGCCCTTTGGCTTTGCATCCTCTCCCTGAGTATTTACCAGGTGCCTGGTTGGGTTAGGGACAGTGTAGGTTCAGGGTCTCCAGATGTTTCCCTATCTAGACGATTGGCTGATCAAAGATCCAACCTCAAAAGAGGTGATTGCAGCGACTCGCTTAACAATTCTCTTCCTTTAACAGTTAGTTTTCAAAATTAGTTTTTTCAAATCCCAACTTCAGCGCTCTCTGATTCTGCAATTTATCAAAGCCCTGCTTAGACACTGTTCATCTCAGAGCGTTTCTCTCTCAGCGAAGACTAAAAAGTTTGATTCAGCTTTGCACGCAGACTTCTCATCTTCCATCACTCTCGGCCAGGCAAATTATGGTAACACTGGGTCACATGGCTTCCATGGTGCATGTTATTCCATTTGTGAGACTTCATCTCAGGATGTCTCAATGGACTCTCGCATCTCAGTGGTCTCAAGCTCTCAATGTCAAGTATACCGTGGAATCCCTCTAGGTGAACCTGGCCAGGGGGAATGACAAATGCCTGTATCTTGGTGTAGTATACAGACCTCCAAGACAACAGGAAGACATGGATATAGAATTAATCGAAGACATAGAGAACATCACTTTGCATGGAGACACAGTGCTGTTAGGGGACTTCAATATGCTTGATGCAGATTGGAACAAACTTTCTGCTACGACCAGCGGCAGCAGAAGGTTATTAACCTCCATAAAGGGAGCACGACTCAAACAAATGGTATTGGAGCCCACTTGGGATCAGGCGATACTGGACCTGGTACTCACCAACGGAGAAAGTGTCACAGGTTTTGGTAGGCGATACTTTGGCCTCCAGTGACCACAACACGATATGGTTCAACCTCAGGAAAGGTTTCACTAGATCAAACACATAAACAAAGGTCCTCAACTTTAAGGGTACTAACTTCAAAAGCATGGGAGATTTCATGCATCGGGCATTGCAAAATCAAGCCGAAACAGATAATGTAGAGGTAATGTGATCAACTCTGAAATCTACCCTACACGAAGCAACCAATCACAATATAAAAACAGTAAGTAAACGGTGGAGAAATAATAAACCTTGGTGGTTCTCTGCGGAGATCTCGGACCTCGTAAAAAAGAAGAAAAGAGCATTTATCTCCTGCAAACAATCAGGAAAACGAGAGACTAAGGAAGACTATCTGGCCAAGTCTAAAGCTGTCAAAACAGCAGTCAGAGAGGCCAAACTCCGAATGGAAGAGAATCTAGCAAAGAACATTAAGAAGGGGATAAATCCTTCTTCAGTTATATTAATGACAGAAAAAGAAACACAGATGGGATAGTACGCCTTAGGAAACCAGACGGGAATTATGTAGAATCGGATTCCGATAAAGCCGAACTACTAAATGAATACTTCTGCTCAGTCTTTACCTGCGAGGCGCCGAGGTCCGGTCCACAGTTGCAGACAAGGGAAAGCTTGGAAAACCCATTTCGAAATTTTGAGTTTACGCCCAGCAGCGTCTACTGTGAACTATCAATTCTCAAAGTGAACAAAGCCATGGGACCAGACAATCTACACCCCAGGGTGCTTAGGGAGTTGAATGATGTCCTGGCGGAACCGCGCTCTTCCACTCCACAAAAAGGGATGCAGGACGGAGGCTGCGAATTATAGACTGGTTAGTCTCACATCAATAGTGAGTAAACTTATGGAAACACTAATCAAACACAAATTAGATACGATCCTGAACGAGGAGAATCTACGAGATCCCCATCAACATGGATTTACAAAGGGAAGGTCCTGCCAATCCAATCTAATCAGCTTCTTTGACTGGGTAACAAGAAAGCTGGATATGGGGGAGTCCCTGGACGTCGTGTACTTCAGTAAAGCTTTTGATAGCGTCCCACACCGCAGGTTATTGAGCAAGATGAGTTCGATGGGATTAGGTGAAACATTAACTGCATGGGTTAGGGACTGGCTTAGAGGTAGACTTCAGAGGGTGGTGGTGAATGGTACCCTCTCCGAAACGTTGGAGGTGATCAGTGGAGAGCCACAGGGCTCGGTCTTGGGCCCGATCCTATTTAACATCTTCGTAAGGGACTTGGCTCAGGGGCTTCGAGGTAAAATTACATTATTCGCCAATGACACCAAACTATGCAACATATTAGGCAAAAGCGCAGTGCCAGACAGTATGACGCAGGACCTACTGTTACTGGAGCATTGGTCCACGATTTGGCAGCTAAGTTTCAATGCCAAAAAGTGTAAGGTCATGCACCTTGGCAGCAGAAATCCATGCAGATCTTACACCCTAAATGGTGAGACCTTAGCAAGGACTACAGCAGAACGAGACTTGGAAGTAATCATTAGTGATGACATGAAGACTGCCAATCAAGTGGAGAAAGCTTCATCAAAGGCTAGACAAATGATGGGTTGTATCCGAAGAAGTTTCGTTAGCCGGAAGCCCGAAGTCATAATGCCTTTGTACAGACCCATCATAAGACCTCATCTGGAATATTGTGTGCAATTCTGGAGGCCACATTACCAAAAAGATGTGCTGAGAGTTGAGTCGGTTCAGCGAATGGCCACCAGGATGGTCTTGGGACTCAAGGATCTCCCGTATGAGGAACGGCTAGGTAAGTTGCAGCTATACTCACTCGAGGAGCGCAGAGAATAGGGAGACATGATTGAGACGTTCAAATATGTCACGGGCCGTATCGAGGTAGAAGAAGATATCTTTTTTCTTAAAGGACCCACAGCAACAAGAGGGCATCCGTTGAAAATCAGTGGTGGGAAACTTCATGGCGACACCAGGAAATATTTCTTCACCGAAATAATAATAATAATAACTTTATTCTTCTATACCGCCACAATCTTGCGACTTCTAGGTGGTTTACAATCAAGAGAGCTGGACATTCAGCGAAATACAATAAGCAGATATTCAGAGGAAATATAGAGAGCAGAGACCTTAAAAGGCAATAGTATAGAAATACAATTTGCTGAGCAAAAATATAGGATATACATTTTAGTAGGTAATGTCCGACAGGACCTGTTGGGAATAAATAGCAACGTAAAATTACGATAAGATGAAGATAACAGAATATATATATAACAGTGCTATAGGTTCTGGTGGAATAGGGAGGGGAGAGCGGATCAATTGTTTAGGTATTTCTGGAACAGGTATGTTTTTAGGCGTTTCCTAAATTCCCCGTAAGTAGTGGGCGAAAGCAGTTGGGTCTAGGTCTTTGCCCCATAGGGCTGCTTGGTGAGAAAGAAGGTGTTCGTGGTGTTTTTTCATTTTGCAGCCTCTAACTGGAGGGGAGATGAATTTTGAGTGTGTGTTTCTCTTGAGTTTGTTATTAGAAAATGAGAAAAGGTCCGTTATGTACTTGGGGGTAAGGCCGTATAGTACTTTGAAGCAGAGGCAGGCAAATTTAAACCTTACTCGGGCTTCCGTTGGTAGCCAGTGCAGCTGCCGATAGTAGGGCGTCACGTGGTTGAATTTCTTCAGCCCGAAGATAAGTCTGACCGCAGCATTTTGCATTATTTGGAGACGTCTCATATTCTTTTGTGAGATTGCTAGATAGGCGATGTTGCAGTAGTCAAGTTGACTCAGTATGAGAGATTGCACTAGGATTCTGAATGTTGATTTATCGAAGTATGGTTTAATGGTTCTGAGTTTCCAGAGAGTAAGGAAACCTTTTCTGAATAGGGAATCCACTTGTTCCTTCATTGTTAGGCATTGGTCTAGAGTAACACCTAGTATCTTCATAGTGATGCCAGGTGCCTTCAGTCAGAGAGATGATTGGGTCAAGGTTTTCCTTTGCGGACATGGCAACCAGATCTAAATGATGGCCTTTTTCGTGAGTTTGTGTGGGTACGGGGATGCTGTAGTTGAGTAGAGTTAGGAAGTTTTTAAGCTCTATTGTGTCTGTGTTGTTCTCTTCGTCTAGGTGTAAATTTATGTCCCCTTTGATGATGGTGTAGTTGGGGCTAATAGAATTGTGCAGGACGAATTCGCAGAAGTCTTCTTTGGCTTTGGGCCAGCTTTTAGGCGGGATGTAGAATAGTATGCTGGATAAGGATTCTTCTAGCTGGGTATTATTGATTTTACAGGCTAGGATTTCTAGGTTGTCGGTCATTTTAGAATCCAGAAGTTCGAACTCGAATCCTTCTTTAAGGATTATGGCTAATCCTCCTCCTTTTTTGCCTATGCGGTTTAACGTAAGGATTTTGAAATTGTTAGGTAGAAGATCAGATATAATAGGATCATCATCAGACAGTAACCAAGTTTCAGTTAGAAAGAGGCAGGCTATTTGTTTGCTGGTGATCCAGTCATTTATGAGGAATGCCTTATTTCTAACAGATCTGGTGTTAAGATATGCACATGGGATGGAGGTGGTTGCAGCAATTATTGTTGAGTTAGTGGTTTTTATGGTTTTTATTTCCCTTGGTCTTTTTTTAAGTGTACAGTGGTGTCTTTTTTTTATTTGAGATAACATTAATATGATTTGTAGTGTCTTCTTGTAGGCTGGTGGTGTGGGGGAAGGATAGAACTAGGTGATGGATGGGTTGTATTTGAGGGTAGAGAAAGTGAACGTCTTTGATGTTACCGCTTATTAGGTAGATCAGTAGGATTAGTAAGAGATTCATGATTGGGAGGTAGATTGAATATTCCTGATGTCTTGAATCAGTTAGATTGAATATTCCTGATGTTCTGAGACAGGGGAAATTTTTGTTTCCCTAGAATTCTTGATTTGTGAATAAGTGGTTGAATAGAGGGGTACAATTCTGGATTATTGAATTAAATTGGTTGGCTGATTGTTTGTTTGTTTTTTTTAATTTATTGTAACCCGGGAGGAGAAAGTGCTCAAGGAGTCCTGGCTAGCTGATCCAGGTGGGATTAGTTCTTAGGAAATCCAGGTAGTAGCAACTAATAATTGCCCATGTTTCTAATAGTTATTCCTGCGACTGATTAATGTGTCACTTGCAGTTGACTCGTGCGGTTGATCAGATGCAACTAATACATGCGACTAACATATGTGACTAACTAATTGTACATGTGTCTAACAATTACATATGCGCTTAACAGTTACTTTAGTGTCTAATAGTTGTACATGCGACTAATAGTTCATGCAGTTAACAGTTGTACATATGACTAACAGTTGTTCATGCAGTTAACAGTTGTACATGTGACTGACAGTTGTTCATGCAATTAACAGTTGTACATGTGACTAGCAGTTGTACATGCAGTTAACAATCTGATAGTTAAGAATGCGGCTAACAGTTATTCATGTGGTTAACAGATAAGAGGGTTTGTGTATCTAATAATTGTACTTGGTTGTTAGGCGGGCCTATAGGGAGTCCTAGTTCAAGCGACTAATAATTGTGTGTGTATATAGCAATTACTCATGTAGCTTAACAGTTAGGCTTGCCTCTGATAGTTAATTATGTCTCTAATGGTTATTTATGCTACTAGCGCTTAATTAAGCTCCTAATAGTTATAAATGTATGGAAGAACTGGCATTTATAACTTGGATATTAGACTGATCTGGCTGTACAACGCTCCTCTCCACTGTGCTGGGGCCGAGGAAAAAGGCCGCGTTCCGCCGGTGTGAGTGGTTTTAAGATCGGGCTCTCCTGCTGGATTCGGGAGGGGGCGGAGCAGTGCTCCCACGCTCCTCTCCACTCAGGTTGACACGGTCTCTGGTTCTCCGCTCAGGTTATTCCTGACACGGTCTCTGGTTCTCCACTCAGGTTATTCGTGCTCTCTGGGCAGTTTCGGACTCTTTGCTTGGTTTCTCGCAAAGGATCAGGAAGAGTGGCGGCGTGCAAACGCAAAACGCTCGCGAGCCCTGCTGGATTGGGGCTCCGGTTCCTGCCTACCTGCCCACTGACCTCCCAGGATTTTTGGGGTCAGATGTGGTTGTTACTTTGCAAGTCGGTGCTACACGAAGGCGCTCACTAAAACGCATGCACCTTTGTCGTGCGCCTTTGTCGGCATGCCGAATGGCTGCATGCCGTTGGAGAGGCTGCTTTTTAAAGGTGAAGTCTCCCGCTGTTACGGGAGAGGGGCGGAGCAGTGCTCCCATGCTCCTCTCCTCTTCAGGGCCTTGCTCGTCGCCTCAAACCGGTGCGGGGGCAGCAGAAAGACTGCACGCCGTTGGAGAGGCTGCTTTTGAAAGGTGAAGTCTCCCGCTTTTACGGGAGAGGGGCGGAGCAGTGCTCCCACGCTCCTCTCCTCTTCAGGGCCTTGCTCGTCGCCTCGAACCGGGGCGGGGGCAGCAGAAAGACTGCACGCCGTTGGAGAGGCTGCTTTTTGAAGGTGAAGTCTCCCGCTGTTACAGGAGAGGGGCGGAGCAGTGCTCCCACACTCCTCTCCTCTTCAGGGCCTTGCTCGTCGCCTCGAACCGGTGCGCTGGCAGCAGAAAGGCTGCACGCCTTTGGAGAGGCTGCTTTTGAAAGGTGAAGTCTCCCGCTTTTACGGGAGAGGGGCGGAGCAGTGCTCCCACGCTCCTCCTCTTCAGGGCCTTGCTCGTCGCCTCGAACCGGTGCGGGGGCAGCAGAAAGGCTGCACGTCGTTGGAAAGGGTGATTGATCATTGGAATGATTTTCCACTGCAGATAATCGAGGCCAGCAGCGTGCCAGATATTAAGAAAAAATGGGATAAGCATGTGGGATCTCTTCATGGAAGAAATTAGGGGGGTGGGTCATTAGAGTGGGCAGACTTGATGGGCCATGGCCCTTTTCTGCCGTCATTTTCTATGTTTCTACTGTCTCAACACATTATGGTCACTCTTTCACTTTGACGATCTCTGCAGTGGTGGATGAACTCTTTCAATCTTTCCAGAGGGTGGCTGTTCCAACACCTCCACATCAAAAGAAAAAAAAAATAATAATAATAAAAATAAATAAACAAAAAAGCTTACTCCTAATCGGCTCCTTAGCCAGTGCCCTTACCCCATTTTAAACGGTCTATTTACCTTTGTCTTATAATTTCTGTTATCTAGCAGCTTTAAATCAGTCCCTGTGGTTTCCGCTAATTTTCATCATGAAGCCACTGCCTTGGTTCCTTCCTCTCTTCCTCTGTTCATTTCTCAACACTACTAACTGCACGAAACCTCTCTCCCCCCAATATATTTGACTCCACTAGTGTTAGTGAGATCTGCCCTGGTCTCAAAATCCCCCTGCAGGTGCGCACCAGAAATTACCCCTTTAAAAAAAAACCTTGTGTTAACTATGCTTCTTTTAAAGCCTGTACCTACTGCCAACTTGCCCAGTCTTGCTTCTGACTCCCTCACTCCAGTCCCGACATTATATTGCAATGTCAGATCAGCATGCAACAAGAATCCTGGATTCTTGTACATTACGGAATCATGGATTGCAAAAGATGATTTATTTACACAAAACAAACTATTCCCATGGTTATCAAGGCCTCTTATCTTCCAAAAATTGCAGGAGAGGAGGCCTGTCAATTCTCTACAAATCATTCTTTGATGTTCAGCTCCTCGAAAAGGGTAGCGACGCATCACTAGAATATATGCTATCTACAGTCAACGATGAGCTCCATTATCACACATTGGATTTTTTGTTACTATATTGTCCACCAATCCCTTGGAATAAATCCTCCGAACTCGTTTTTGAGACCATAACATGCGCTTTCCTAAACTTTCAAAGATTACTGATTATTGGTGATATTAATCTTCACCTAGACAATAACACCAGCAAGGATGCGATTGAATTCAACTTTCTCACTTCTGCACTTTCCCTCTCCTGAGTCCTCTCCAACTCATGAAAAGGGGCACACTCTAGGCATCATCAGTTTCCTTGACCTTACTGATTACAAAATTTTAGCCAAAGGTGTTCATTGGGAACATGTCCCCTGGTCCGACCACTTTTTAGGTACCTTCTGTCTCCCCATTTTCATGTCTCACCTTGGAATTCATCCCCGTGCCACAAAATCTATTACCTTCTGCAAAAAAATTGCGAGTGAACAGTTCTGGACCCAATTTCTTAACCGGTTTTCCTTATGTCCTAAGCCTGATGCCCCAGAAACCAACTGGCACAACTGGGTAAATCTCTCTGAGACTACCTACTGCTCTCTTGCTCCTCTATCTACTAAAACTGTCTCCTACTCCCGTAAGGCCCCCTGATATCTTCCGTACCACAGAGAATTGAAGCAGAAATGCCGAGTACTGGAGCCTAAATGGAAAAAAAATCTAAATCCCCTGCGGATAGACAGCCTTGGAGGGACTGTATCAAGTTCTATAATACAGTATTAAAAAAAAAAAGAATTTCCACGGTGATAAAATCACCAGATCCAATAACCAGAGCAGTACATTGTTTAACATCTGGCGCTCCTTAACCTCTAAAAATGACTCCTCTATACTCCTCTCCAGCAGCGGACGACCTAGCAAAATTTTTCAATGAAAATGTTGCTACTATAAGAAGCTCTTTCCCATCAGCAGTCACTTACAATTCTCTGGTACCCAGCGACACTAACCCTATCCCAGTAGACAGATCCTGGACAGTCTTTGAGCATGTATCCAAAGCCTAGATTTCTTTTTTTTTTTAGTTCAAAAGATTTTTATTAGTTTTTCTTATAAACAATATAACATAAATAAAATATATTAAAATGTTAATTAACTTCCATTCATGTACAAAATTAACATTCATAAATAATAATATGAACAATGCAATAAGTCAAACTGAGAAGTCATCATAAAAAATACAGGGAAGCGAAGGTATATGAGCAACAAGGAAAAGCTGAAAGGAAAAAAAGAAAGAAGAGAAGACTTGTGAGAAGTGATAAAAAACTAGAAGAGAAGAAGACAAGAAAAAGAACAAGAGTGGTCAGCTAGGTAGAATGAGTAAACTGATCTAAAAATTTCCATGGTGAGGAGGGTCCTGAATAGCATGAAGAGAGTTTGGATATACATCATTTTTCAAAAGCATATCGTTCATATCTTTGATAGAGGCATAGAGAGTTCCACCAGAAAGTATAATCTAACAAATCAGCTGATTTCCAGTTCTTGAGTATGTGCTTAATTGCAGTAGTTATCATCGCATCTATCAGCTTTGAAGGGCAGATCGTTGTGGCAAGACAAGGATGTTGGGATCAAAGGATGACGATATCAAACGTACAGGATATCTTCTGTACAGGATGTTATGTCTTTAATAGTAGTCCAGATGCGGGACCAGAAGTTGCGAATAGTTCGACAATGAAACAATTTATGATCTAGGGAGCCATCTTCTTCTGAACAGTGCCAGCATTTCGGATCAGATTTCAAATTGGCCTTCCACATATGAAGAGGAGTCCACACTGCATGCCACATGAAATAATATAGTGATTGTGATGCTCTGGAGGATAGTAGAGGACGATTAGTCGTGGACCAGAATAAATTCCAGTTAACATCTGAAAGGGGGACAGTCAGCATGGTCTCCCATTGTTGCATAGATTGAGGTGAGAAAGAGTAACGATTATCTCTCAGGATATGATAGAAGGAAGATATTGCTTTCCCAGAAGAGATGACTAATGAAGTCCAATGTTGTAAAGAGGACACATATTTTGTTCTTTGGGAGTAATGTCACATTAGCTATAGCAGCAGTGAGAGTAAGCTATTGCAAGTGGCATGTTCGGAGAGAAGGATATTGAGTACACAATAGTGAGAAAGAAGTCATCTGCCATTGCAAATGAGCTGAGATACTGACCAAAGTCCAGCTTTTTGCAATTTCTTCCAGGAGAAGGTTTTGCCATTATGTTTGAGTTTGTGATTGTCCCAAAGCGACATATCAGGACTATTGTAGAAAGAAACGTCAGCCATCACATCAAGAGTACGTAGGGCCTGCTGTGTTGCACTCAGAAAGGAATACATCTTCAGTTGTTTTGGAATGTTCATAGTACCTAATGTGTATAGAGGATACAGAGCACATATAAATGTCTCAAATTCTAACCAAGAGGGGGAGTCATGAGGGGGTTGTGTATGGATCCAAGATGCACCATATTTGGCTAGAGATGCTGTTTGATAAAGATAAAAAATCTGGAAGGTTCATACCACCATCCGATTTGGAGGCCATCAATTTAGATAGTGCTATTCAAGGCTTTTTGTTGTTCCAAATAAAGGCAGATAATTTCTCATTAATCCATTGAAATATAGGCTTTTTACAACAGAAAGGTAGCATGGACAAGATGTATGTGATTTGGGGGGCAAGGGTCATTTTCACCGATGCAATTCTACCCCACCAAGATAAAAACAAGGGGGACCATTTAATTGTTGATTTGGTTATTAAATGCTTAATTCTATCAACGTTGAGCTCCATGGTGTGATAAGGGTCTTTGTGAATCAGAATACCAAGATATTTGACAGCTTCAGAGGACCATTTGAATGGGAAATGAGACAAATCCGTCATGGTAATAAGGTCATTTAATGGAAAGATTTCCAATTTTTCCTAGTTGACTAAATATCTTGATAGGGGGGAATGTTGTGCAACAAGAGCAGTGAGGGCTGGCAGGGAGGAAAGGGGATCCCTGATGAAGATAAGGACATCATCTGCGTAAGCAGCTAGTTTAATATGTCTGGGGTGAGAAATTATACTTTTAATTGAGGTGCAGGCGTGGATGGATGCTAGAAGGGGTTCTAGGGCAAGATTGAATAAAAGTGGTGACAAAGGACATCCCTGCCTGGTGCCTTTGTAAAGAGAAAAGCTTTTGGAAAGAGAATTATTAATAAGGATACGGGAGATAGGTTGCCAGTAAAGTGTTTTGATCCATTTAATATAGTAATCACCAAAATTAAACCTATGGAGAACCCTCAGTAGGAATGACAATTCAACACGATCAAAAGCTTTTTCAGCATCAATGGCAAGACCTACTACGGGATCTGAGAGATTTTTAACATGAGCATTAATATGGTGAAAAAATTTTAAATTGTTTCCAATATGGCGATTCTTAATGAATCCTATTTGGTCTTTATGAATTAAGGAGGAAATTACTTTAAGTCTGAGTGAAAGTATTTTGTCCAGGATTTTGTAGTCTAAATTAAGGAGGGATATCAGTCTAAAAGTTTTGACATAAGTAGGGTCTCTGTCTGGTTTTGGGAAGACCACTACAGTAGCTTCAACAAATTTGTATTGTTTTTCAGGGGAACTATGGATGAAATTATAGTAATTAAGAAGATGAGGAGCAAGGAGATAATTAAATTTTTAGAAAAATTCATTGGTTTACCCATCGGGTCCAGGAGCTTTGTTGTTGGCCAAAGAGGATATGGCAAAGAGTATTTCAGAGGAGGATACGGGAGATTCCAGTTCTAATTTGGAGGAGTCGCTCAGGTATGGAAGGTCTATGTTAGCTAGGAATGAATCGATGTCAGACTCAGATGACGTACACTCAGCTTTATATAAGTTGGTGTAAAAAAGTTCAAATTAAGAAGTAATATCGTCATTAGAGTTACAGTTTGTCCAGAGGAAGTTTGAATGGAAGATATATGGAGTTTTTTAAATCTTGTTTTGAGATATCTGGCTAAAGGTTTGCCCATGAGATTATCTCCTATATAATGACCAGATGCATGTAGAAAAAGGTCTTGTCTGGATTTATATGAGATAAGAGAATTGTATTCATATTTAAGTTTCAGAAGCTGTTGGTATGTTAAAGGATCAGAAGTGCGATCTAGCATATGTTGAGATTCAATCTGTTTGATAGTAATTTCTAATTCTTTTTCCTTCTTGACCATTTGCTTCTTCTTCCAAGAAGAAAGTTTAATTAATTCCCCTCGAAGGGAGGCTTTGTAAGCTTCCCATATAATGGAAGGACAGATCTCAGAATCTGTAGAGTTTAGTGTAAAGAATTCGGCAGTGAAGTCCCGAACTCGTTTAACAATGTCCTTGTCTAGAAGGAGATGATTGTTAAAATCTCCAAGAGGAAGTTCTAGCAGTTTTGGGGGATATGTTAAGATATAATGAGATGGATGCATGATCAGTGAGGGTAATTGGATGAATTTTTACATCAGTTACAGAGTGTATGAGATGAGAAGACAGAAGATTATAGTCGATTCTAGTGTATGTGGTATGTGGGGGAGAATAATGGGAATATTCTTTGGCTTTAGGGTTGAGAAGCCTCCATGGATCTGTTAAAGAAAAATTATCAATAAGCTTGTAAAGTTCCAAATAGGTTTTGGATTTGGAGGGTTTGTATAAGGATGATCTGTCAAGCAATAAGTTTTGTATTTGATTAAATTCTAAGAGAGTGTTTTGAAGACTTCTGAAGAAGTCTGGGTCATCTGAAACTGGAGCATAAATATTCAAGAAAATATATTCTACTGAGTGCAACACAGCATGTACCAAACACCAGGTTTCTAAATTGTGCCACAAATTAAGATCTTGCAAATGTGCCGTGGACCTGTTTCCTTCTTACTTATATGAGAAAATTCCCGCGCAGACTATTTCATCTCTTACCGGTCTTATAAACTCTGCCTTACTATCAGGCCTATTTTCCATAGAAATGGGAAACATTGCCCTGACCCCATTACTGAAAATAGCCGATCAAGACCTAACCTCACCATCTAGCTATCATCCTATAGTGAATATTCCTGTCATGACCAAAATGTTAGAGGCTATTATATCTACTCATTTCTCATCTTATTTAGAGAGATTTACCATTCTCTTACCTTGCCAAAATGGCTTCAGACCCATTTTCAGCACCGAATCCCTACTGGCCTCATTAATTTCAAAGGTTCAACAACTACACTCTTGTAATAAGTTTGCAGTCCTATTACAATTCAATCTATCTGCGGCCTTTGATATTGTCCACCACATATTCTAATTTACCAACTTTCAGAGATAGGTATTGATTCTATAGTCTTAGACTGGTTCTCAAAATTCTTACGATCCCGCTCTTACAATGTTAACATGAATGGCACCATGTCTTCTCCTTGGAAACCGTTATGTGGAGTCCCACTGGGATCATCTCTGTCCCCTTTTCTTTTCAACATCTATATGTCTACTTTGAAACTCTTCCATCTATCTCCCTTTGTAACATTATATATATATGCAGATGACATCCTTGTTCTTCTTGAGATAGATTCGAACCTTACTAACCTCACTGAGAATATAATAGCATGCATAACGAAACTCCAATCCTGGGCCCTCACTGTACAAATGAAGCTGAATGAGTCCAAAACAAAACTACTTTGGCTTGGCCCAAAATTAGATCAGCTACCCACGCTCATTTCATTAGCTTCTGATCCCACACTGCAAAGTCTTGGGCATCATTATAATAATAATAATAACAACAGTTTTTATACCGCAGGACCGTGAAGTTCTATGCGGTTTACAATAATTAGAAATGTTACAGATTGAGTGAATAAACAAAGTACAGATTTAGCGACAGGTGGTTCTTGCGCTTGGTTGTTAAGGACTAAGATTGACTAGGTTGGTTTCCTAAGTATTTCAGGAATAGATGTGTTTTCAGGCGTTTCCTAAATTCTTCATAGGTAGTAGGCACAAGCAATTGTTCAAGGTCTACCCCATAATGCTGCTTGATGTGCGAGAAGATGTTGATGATGACTTTTAAATTTACAACCTCTAACCGGTGGAGAAACGAAGTTCAGGTGTGAGCTTCGCTTGTGTCTGTTGGTTGAGAAAGAGAAAAGGTCTGTTATGTATTTAGGGGCTAAGCCATAGACTTGGACTTTTCAAGAACAATCACTTCATATCAATCTCCTAGAACTGCAAGCTATCCACAGAGAGCTGAACACATTCCAGGATCGTCTACTCAATCAAGTTCTTCTGGTACACACAAATAATCAGATTGCTATGTGCTATATCAACAAGCAAGGTGACACGGGTTCTTGCCTTCTTTGCCAATAAGCAATTCAAATCTGGAATTGGGCCATTCCACGAAGCATCTTTCTCAAGGCAGTGTATCTGGCAGGCAAGCAGAATGTACTCGCAGACAAACTGAGCAGATATCTTCAACCACACAAGTGGTCTTTGAACATGAGTACAGTTCAATGAATCTTCTCAACATGGGGAATCCCTCAGATTTGTTTGTGTCTTCCAAGAATTACAAACTTCTACAGTTTTATTCCAGACTATACTATCTGCTTCGTTTGGAATCCAATGCCTTCCTGATAGATTGGACAGACAGTTTTCTCTATGCCTTTCCTCCAATACCCTTAATAGGGAAACTTCTATTCAGACTCAAACGGGAACCAGCTACAATGATCCTAATCGCTCCAAGATGGCCAAGACAGCCCTAGTTCCCTCTTCTACTTCAACTCAGTGACAGGAAGCCCATTCCTCAGTGCATTTACCCAACTCTTGTCATTCAGTAAAAGGGGTCCCTATTTCACCCCAGTCCGCGACTCCTGTCTGTGACAGCTTGGTATCTCTCTCCCAAAGACTGAATGAAATTCATCTCTCCGTTCCAGTTTCAGCCATCATTGATGATACCAGGAAACCATCCATATAACACTGCTATCGTTTTAAGGGAACTCGCTTCTCTTCATGGTGTACTCAACATGCTCTACTTCCAAATACATGTCCCCTGCCTTCAGTTTTAGAATATGTTTTACTTCTCTCAAACACGGGTCTAAAGACTATTTCAGTGAGGGTGCACCTTAGTGCCATCAGTGCCTTTCACATTCCTCTTCACGATAAACCTTTGGCTACACACCCATTGATTTCCAAATTTCTGAAGGTACTGATACATACGAAGCCCTCATTCAAAGCTCTTCCTATTTCTTTGGACTTCCAAGGTTGTTCTTTCCACTCATGAAGCCATCATTTGAGCTATTGGCTTCTTCATCGTTCAGATATCTCATGTGGAAAGTGGTTTTCTTAATATGCATCACTTCAGGTCAATGCGTCAGTGAACTTCAGACACTGGTTTCAGACACAGATTCGCCTTATTCTACCATGACCATACAACATTCTACTCTTCCCAAATTCCTACCGAAAGTCATTTTGGAATTTCACCTCAACCAATCTATAGTTCTGCCTGCTGCAAGACCACGTTCCCATCCAGGTGAAGCTGCACTTCATACTTTGGACTGTAAACAAACTTTGGTTTGATACCTGGATAGGACAAAGCCTCAAAGAACCTCTACTCAGCTATTCTTATCATTTGATCCTAACAGACTGGGAACTCTGATTACCAAAAGAACAATATCTATATGGTTAGCAGACTTCATCTCCTCCTATGCTTGGGCTGGACTGCCGTTGGAAGGTCGTGTCACAGCACACAAAGTCAGAACAGTGGCAGCCTCAGATGCTTTTCTCCATTCCACTTCTATTGAGGACATCTGTAAAGCTGCTGCCTGGTCTTCCATACGTACTTTCATGTCCCATTACTGTCTGGAAACTCATTCCAGATGAGACAGTCGATTCGACCAAGCAGTTCTACACAATTTTTCTACATAAGTGACAACTTCCCTCCATCCCTTCTCCAGTAACTAGGGAGTCCCTTCTGTGAGAATATGCTGCCTGCTTGTCCTGGGATAAAGTACAGTTACTTACCTGTAATGGGTGTTATCCAGGGACAGCAGGCAGATATTCTCACAACCCTCCCACTTCCCCTAGTTGGCTTCTTAACTTTTTTTTACAGAACTTATGGTCCCATGAGTCGAGCGGGAAGGCACTCGCACATGTGTGGTATGGGCGGTCGCGAGACTTAAAAAGTAACAATACATTTATGCACTGTCCTTACCAGGCACCGTGGATGATGTCACCCATCTGTGAGAAAATCTGCCTGCTGTCCCTGGATAACACCCATTACAAGTAAGTAACACTGCTTTTGCTGAGCTGTTGTACTGTAAGCTGTAATGATTAACAATGCTGTTTTCATTTTTACAGATCTTCCAGGACTGCACCACACTTTGTAGTAATGATATCATCACTGAATTGTCAATGTTCTATTGGGGGAATGGGAAGTAACAGTTGTCTAGACTGGCGTAGCAAGATTCAAGAAAAGGAAATTAGCAAAAAAAAAACAACAAATTTTACCATTTCCATTAAAAGTGCTAGAGATTCAGTGTCCTCAGTTCGGGTAACATTGTAAATGTTAGCAGATAAAGGCCTACATCAGGGATCTCAAAATCCCTCCTTGAGGGCCGCAATCCAGTTGGGTTTTCAGGATTTCTCCAATGAATATGCATTGAAAGCAGTTCATGCACATAGATCTCATGCATATTCATTGGGAAAATCCTGAAAACCCGACTGGATTGTGGCCCTCAAGGAGGGACTTTGAGATCCCTGGCCTACATGGTCCCATCTAGTCTGCCCAACAAAGTGACCAGAGTTGAGTCTGGTACACTGTTACTTAATATCTAAATGAGCTCACTGAAAACATGCTTCGAAAATGGTGAACACCTATTTTCTTACGCTGATGACATCCTTAATCTTCAAGAAGTTTCTATAAATATTAATCTTCCTTTTTTTCTTTTTTTTACAAAGGTTAGTGCTTGTATCTCTAAAATATAACAATGGGCTAATCAGTATTGGATGAAACTAAATCCTTTAAAAACTAAGGTACTCTGGTTTTGCCCAACAGATTAAGCTTACCTAGATTGTATAACATTGGATTCTGGTGAATATCATTTGGTAGAATATACGTGAAGAATCTTGAGTATTATCTAAGACTTTTCGATCTCAAGTAAATAATCTAAATGGGTTTTTTTAGCTTACTAAATACGTCCTTTATTTGACCCATATCATTTTGCAATATTGGTTCAATACATTATTTTATTCTAACTAGATTGCTGTAATTCAATATATTGTGGATTAGGGACTGGTTTTTCTAAACATTTACCGCTAATCCAAAACACTGCTGCATATTTAATATTTGGTAAATTAGATTTTGACTGTTACTCCCTTTTTGAAGTGTCTTCATTGATTATCATTCTGAGCTAGATTGGAGTTTAAGAGCTCCTTTTACAAAGGTGCGCTAGGGACTTAATGCGCGTTAAATTCCCAACCGCTCTAACCACTACCGCCTCCTTTTTAGGAGGCGGTAGATTTTTGGCTACCGCATTTTATAGTACGTGGTAATTTTGTGCGTAATACATAATGCTAACCATAAAATTAAAAAAAAACCCCACAAAGCAAACTGTACGCACAGAAAATGTTAATTATCTATATTTGGGGGTTTTTTCAAAGAGGTCAAGACAGATGACTTTAAAATATGCAATCAGTAACAACTATAGAAAAATAGATAAACATAGAGCAAAATATAGACAGCAGATATAAAGTCACAGAACTGACATATTTTGATTGAAAATAAAATAATTTTTCCTACCTTTGTTGTACGGGGATTTCATGAGTCTCTGGTTGCATTTCCAATATTTCATTCTTTCTGCCTCCTGCACGCTTCCTCTCTTCCGAACCCCATTCCCTTTTCCAACCAACATCTCTCTCTCTGACCCTCCATAAGTCCAAATTTTCTTCCTCTCTCCTCCACTCCTAATGGCAATAAGTCTCCCTCTCTCTCACTGTCCATTTGTCCTGAGAGATCCAGGCATCTCTCCCACCCCCTCTACTGCCACATGTAACATTTCTGCCTCTCTCATCCCCCGGATCATGTGCAGCATTTTCACCACTGACCACCAGTCCCGTGCCCACTTCTCCTTCCAGTACCCCTCTCCAGCACAATGTCACATTTCTCCCTCCATCACTATGTCCAACATTCCTCCTCCTTGCATCCCCTTCAATCTGCCCTCTCCACCACCATATCCAATATTTTTCCCTCTCATCCTTCTATTACCCAAGCATCTCTATGTCACTCCTCTCTCTGCTCTGCTCTATTTTCCTTTCTTCCTTCCCCATCTACACTATCTTTCACTCACACACTCATGCCCATCAATTCTCCCTTTCTAAAATCTCCCTCCAATGTCCCAAGTTAGTGCCCCATGTGTTAAGTTTGTACCTCCTTTTCCCTCAAAGTTGACCCATCCACAGAAGCCGCAGGCGCCGCCAAGGATCCCTGCCTGCCCCTCGCTGAAGCCAAAGCTGCCGGGGATGCCTCCTGCCCGCTGCACCACCCTCATCCCCGAAGCTGACCCTGCCACCAAGCTGGAGCCGATATGCTCCATCACCCTCCCAGCAGCAACTCCGTGCAGGGATGGGCCATGATGGCGCGTGCAGTGGCTCACATGCTGCACGCGGTCGACTCACAAGCCTTCTCTCTGACAATAAATTGACCGGGGGGGGGGGAGAAGGCTTATGGGCCGGCAGCCTGTGAGTCACCCACACCGTGGCCCGACCCTGCGTGGAGTTGCTGCTGGGGGGACGATGGAGCATTTCAATTCCGGCTTTGTGGTAGGGTTGGGGGTGGTGCAGCGGGCGAGGAGGCAGGGAAGGATCCCCAACGGCGGTGGCTTCAGCATGGGTCAGGGAGGGATCCCTGGCAGCGGCAGGCTGCGTACCCCCAACAGGCGGCCCGCATACCACCAAGGGTATGCGTTCCACGTGTTGAGAAACACTGCTATTAATAACTCCACTAGAGATACATGAAGTGTGGGTTTTTAGATTTCTACTTAATGAGTGCCAAGGTGCAGTATCCTTTCTCCTAACAGTGTCTTAGCGCAATTATTTTGAATTATATTGGTTTTGACATTGTGCTTCTCATTAGAAAGTAATTGAAATTGTCTATTATTATACTGTTGCCCATTTTGCCAGCTTTTCTAATCTCTAAAAACATTTAGATCATTAAGAATTGCCGCTGCTGGGTCAGACTAGTGGTCCATTGTGCCCAGCTGTCTGCTCCCATGGCGGCATTTAGGTCTCAGACCAGTGCCCTAACTGAGTCTAGCCTTACCTGCGTACGTTCTGGTTCAGCAGGAATTTGTCTAACGTTGTCTTGAATCTCTGGAGGGTGTTTCCCCCTATAACAGCCTCCAGAAGAGCATTCCAGTTTTCTCCAACTCTGGGTGAAGCAGAACTTCCTTACATTTGAACGGAATCTATCCCCTTTTAACTTTAGAGAGTGCCCTCTTGTTCTCTCTACCTTGGAGAGGGTGAACAACCTTTCTTTATCTACTAAGTCTAATCCCTTCATTATCTTGAATGTTTTGATCATGTCCCCTCTGTCTCCTCTTTTCAAAGGAGAAGAGACCCAGTTTCTCTAATCTTTCACTGTATGGCAACTCCTCCTGCCCCTTAACCATTTTATTCGCTCTTCTCTGGACCCTTTCGAGTAGTACTGTGTCCTTCTTCATGTATGGCGACCAGAGCTGGACGCAGTATTCCAGGTGGGGGTGTACCATGGCCCAGTTCAGCGGCATGATAACCTTTTCCGATCTGTTTGTGATCCCCTTCTTAATCATTCCTAGCATTCCGTTCTCCCTTTTCACCGCCGCATATTGCACGGATGGCTTCATTGACTTGTCGACCAGTACTCTCAAGTCTCTTTCCTGAGGGGGTCTCTCCGAGTATAAGATTTTTGTTACCGACATGCATCACCGTACACTTATCCATATTAAACCTCATTTGCCTTGTTGCGTCCCATTTCACGTTGCAGATCTACGCAATCCTTCTGTGTCTTCACTACTCTGAATAACTTTGTATCACTGCAAATTTAATCACCTCGCTCGTTGTATCAATTTCCAGGTCATTTATAAATATGTTGAAGAGCACGGGTCCAAGCACCGAACCCTGCGGCACTCCACTTGTGATGCTTTTCCAGTCTGAGTATTGTCCATTTACTCCCACTCTCTGTTTCCTATCAGCCAATCAGTTTTTAATCCACATGAGTATTTCACCCTCAATTCCATGGCTCGCACTTTTTCAAAGTACTCATTCATGCGGGACCTTGTTGAACGCCTTCTGAAAATTCAGATATATAGTGTCGACTGGGTTACCCTTGTCTATCTGCCTGATTACTCCATCTATCTGCTATTTCTGTCTTAGTAAATGGTAGTGTAACTAATGTGACCATTTACTTTTTTCATCAAAACGGGACATCTATTAATTGTCAGTCCCGCCCCAATCCCGCCCTAGCCCCGTCCCAATCTTTTCCATTCATTTCATGTACACATAATAACTTATTAATTCATAATGGTAACCATAAAATTAAAAAAAAAACCCACAAAGCACACTATACGCGGAGAAAATGTTAATTATCATTTATATTTGGGTGGGTTTCAAAGATGTCAAGGCAGATGACCTTAAAATATGTAATGTCTCCTCAGTAACTATAGAAAAATAGACAAATATAGTGCAAAATATAGACAGCAGATATAAATTCTCAAAACTGACACATTTTGATCACTAAATTGAAAATAAAATCATTTTTCCTACCTTTCCTGTCTGGTGATTTAATGAGTCTCTGGTTGTGTTTCCTTCTGACTGCATCCTTTCTTTCATTTATTTCTTTCTTTCTGCACTCAGGCGCAATAATTGTCCCTTTCTATTCCCTCCCTCCTTCCTTCCTATGTTCTTAGTGCCCCCGTTGCCTCCTTCCTATATCTCTAGTGCCCCTTCCTATGTCCTTAGTGCTCCCAGTGCCCCCTTCCATGTCCTTAGTATCCCCAGTGCCTCCTTCCCATGTCCTTAGTGCCCCCAGTGCCTCCTTCCCATGCCCTTAGTGCCCCTGGTGCTCCTTCCTATGTCCCCCTCACTGCCTTCCAGCCTTTGTTCCACCCTATCCCCCGAAGCTAGCCAGCCCACCTCCCTCCCTCCCTGCCGTGCTAAAGCCAGCCTGCCTGCCTCCCTCCCTCCCTCCAGTGCTGAAGCCTGCCCCCCCTGGACCGGCCCCCGCTGCTGTTGCCTACCGCTGCTTCAAACACCACCACCCCTGGTCTGCTGCCGACCGCCGCAACTAAAGCAAACTAAGGTCCAGGAGCCAGCCCACGAACCTTCTTTACGACAATTCTGACGTCGGAGAGGAAGTTTCAGGCCAGCCAGCATTGTAAAGTAAAGTGAAACTAGAAAGAAGAAGGGCAATAAAGAATAGAAGGCTAGATGAATGTAATACAGAAAGAAGTCAGGTTAAAAAAAGAAATAGGAGAGTCTGCATAACATGGGTTAAAAATGCCTAGTTCAACATCTGGTAGTTCTGGCACATAAATAGACCTTTCAATACAGGTCAACTGTAAAGGTTTAAAACATATTAAATCAGAAGTTATGTGACAAGCATACTGAAATTTAAGAAATGCTGCATCAGCACAAAAAGTATTCAATCTGAGAATAGACACCAGGAATCAAAATGCAGGGTGTGTAAGCAAAATAATTCAAAATAAAGCCAAAAGTACTGAAATAATGGATAATAATAAACAGTAAAATAATTCTAATAAGTACAAGAACTTAAAAAAGGGGATGATTAGGGCACAAGCGTGCCACTGCCTGAAAAGTAAGGAAAAGATCCTGTGAACCTTAAAGGTATGTGCATAAATGGAGTACTTATCATAAAGTAGCGATTAAAAAACTGAACATATGGCTATGAATTGTTTGTCAAAACATCAATATGAACTAAGTTGTCTAAGTAAGAGAAGAGAAATTGAAGTCTGGATATTCACAGCTTCCCTAGTATTTCACAAAAGATTTGTGAATGTGGAGCCTTTTATAAAATACATATAAGGACACAGGAAATACACATGTATTCAAACGCCTTTTACTGACCTACAAATGCACTGACTCTACTGCCCCTTACTATCTCTCTTTACTTATCTCTCCCTATTATCACCCTTGTGAACTGCACCCAGCTAATAAGTCCCTCTTTATCCCAGGACAAGCAGGCAGCATATTCTCACATGTGGGTGACGTCATCTACGGAGCCCCGACGCGGACAGCTTTTCAAGCAAACTTGATTAAAGCTTTCAAGTTTGCTAGTGCTGCACCACGCATGTGTGTGCCTTCCTGATCCACTAGAGGGCGCATACCCTCCTCATGGTCCTCAGTTCTTAGTTTTCCGCGGAGCCAGAAAGCCCTGTCTCTCTTCTCTGCGTTTTTCTAAGTGCCTTTCTAGCACCGCGGCTTCTTTATTTTGTTAGGGAGTCGCTGTGCGTTTGTTGCTTGATCGTGTATTTCTTTGTTTTCAAAAAAAAAAAAAAAAAAAAGGACTTTTTATTGTGTTTCTGCCCGGCAGGCCCTTCTTGGGCCTCAGCCATGCGGCTAGGCCTCATTTGGCTGCAGCTGTATTTTCTTCTTCCCTGGCCTCTCTCTGGGCTCACCTCGTGTGAGCAGGATGGCCGGGACCCTTTTTCCTTCGTTGGAATCGGACTGAGTAGCTTCGATCCCCGGTAAGTCTTCTTTCTTTCTTTCTGTCTTCTAGCTGCGTTACCTCGGTAATGCCATCGGCTGAGTCTCAGGCATTCCAGGCATCGAGTGCAGTCGTGCCCGCCTCTACAAGACCTTCGAAGCGTGCCTCCTTTCATGGGAATACTCATCTCGAGGTTGCCCTTTATGGAGCGCACTGCTGCACCTTTATTACCAGTTTCATTGGTACGGTGCCGACTTCTGAACCTCGATGTGCCTGGACGTCGACTGGAGCTTCGTGCCTGGACGTCGACTGGAGCTTCGTGCCTGGACGTCGACTGAGGCTTCGTGCCTCGGCGTCGACTGAGGCTTCGTGCCTCGGCGTCGACTGAGGTTTCGTGCCTGGACGTCGACTGAGGCTTCATGCCTCGACGTCGACTGAGGCTTCGTGCCTCGACGTCGACTGCGGCTTGGTGCCTCACCGCCGCCTGCGGCTTGGTGCCTCACCGCCGCCTGAGGCCTTGTGCCTCGACGTAGAATGCAGCTGGGTGCCTCGACGTCGTCTAAGGCTTTGTGCTTCGATTTTCTGCCTCAATGTTGACTGGGGCTTGGGGTCTCGATGTCGACTGAGGCTGGGTGTCTCGGCGAATGCTTTGTCCCTTCGACGTCAGCTGCGGACGTGTGCTCCGCGTCGCCTGAGGCTTGTGCTTCGACGTCGCCTGAGGCTTGTGCTTCGACGTCGCCTGAGGCTTGTGCTTCGACGTCGCCTGAGGCTTGTGCCTCGACGTCGACTGAGGCTGGGGGTCTCCTCATCGGCTGGAGCTCTGTGCCTCATCGTTGCCGAGGCTTCGTGCCGTCGACGGGAGCTTTGTGACTTGACGTCGCTTGGGGCTTTGTGCCCTTTGGTTGGCTGTGGCCTTGTGTTTCGAAGTCGACTGTGGCTTGGTGCCGCAACGTCGCTGGGGGCTTTTTACCTCGGCAGCGGCTGAGGTTTTGGGCCTCGGCGTCGACTGCGGGTTTGCGCCTCGACGTCTCCAGCTCCTGTTCGAGAGGGTTCCCCGCTTTCTCTTCGGTTCATTCCGGGCAGCCGTGACGGAATCTTGTAGTGCGGAGTTTGGTTTCCTGGAGGAGACTCTCTCCCTGCTCCGGCTCTATTGCTCCCGCCATGCGTCATCTCGCTTGGCGCAGAGTGTGGCTGAGGATCCGAACCTCCAGGATCGTCTCGCCGCTTTTACTTGCGTGAGTTCTGCGCTTCTTGAGGCCTCTCTTGCGGTGGCCACTAACCGTCTCTCAGAACGCGACCGGTCCTTCGCCTATCGGGACGCCTTCAGCTAAATCCCGTCTGCCTTGGTGGTTTGGACTCCTTCTCCGGAGGGGCCCTCCGGATACCTTTCTTGTGTTATCTCGGCTTCCTTCGCAGCAGCCGCAATAGCTGCAGCAGCGCCGGGTTAGGGTTCAGCCGCCGGCTTCGGCGACTCCTGGCCGTCTTTTTGTCTATTCTCGCATAGCCTCCGGGCTGCTCTCCTTCTGGGGATTCCTCCCCTCCCTTCGGGAGGGGTGTCTCCGTGTCTACGCACCGGGAGTATAGCCTCACTTCTGTCGGTTGGGCATTCCCATCCTCCCATCTGCGTCTGATCCTGGCCCTCCGTGACCTGCACTAGTTTCTAGTACGGGAATGGGTCAGACTCTGGCCGCCCCAGTCTCGGGAGTCCGTCGGGGCGGACCTGGACCCAGTTTGTCTGCGCTCCTTCTTGTCTCGGCCTCAGGGGGAGGCCCTTGTTTGTTTATGCCGGAAGGTGGCCCATCTGTCCTCGGTCCGCCTCCGGTCTTTTCTGCCTCTGCCTCGGCAGGCCCCCTGTCGGCGCTTGAGTCGGCTGGTGTCTCAGCGGTCTTCGGCCTCGGCCGAGCTGATGCTGATCCTTTTGGGATCAGGGGTCTCCACGGTGGATGTCCCGATGTTCGCCTGGTTTCATCTTCGTGTTCCCCGCTGGACCCGAGCATCTCAGTGATGGCAGGATCGGGATCCCGCTTCCCAGCACATTGTGGTGCCTCCCTCCTTGACACGCTTGTTTCGTTGGTGGGCCACCTCTTCGTATCCCCGCATCAGAAGGTTCTGCCGATGGACTCCTCGACATTGGCTTAGGGGTGCACCTCGACGGCCTTCGGACTCAGGGTCCTGGGTCGGGTGCGGACTGTCGCAGCCGCATCAATCTGCTGGAGCTCTGGGCCATTTACAATGCCGTGGTGGATTTTCGTTATTGGTTGCAAGATTGCGGGGTCCTGGTGTGTCCCGACATCTCGGTGGCGATGTATTCTGTGACCAAGCCAGGGTGTACAGGTTCCCTGTTACTTTGCAGGGAAGCCCTTCGTCATTGGCAGGGGGCGTTACACCACTGCTTCTTTCTTCGGGCGGTGTATTTCCGGGGCGTGCAGCATTGTCGGGTGGACACGTTGAGCCGCCCTTTTCGGCCGCATGAATGGTTGCTCCATTCTCAGACTCTGCGGCATGTGGTTATTCGGTGGGGAACCCAACAGGTAGTTCTGTTCGCTTCACCCCTCACTCACTGGTTGCATCGATATTGCTCGATGTTCTCCTGGGTTCGCATCGAGGTGGATGCTTTCCTTCTTGATGGAATGGGCAGGTTCCTCTATGCGTTCCCTCCCTTTACTCTGATTCTCGGGTCTTTGATACACCTCCTGTCGGTCTGCGCCACCAGGATCTTGATGGCGCCTCTGTGGCCCTGGCGGCCATGGTTCTCCCTGCTCCTCCAGCGTGTCAGGGAGACTCAGCTTCTACCTATGTTCCCGTCTCTGCTGTCTCAGTGTTGCGGTTTCTGTTGCATTCCAATCTGCAGTCTCTACACTTATCAGATTGGTTCCTCCCAACGTGCCTCCCTCCTTCTGTTTCTCTCAGTCGGTGGGGGTGTTCTCGAGGCCTCTCGAAAGATCTCCACTCGGCAATGCTTTTCCCAGATATGGTCCTGATTTGCTGCGTGGTGTGCTGAGCACCGCATGGATTCGCTCTCTGCCTCCTTGCCTTCAGTGCTGGATTATCTGTTGCACTTTTCTCGGTCTGGTCTCAAATCTACATCTTTTCGAGTCCACCTCTGTGCATTTGCTGCCTTTCATCGGCCGCTGAATGGGATGCTGCTCTCCGTCCATCCGACGGTTTCCCGCTTTATGAGGGATCTCTTCATTGTACATCCTCCGCTCAAAGCCCCTCTGGTGGTTTGGGATCTTTGTGTGTTCCTGGCTCAATTGGTG
Organism: Geotrypetes seraphini; assembly: GCF_902459505.1. Taxonomy (NCBI): domain Eukaryota; kingdom Metazoa; phylum Chordata; class Amphibia; order Gymnophiona; family Dermophiidae; genus Geotrypetes; species Geotrypetes seraphini. The sequence goes on from NC_047092.1 coordinate 66,400,781, forward strand.
ATACCTCCATTTGATTTCATTGATGAAGCTCTTTTGAATTACTTCACCTGGCAGGTGGTATTCCTGGTTGCTCTCAAGTCTGCTCGCAGAGTCAGTGAGCTGCAAGCTCTGGTTGCGGACCCGTCTTTTCCTGTATTTCATCATGACACGGTGGTCCTGCGTGCTCAACCCCAGTTCTTGTCCAGGGTGGTTTCGGACTTTCCTTTCGATCTTTCCATTGTTCTTCCGGTCTTTTTTCCGAAGCCCCACTCGCCTCCTGGCGAGGTGGCGCTTCACACACTTGACTGTATGAGGGCGTTGGCTTTTTGTCTTCAACGCACTCAGTCTCCTTGGACGGTTCCTCAATTCTTTTTGTCCTTCGCCCTAATTGGTTGGGACGCCCAGTTTCCAAGCACACCTTGTCCAACTGGTTGGCTGCTTGTATTTCCTTTTCCTACGCTCAGGCTGGTCTCGCGCTGCATGGTCGAGTCACGGGACATAAAGTCCGAGCGATGGCGGCTTCTGTAGCTTTCCTCAGGTCGACGCCTATCGAGGAGATTTGCAAGGCTGCCACTTGGTCTTCGGTTCATACTTTCACCTCCCACTACTGCCTGGATACTCTGTCCAGGAGCGACGGCCGGTTTGGCCAGTCGGTTTTGCGTAATCTGTTTTCTTGAATTGCCAACTTCCCTCCGTCCCTTTTTGGTTAGCTTGGAGGTCACCCACATGTGAGAATATGCTGCCTGCTTGTCCTGGGATAAAGCACAGTTACTTACCGTAACAGGTGTTATCCAGGGACAGCAGGCAGATATTCTCACAACCCGCCCGCCTCCCCGAGGTTGGCTTCTTTGCTAGCTATCTGAACTGAGGACCATGAGGAGGGTATGCGCCCTCTAGTGGATCAGGAAGGCACACACATGCGTGGTGCAGCACTAGCAAACTTGAAAGCTTTAATCAAGTTTGCTTGAAAAGCTGTCCGCGTCGGGGCTCCGTAGATGACGTCACCCACATGTGAGAATATCTGCCTGCTGTCCCTGGATAACACCTGTTACGGTAAGTAACTGTGCTTTTTGTGCCCTTCTCTTTAACTGCCAACTCCAGACTCTGTCCCTTCTGCCTTGTTGCGCAGTATGCTTGGAACAAGGTGCCCGAATCCCTGTGGTGGGCTCTGTTTTTGGCAGTTTTCAAGGCCCAGTTAAAAGCCCACCTCTTTGAGAGTACTCTTTCCTCTCCTCTCACTTCACCCATCCCCAACCCTATACGTCAGGGCTGTCCAAGGCCAGTCCTCGAGATCTACTGGCAGGCCAGGTTTTCAGGATATCCACAATGAATATGCATGAGAAAAATTTGCCTGCACTGCCTTCTTGGTATGGAAATCTCTCTCATGCATATTCATTGTGGATATCCTGAAAACCTGGCCTGCCAGTAGATCTAGAGGACCGGACTTGGGTAGCCCTGCTATATGTCATGTCTGTCTGTCCAAGTTAGCTTGTAAGCTCTTCTGAACAGGGACTGTCTATAAATGTCAAAATGTACAGTGCTGCATATGCCTTTCAGCATTATATAAGTGATTAGTAGTAGTAGTAGTAGTAACTCGGTGCAGGACACAAGTCAATACGTGCTAAAAAAGGTACTTCCAAGGGAAAAAGGAACTTAGGAAGCAAATGAAACTAATGCAGGCAAGAGAAGTAAAACGCTGACGTCAAACTGTGCATACCTAAGAGCCTTTATTTGGCTTCCAGAACCTCCCTCCCACATTTTCCTATGTCATTGATACCTACATGTACTAAGACAGCATTATCTTAAAATCCTAAGTGACACGTGAGGTCCATCACCTTCACGCCAGACCGGCAAGTGACCAGGCAATCCTCACGCCCACCAGCCACCCAGCTATCTACTATATTTTTTCGCTCCAAAGATGCACTTTTTCCACCCTCAAAGTGGGTGGGAAAAAGGGTGCGTCTTATGGAGCGAATACCCAAATTCCCCCCCCCCTCCATTTACCTTCCAGGACCGCTTCCCGCCCCTTGCCCACTGCCGCCACTGCTGGTTGCTCACTGCTGAGATTAGAAGAAGGGAAAGGCCAGGTGGGTGCAGTGATTGCACGCTGCCAGCCCAGAAGCCTTACCCCCAACGTAAATTCGGCCCGGGCCTTCTAGCCGACATCAGAATTGACATCGGGGGTAAGGCTTCAGGGTTGGCGGTGTGCAATCGCATCCGCCTGGCCCTTCCGGCTGCTGAGCCTGGAGTTCGCCGTTCCGGGTGCCGTGCTGCTGAGCCAGGAGTGGCCCCCCCCCCCCCCGGCTGCTGCTGCTTCGGCGACGTGTCCTCACAGCAGCAGAGGTGGGAGGTAATTAAATCCAGCGGGCAGGCAGGCTGGGGGAGAAAAATTTGTGAATAGGAAAAAGAACAGAAAATACCACAGTGGTCTATTGGCTCTGATTGTGGTTCAGACTCAGCAAAATCAGAGGTCATGTCACCACAAGGAATGGCAACAAAATTAGATGTCAAACAGCATAAACTCTGAACTAAAAATAAGAAAGAAAATCAAGAAGAAAATAAAAAAGCTGTTCATGGTGAGTGGACCTAATAGGTTCTTACATATACAAACGAGTTTTTATCTACTTTTGATTAATTTCTACTTTTGTGATGTACAATAAACATCACAGTGTTGCATACGTTAAAAAAAAAAGGGAAACAGCCACCGGACAACTCCTGCATATTCCGGACCTATCTTACTAAAGGTGCCAAAGATGAAATACGTCTAGTCGAAAAGTATATTCCTGAAACTCACAGAGACTTCTACCGCTGGATTGTAGTTAAAGACAGGTCAGCAGAGGACAGGCTGGAAGGCAGTGAGGGGATCAGGAGGGAGGGAGAAAGGGACAATTGTTGGGCCTGAGGAAGGAAAGAAAGAAAGAAATCACCAGACAATAAAGGTAGGAAAAATGATTTTATTTTCAATTTAGTGATCATAATGTGTCAGTTTTGAGAATTTATATCTGCTGTCTATTTTTGCACTATATTTGTCTGTTTGTTTATACTGAAGTGACATTGCATATTTTAAAAAGTCATCTGCCCTGACATCTGTGCCCTGTCCCTGCTTGCCCTGTTCCAGCCTATCACTAGACCACCAGAGGGGGGATAGGGTACAGAGCCTAGCAGGGAGAATTTGGTTCAGAATGTTTTTTTCTTGTTTTCCTCCTCTAAATCTAGGGTGCGTCTTATGGTCAGGTGCGTCTTATGGACCGAAAAATACGGTACATACCTAATGATTGAATCACCAACTACAAAAATGGGGAAGGTGGAAGTGAATGAAGACCAAACCTGACCCTGCTCTGCCTGCCAGAGACTATCTCTAACATAAAGTTCAAATTTAAAAACTGTAAACTATAAAAGGCTTTCATTCTATGGAGACTAGCTAAGTAAAGTTTGCTCTTTTAATATCTAAACTGTCTATAGAAAGGAACCTACAAAGTAGCTTTTATCCCCAAACTTGTCAAAGTTTAGAGCAAAATAATGTATATGTACCCAAAGATATATCTTCTCCTCTCCTCTAGATGTGTCCTCTTCTCTGGTTGTCCCAGAATGAGAATGTCCTCTTCCCTCTTTTTTTCTCCTTTTAGAAAGAAGATGTGCCTTGACTTGGTTAAAGCTACAGCCTCAGCATCCTGAGGTTGTGGGTTCAAACCCACACTACTCCTTTTGACACTGGGCAAGTCACTTAATCCCCCCATTGCCCCAGGTTCATTAGATAGATTGTGAGCCCGCTGGGACAGACAGGGAAAAATGCTTGAGTACCTGAATAAATTCATGTAAACTGTTCTGAGCTCTCCTGGGAGAACAGTATAGAAAGATGAATAAATAAATAAAAAAATAAATTGAATGATGCTCATGATAGGAAAGTGAAGTTTCAAGTTTTATTAAAATTTGTTATACCACCTAATCAGAATTCTAGGCGGTTTACAACAGTTTAAAAAAAAAAACCATACAAAGATAAATCCATCCATAAAAACATTAGTAAATTAAACATAGATAATGTCATTAAAAAAAAAACAAATTATAGAAAATACCATGATACACAAAATACAATGAGGCAACGGACACAACGAACTAAGGGGAAGAACTGTCAATATTAAATGACAGTGAAGCAAGTGTTTTCCATCTGCAGCTTGGGGAGTACAGGTTTCAGCCTGTGCTGATTTTGTGGCTTGGGCTCTCCTCTTTTGGGCACAACAGTTCCTGGTTTTATAGTGAGCTGCACAACTGGAGTCAACCACTGCCTTTCTTGCAGATGCTCTGTATGAATTGATCTACATGCCCTCTTGGATGGGTGGCTTATGTGATGGTAGCTTTCTAATGGTTTTGGCTTCACCTCTGGGTAGTGAATTCAGCATCCAAGACCTACCTTAATAAGTTTCCCTTTATAGGGAAACTGCTTTTTTGTTGAGGAACTTGAGAAGCTAGTTGAGAAGCAAAGCTTATGCAGTTCCTGATGATTGCCTCAAGGCTTCTTCAAGGTTCAGGGCAATAAGTTCTGCCCTGAAAAAAGTATCCCTAGTCTCTAGGCCACAAGACCAACTGGTAAAGGGGATAAGGTCTAGAAGAGCTGCTTTATCCCAGGACAAGCAGGCAGGTATTCTCACATATGGATGACGTCATTGACGGAGGCCGGATGCGGACGCCTCCCAAGCAGACTTGCTTGAAGAAACTCGAAGTTTCGAGTCATGCGCACCGCGCATGCGCGAGTGCCTTCCCGCCCAGCGCAGGGTGCGTCTCCTCAGTTCTCAGTTATCCGCGGAGCCGAGAAGTCCGTCTTTGACTCTCTGTGTTTAACTTCATTACTTGTGCCTTCTCTGAACCGCGGTTTGTATTATTTTCCTTACGAATCGCTGTTCTTATTTTCTTTCTTTCATTTTTTAGTTAAAAAAAAAATTTTTTTCCTCTTCTGTCCATTTTTCGGGACAGGCTGCTTGGTCGCAGCCCGAGGGCTTCGATCTTGCGACAGCTATTTTTCCTTCTATGTCCCGGCCTGCCACGGGCTTCAAGAAGTGTAGCAAGTGCCAGCATGCGATCTCTCTTATGGACCCTCACCGTCGCTGCCTCAAGTGTCTTGGGCTGAAACATCATCCTAGGTCATGCCTGGCTTGCCAAACGCTTCAGCCTCGTGCTTTCAATTGTCGTTGTATTTTGGTGGACAAGCTCTTCAAGATGGAATCTTCTAATGACCCCTCAACTTCGAAGGTGTCCTCCGTCTCGACTCCTACTGAGGTTCCTCCTGCTTCTACTGCTTCCACCTCGAGCCTCATCAGACCTTCGTCGTTTGCAGCGGTCTTTCTTCGACGACATCTGCTGTATCTTCCCCTGTTTCCTCAGGTCAGATAGCTCAGCAGTCAGTTCCATCGGTAGTGATTAAAGTGCCTAAGACTCCCAGGTCGAAGCACACTCGCACTACCTCCAGCAAAAGCAGGTGGTCTGGTTTCAGATGCGGATCCATCCTTGCCGGCTTCTTTTCAGACCATGTTAGAGAAGCAGTTTATTCAATTCCTTAAAACATGGGACCCAAACTGCTTCCTCTTATCCAGCCTGGACTTTCAGCAGACTCCCGCGAGGTCGAGCCGCTTCCTTTGCCTCAGTCTGAGCTTACACACTCTTTGCAGGGAGCAGAGTCTCTGCGAGTGTCTGGTCTGGTATCCAAGCACGTGAAGCAAGGAGCAGATTCTTTGCGAGTGCCTCGGCAGGACTCCTCACACTCTATCCAAGGAGCAGAGTCTTTGGGAGTGCATCAAGGTTCCTCCATCAAGCCTCTGGAGCTTCGATCTACAGCCTCCAGTCCTATCCATTCTTTGTTCTAGGATAAAGCACAGTTACTTACTGTAACAGGTGTTATCCAGGGACAGCAGGCAGATATTCTCACATTCCATTCACCTCCCCTAGTTGGGCATAGAACTGACAACCTCTCGAGCCAGCTTTGGGCGGGAAGGCACTCGCGCATGTGCGTTGCAGGCAGTCTTAAAGCTTAAGGTGATAGTACACTTTAGCACTGTCCGTACCGGGCTCCTTGGATGATGTCACCCACATAGAAACATAGAAACATAGAAAGATGACGGCAGAAAAGGGCCAAGGCCCATCAAGTCTGCCCACTCTATAGACCCTCCCCTTAATATTATACAATGTTTTACCCTGACCCACTTAGGGATCCCACATGGGCGTCCCATTTATTCTTAAAATCTGGCACGCTGCTGTCCTCGATTACCTGTACTGGAAGCTTGTTCCATTGATCAATCACTCGCTCCGTGAAGAAATACTTTCTGGTGTCGCCGTGAAATTTTCCGCCCTTGAGTTTGAGCGGGTGCCCCCTTGTGGTTGAGGGGCCTCTGAGAAGGAAAATGTTATCTTCCACTTCTATACGTCCGGTGACGTATTTAAACGTGTCAATCATGTCTCCCCTCTCCCTGCGTTCCTCGAGAGTGTAGAGCTGCAAATTGTTTAGTCTTGCTTCGTACGAGAGACCTTTAAGCCCTGAGACCATTCTGGTGGCCATCCTTTGGACCGACTCGACCCTCTGCATATCTTTGCGATAATGTGGCCTCCAGAATTGCACGCAGTATTCCAGATGAGGTCTCACCATGGTCCTGTATAATGGCATTATGACTGCAGGCTTTCTGCTGACGAAACTTCTACGGATGCAACCCAGCATCTGTCTTGCCCTTGAGGAAGCCTTCTCCACCTGATTGGCAGATTTCATGTCTGCACTAATGATTACTCCTAAATCTCGTTCTGCTGAAGTCCTGGTCAAGGTCTCCCCGTTCAAGGTATAAGTTCTGCATGGGTTTCTGCTACCCAGGTGCATGACCTTACACTTTCCAGCATTGAAGCCCAGCTGCCAGGTTGAGGACCAGCATTCCAATGTACGCAGGTCCTGCGCCATAATATCTTGTAGATTGTCCTCGCTTACCATATTACATAGTTTGGCGTCGTCGGCGAATAATGTTACTTTACCTTGAAGCCCTTGAGTCAGATCTCCTATGAATATGTTGAAGAGGAGTGGACCCAAGACCGAGCCCTGCGGCACCCCGCTGGTCACCTCCGATGTCTCAGAGAAAGTACCGTTAACCATCACCCTCTGAAGTCTGCCACTCAGCCAATCATTGACCCATGCCGTCAGAGTCTCTCCTAACCCCATCGATTTCATCTTGTTTAACAGTCTGCGGTGTGGGACGCTGTCAAAAGCTTTACTGAAGTCCAGGTACACTATGTCTAGTGAATCTCCTTCGTCCAGTCTTTTTGTTACCCAGTCAAAGAAGCTGATGAGGTTTGATTGGCAGGACCTACCCTTGGTGAATCCATGTTGATTGGGGTCCCGTAGATTCCCTTCGTCCAAGACCGTGTCTAATTGGCGTTTGATCAGTGTTTCCATGAGTTTGCATACTATCGATGTCAGACTCACCGGTCTGTAATTTGCAGCCTCTGTCCTGCAACCCTTTTTGTGTAGAGGAACGACGTTAGCTGTTTTCCAGTCCAAGGGGACTGTCCCTGTACTCAGTGAGAGATTGAAGAGCACGGCTAACGGTTCTGCCAGGACATCACCTAACTCCCTGAGCACTCTGAGGTGCAGATTGTCCGGTCCCATGGCTTTGTCCACCTTGAGTTTTGTTAGCTCAAGGTAAACCCCGCTGGGTGTGAATTTAAAATTCCGAAACGGGTCTTTTGTGTTTGACTGTGGCTTCAATTGAGGGCCGGACCCTGGCGCCTCGCAGGTGAAGACCGAGCAGAAGTATTCGTTTAGTAGTTCAGCCTTTTCGGGATCCGATTCTGCGTAATTCCCGTCCGTTTTTTTCAGGCGTACTATCCCGTCTGTGTTTTTTTTCCTGTCACTGATATACCGGAAAAAGGATTTGTGTGAGAATATCTGCCTGCTGTCCCTGATAACACCTGTTATGGTAAGTAACTATCACCATTTGCTCAGCTAGAAGAGTTTGAGTTCCAGGCCTTGTTCTGTAGAAATCCGTATGTATCTTCCTCAGAGGATGCTATATTGCTGTGGATGGTTCCATCCTTTTTGCCTAAAGTGGTGTCTCCTTTTCATTTCAACCAGATGGTAATCCTACTGGTCTTTTTAAAGAAGTGGGCTTCTGTAGAAGTAAGGAAGGTACACAAGCTGGATATTAGGAAAGCTCTCCTCCAGTATCTGGAGTTCACCAATTCATTGGCAAGTAAGACAGATTGTGTCTTATCCAGGAAACTGAAGAGGAAAAGTGGCTGTTAAGGAGTGCCCCCTGCTGAATCAGTAACAGAAGGCTATAACTCACATTCATATAATTTCCCAATCTCTCAGGATAGGAACGCTAAAAAGATGACTAAACAGTCCCTCACATAGAAACCCAATTATCATTTTTCTCTATTTATTCAGTATACAAGCAAACTCAGAACATAGATGTACATAAATGTGTCTGGTCCTAATACTAACATTCATTTACTTAGCACAGGGGTGTCCAATGTCGGTCCTCGAGGGCCGCAGTCCAGTCGGATTTTCAGGATTTCCCCAATGAATATACATGAGGTCTATTTGCATGCACTGCTTTCATTGTATGCTAATAGATCTCATGCATATTCATTGGGGAAATCCTGAAAACCCGACTGGATTGCGGCCCTCGAGGACCGACATTGGACACCCCTGACCTAGCAGAACATAGGCACAATAGACTGAGGACAAGGGAGAATTCCCCATGACAGATTCCTTTGACTTAGGAAGTATAACTCCCTTCACCCAAAGTTATGCTGTCACTTAATATATCTTTCTTGAAGCAAGGCTTAGATGTACAGCATTGCTTTCAGCCAGTTCAAACTAGTTTGGTCTTAGTTCTATGCCTAGGATTATCAGATTTCCGGATTTACCTGGTCATTTCCTTTTTTGTTGTTGTTTTAGAAGACAGTCCAGGTGTCTGGATGGATTTTAAAAACATGGCAGTTTGTCTGGGTTTTGGAAGGCCCTGGCTCTGACAAGAGCTTGGGGCCATGTCTGGAAGGACCCCAAGCATGTACATATGGGATGTGATGATGTCATGTGCATGTGTGTGATATCACCTCACATCCATGCATGCTCAGAGGCCCTTTAGACATGACCCCCAAGCTCAAGGAAGATGAGACAAGGTCTGTGTGGGGTAGGGACTGGGGGCAGAATGGAGGGTGGGACCAAATGTCTTCTTTTTTGCTTCAACAAATCTGGTAACTCTATATGTGCCTGGCCTCTTGCCTAATATGGTTATCAGCCCAAGGCTTCTGTCCGTTAACTGTCCTTTGGCTCCCTCCCTTTTTCTCTGTATAGGTAAACAGCCTGGCATCCAGCATATCTGGATCTTTCTACTATCCCTTTGTTTCAGTGGTCAACCTTATCTGTTTTAATTGTCAACGCACCCTTCAAAAGTCCTGCTAAACCAACATTTCTTGTTAGCAAGCAGAAATGTCACTGTGTGCATGAGATGGGCATAATTTTTTTTTACATTTTCTTTCTTTTGTTAAATATTAACTAGACTATATTAAGTCCAGTAAATTCCAATTAAACCGGTGCCACATCTACCAAATCTTTGCTGCTGCATTGGATCAAATCTGCTATTGAAGTGGCACACATAATCCATGACAAAATAGTGCCTAAAGAATTTGGGGCACAGTCTGCATGTGCCCAGGTGTTGGTTCCCGGAGATATCTTCAGGGTAGCAACTTGGTTGTCCTTACACACTTTCTTGAAGCACTACAAGGTGAGACTTTGCCTTTGGCAGGGTCATCGTTCATAGAACCTTGTCTTCTCTCTTTTTTAGAGGTCTGTTATTGTATATCTCTTTAGTTAAGACTGATCTAGTGAGACGATAGGGAAGGTACCTGTTCATTTCTTTTCCTACTAGACCAGTTCCAAGACACACCCTGGAAGACTGCGGTATCGGGATATTGATCCCTGGGGGTTGGTTAGCATAGTTTTTTATAGTATTGTTTTTTTACCATCTACTTAACCTGTTTTGACATTTACATACTGCAGGATTTCAGCATGCAGCAGCCCCTTTATGAGTTATGTTGCTGGATGAATTCAGTATCTTTACTTCCATCTGCTGATCAGGATGGGACATAGCCCATTGGTTAGGATGGTCTAGTAGGATTTAAGGAAAGAAAATTAAACAAGTATGAATTCATTTCACCTTAAAACTCTCACAGAGAGGGCCCCACATGGTTCTAGAGAGAAAGCACTACTTCCCAACCTCTGCTGCCAACACTAGTAACTAGAATGGACAGACCTATGCAGATATAGTGGGGATGGCAGTTTAGAGCAAAAATTATTTTTCATTTCAAAATTATGCAAAAGTTAACTTTATTTTCTACTATGGTCAACTTTATAATGTCATTTATACTCGTAGCTATATAGCAATCAAAGTTCATAAAAATTTGCTCCGAGTCAATAAGTGGCTTATGTAGCTTTACCAGATGTTTTCCAAGGCCTCAGTTATACCCCCCTCCTCCGCATAATCATTTGTTTTTAGCGGGGAGCTATGGGCGCTAGATTGTCACCGGCCTTATCCTATTTAATTAAAAAAAATTCATACTTTAAAGATAACCCTTATAAATAGTTTTTTTAAGGATCAAGTGCTTTAGAAATGTAAAAATATTTTTTCCAACTTAGCTTACAACCTGGGAGACATGGAGTCCAACATGTTTCGCAAAGTCTTTTTCAAGGAATTCCTTAAAAATGAACAAACCATTTAAATTACTTTATAAACCAATCACCTCTTTAATTTACTAAATCCTAAAACCTACGTTAAATAGCTATTTAGAAAAGGTAACCCGAAGTTACCTACCAGTGCCATTCGTGTCATCTGACCCTCCCTAATCCTTAGAGTAAGATGGCCGTGGCGTTCTTACCACTATTTAAATAATTTTATTACTGCACCAATATTTCAATACAAAAGTTTAAAGAGACAGTATCCCTTCCCAGTCCCTGGGATCCTCCCACTAAGGGGAACCCTAGCCAATCACAGCATTAGATCAAACTAACTAGCCTATTCCACCTCAGCATTTAACCTTCCTGGTTCTATCATGTCTAATCTATAGATCCATCTTTGTTCCTTCAAATTCAACACTCTTTCAACATTGCCACCCTCCCTCCCCTCCTGTAGTTGATCAATGACTTGCCATCTAATATCATCCACCGAATGCTGTTATGCAACCCAATGTTGGACCAAGGATGCTTACAAATTTTTTTTCAGTTTTCGAGATTTATGCTCATTTAATCTTAATTTTACCAGTCTGCTGGTAGGGCATTTAATTGGATACACAACATGCTGACTATTACTGTCAGTTTTATATTTTGATTTCAACACCATCCCTTTTTGCGGCTGCCTCCACACTCCTCCTTCTGTGGCTTTTACACACCACTGACACTTACCACACCTGGTGTGGTACCCATCAGCCCCCATAGGGGAATCCATCCCAAATTTCTGGAATTTTTGAAAACCCAACTTATCCCAGGACATGCAGGCAGCATATTCTCAACATGTGGGTGACGTCACCGACGTAGCCCCCCTTGTGGACTTTTTCGCAAGCAGACTTGCTTGAAGATCTTCAAGCTTGCAATTGGCCCCCGCATGCGTGCGTGCCCCTCCCGCCTGACCTAGGGCATGCGTCTCCTCAGCGTGGCCTCAGTTCTGTGTTTTCCGTGGAGCCAGAAGCATTTCTCCCTTGCTTCACGCGATCTCATCCCCTATGACGCCTTTGAGTTGTCCTCAAGGGTCACGGCGTTTGCAATCGCCATGCATCGCCTCGCTTGGCTCAGGATTGTGGACATGGCTCCGAATCTCCAGGATCGTCTTGCCAATCTCCCTTGTGTGGGTAATGAGCTATTTGATGATTCCATAGAGGCAGCCACCAAGCGCCTATCGGAACACGAACGGTCCTTCGCTTCTCTGGTGAGACTAAAGCCGAAGACCCCTCCGGCTTGGTAATACAAAATTCCTCTCCGGAGGTATCCGCAGAAATCTACTCCTGCATTCTCTCGGCCTCCTTCGAAGTGGCCGCAACAGCAGCAGCAGCGACAAGCTAAGGCCCAGACGCCGGCTCCGGCGAAGTCTGGGCCGTCTTTTTGACAATTCCAGTCTGAGCCTTCGGGCTCCCTTCCTCCTAGAGCCTTCCCCTTCCCAATCGGGGGTCATCTCCATCATTTCTATACTCAGTGGGAAAGTCTTACCTCCGACAGTTGGGTACTTTCCATCATCCGGGAGGGGTACTCCCTTCACTTCAGTCACGTGCCCCCGGACCTTCCTCCAAGAGAGTTTCCTTCTGTCCGGTCTCAGCTGCTTCTCCTTCTGCAGAAATATCAGGCCCTTCTTCGCCTTCGGGCGTTCGAAGAGGTTCCTCCAGACCATTGGAATACTGGATTTTATTTCCGGTAATTTCTGGTACCCAAGAAGACGGGGGATCTGCTTCCGATCCTGGACCTCCGTGCTCTGAACAAGTTTCTGGTCAGGGAACGGTTCAGAATGCTCACCCTTCCTACCTTGTACCCCTCTTGGACGAAGGGGACTGGCAATGCTCACTGGACCTCAAGGAGGCATACACACACATTCCGATACACCTGGCCTCTCGCCAGTATCTGAGATTCCGGGTGGGGGATCTCCACCTCCAATACCGTGGTCTTCCCTTCGGCCTGGCGGCCTCTCCGAGGGTTTTCACGAAGTATCTAGTTGTGGTAGCTGCGGCCCTGCGTCTCCGCAGCCTGCAGGTGTTTCCCTTCCTCGACGACTGTTGATGAAAGCATCCTCGCGCCATGAAGTTCTGCGAGCGACGAATCAGACCATCTTGCTCCTTCAGAGTCTTGACTTTGAGGTGAAGTTCCCCAAGTCCCACCTCTGTCCATCCCAGTTTCTGAGATTCATCGGAACAGTCCTGGACACGGTTTGTCTCTGCTCCTTCTTGCCTCGGCCTCATCAAGAGGCCCTTGTTCATTTATGCGAGAGGGTGACCCATCTGTCCTCGGCCCCGGCTCGGCTCTGGATGGTCCTCCTAGGGCACATGGCCTCCACGGTTCACGTGACTCCTTTTGCCAGACTTCACTTCCGTATTCCTCAATGGACTCTAACATCCCAATGGAACCAGGATCGGGACCCTGTCTCTCGACTCGTTGTTGTGACTCCTTTGTTGAAGCAGTCTCTCCGTTGGTGGATACTCTCTTCCAATCTTTCCAGAGGTCTATGCTTGGGGGGCTCATCTGGACGGTCTTCGCACTCAGGGTCTTTGGTCCAGTGCCGACCGCCTTTGTCACATCAATCTGCTGGAATTTCGAGCGATTTTCCTTGTCCTGAAAGCTTTTTGTCACCTGCTTAGCAACCGAGTGATGCTGGTCCGCAGGGACAACCAGGTCGCCATGTATTATATCAACAAGCATGTGCCAGGAGGCGATGCGGCTCTGGGATTGGGCCATCCGCCGCAACATATTTCTTCGAGCGGTCTACATTTAGGGCCAGCACAATTGTCTGGCGGACAAGTTGAGTCGTCTTCTACAGCCTCACGAGTGGTCCATCCATTCCTTGACCCTGCGGCAGGTGTTTGCTTGTTGGGGGACTCCGGATGTCAATCTGTTCGCATCCCCTCTCAATCATAATTTGCCCTGCTTCTGCTCCAGGGTTTACATCCCTCTCAGGCTTGAGGTGGATGCTTTTCTGCTGGATTGGACGAACCTGTTTGTGTATGCGTTCCCTCCATTCTCTCTGATTCTGAAGACTCTCATAAGGCTCAAGTCCACGTGTGCCACCCTGATTCTGATAGCTCCTTGGTGGCCCCGACAGCCATTGTTCTCCCTTCTGTTGCAACTCAGTTCCAGGGAGCCTCTTCTTCTACCTGTTTTTCCTTCTCTACTTATGCAGAGTCGTGGTTCTCTACTTCATCCCAACCTACATTCTCTGCACTTGACGGCTTGGTTCCTCGAGACTTAATACCCTTGTTCCAGTTCTCCCAGCCTGTGCTGGACGTTCTGGAGGCATCTCGGAAGGAGTCCACTCGCCAATGTTACTTTCAGAAGTGGACCCGCTTTTCTTCCTGGTGTGCTACTTGGCAACAGGAGCCGCTATCTGCCTCCTTATCTGCTGTCCTGGATTATCTGTTACACTTGTCTGGCGCTGGACTCAAGTCCTCTTCGGTTCGAGTCCACCTTAGTGCCATTGCTACTTTTCATCAGCCGATTGACGGGAAGCCTATCTCTGTTCAACCTGTGGTTTCCCGCTTCATGAAAGGCCTTTTCCATGTTCATCCGCCCCTTAAACCTCCTCCTGTGATTTGGGATCTTAACGTTGTCCTTGCTCGCTTGATGAATCCCCCGTTCGAGCCGCTAGCGCAGGCTCATTTGAAGTATCTTACCTGGAAGGTTGTGTTTTTGATTGTTCTCACTTCTGCCCGTCGGGTCAGTGAGATAGCGGACCCACCTTTCACTGTCTTCCATCATAATAAGGTGGTTCTCCGTACCCATCCTAAGTTCTTGCCTAAGGTTGCCTCTTGAGTTTCACATCAACCAATCCATTGTTCTTCCTGTGTTTTTTCCGAACCCCATTCTCACCCTGGAGAGGTGGCTCTGCATTCGATTGTAAGCATGCGCTGGCCTTCTACTTGAAGCACACCGCTCCTCATCGTTCTGCTCTCCAGCTGTTCTTCTCTTTTGATCCAAATCGCTTGGGTCGCTCTGTTTTTAAGTGGACAATTTCTAACTGGTTGGCCGCTTGTATCTCTTTCTGTTATGCTCAGGCTGGTCTCTCCCTGCCGGGTCGAGTCATGGGCCACAAGGTCAGAGCGATGGTGCGTCTGTTGCTTTCCTTCGCTCAACTCCGCTTGAGGAAATCTGTAAGGCTGCCACTTGGTCCTCGGTTCATACGTTTACCTCGCACTACTGTCTGGATACTTTCTCCAGGCGTGATGGCCATTTTGGCCAGTTTGTTTTGCAAAATCTATTCTCCTAAATTGCCAACTCTCCCTCCATCCCATTCTGGTTAGCTTGGAGGTCTCCCACATGTTGAGAATATGCTGCCTACTTGCCTTGGGATAAAGCACAGTTACTTACTGTAACAGGTGTTATCCAGGGACAGCAGGCAGATATTCTCGCAACCCACCCACCTCCCCGTGGTTGGCTTCTTTGTTAGCTATCTGAACTGAGGCCACGCTGAGGAGACGCATGCCCTAGGTCGGGCGGGAGGGGCATGCACGCATGCGTAGGCCAATCGCAAGCTTGAAGGTCTTCAATCAAGTCTACTTGCGAAAACGTCCGCTAGGGAGCTCCGTCGGTGACGTTACCCATGTGTTGAGAATATCTGCCTGTTGTCCCTGGGTAACACCTGTTATGGTAAGTAACTGTGCTTTCTGGCCAATCGTTATCCCTCTATTATATGCTATCATAGGAAAGTGTTGGAGAGGCTGATATAGCCTCAAGATATGCAAGTGGAACCTCATAATTTGAGTCATTCTATTAGATATCTGAGAGTAAGGTAGAATACAGGTAAGGCGTTCTCCCTCTTGCTGTTCATCCGGAGTTTCAGGTTTCTCAAGGATATCTCGCTCAGAAATAAATGCTTGCTTAATCGATTTATTGGGATAACCTCTTACCTGGAAACGTTGTTGCAGTTGTTGTGCTTGAAGATTAAATTCTTCTAGTGTGGAACATATACGGCGTACCCGAAGAAATTGGCTAATCGGGAGGTTAAACTTCAATTTATAGGGATGATAGTTATTGAAGTGGAGCAGTGTGTCTCTAACCACTGGTTTTCTATAAAGGGATGTAAAAAACTCCCCATTAATCCTTTGGATCTGAAGATCCAAAAATTCAATGTCTGTCAAATGGCAGGTCATAGTGAATTTTGTTTCCATCCCTTGAATTCAAATATTGGAGGAATTCACTCAGTTCCTCATAGGTATCTTTCCATAAGAAAAATACATCATCCAGGAATCTCATCCATAGGGGTATCTTGCTCCAATGAGGTGTTGTATATAGAAAAGACTTCAAATTGTGCCATGTATAATGTGGCCACTGAGGGTGCCAAAGAGGCCCCCATGGGAACTCCTTGGACCTGGTTATAAAACTTGCCTGGTACTCAAAATAATTATCCTGGATGACCCATTTCACCAGCTGTAATAGAAATACAGTTGAAATACGTTGGGGTGAAATCTTTTTTGAAGGATTCTTCCCATTTCTTATGGATTTTACAAACGAGCGATTTGGCGGAACAAATCTGGTTGGTGACTTTGGATGTCACATCCCTTTACATCCAAATTCCGCAAGATCAAGCATTGGATATCATTGCCCAGATCCTCCGAAAGAGGTGCCCACCCCAACGTATTTCAACTGAATTTCTGTTATAGCTGGCAAAATGGTTCATCCAGGATAATTATTTTGAGTACCAGAGCGAGTTTTATAAGCAGGTCCAAGGAGTTGCCATGGGGACCACTTTGGCACCCTCAGTGGCCACATTATATATGGCACAATTTGAAGAGTTTTTTTGTATATATGACACCTCATTGGAGCAAGATATCCCTATGGACGAGATTCCTGGATGATGTATTTTTCTTATGGAAAGGTACCTATGAGAAACTGAGTGAATTCCTCCAATATTTGAATTCAAGGGATGGACACAAAATTCACTATGACCTGCCATTTGACAGACATTGAATTTTTGGATCTTCGGATCCAAAGGATTAATGGAGAGTTTTTTTACATCCCTTTATAGAAAACCAGTGGCTAGAAACACACAGCTTCACTTCAATAGTTATCATCCCTATAAATTGTTTAACCTCCCGATTAGCCAGTTTCTTTTGGTACACCATATATTGTCCACACTAGAAGAATTTAATCTTCAAGCACAACAACTGCAACAAAGTTTCCAGGCAAGAGGTTATCTCAATAAATCGATTAAGCAAGCATTTATTTCTGAGAGCGAGATATGCCCAGAGGGAGTTGTTATTGTTTGAGAAACCTGAAACTCTGGATGAACAGCAAGAGGGAGAACGCCTTACCTGTATTCTACCTTACTCTCAGATATCTAATAGACTGATTCAAATTATGAAGTCCCACTGGCATATCTTGAGGCTACATCAGCCTCTCCAACACTTTCCTATGATAGGATATAATAGAGGGATAACGATTGGCCAGAAGTTGGGTTTTCAAAAATTCCAGAAATTTGGGATGGATTCCTCTATGGGGGCTGATGGGTACCACACCATGTATGGTAAGTGTCAGTGGTATGTAAAAGGCATAGAAGGATGAGTGTGGAGAGAGACGCAAAAAGGGATGGTGTTAAAATCAAAATATAAAACTGACTGTACTAGTCAGCATGTCGTGTATGCAATTGAATGCCCTTGCAAGTTAGTATAAATAGGTCGTACCAGCAGACCGGTAAAAATAAGATTAAATGAATATAAATTTTGAGTATTAAATAAAAATTTGCAGGCATGCATGGTCCAACATTGGGTTGCAAAACAGCATTAAGTGGATGATATTTAGATGGCGAGTCACTGATCAACTACAGGAGGGGAGGAAGGGTAGTAATGTTGAAAGAGTGTTGAATTTGAAGGAACAAAGATGAATCTATAGATTAGATATTGTAGAACCAGAAGGGTTAAATGTTGAGGTGGAATGGGCTATTTGATCTAATGCTGTGATTGGCTCGGGTTCCCCTTAGTGGGAGGATCCCAGGGACTGGGACGGGATACTGTCTCTTTAAACTTTTGTATTGAAATATTGGTGTACTAATAAAGTTATTTAAATAGTGGTAAGAATGCCGCAGCCATCTTACTCTTAAGGATTAGGGAGGGTCGAGTGACACAAATGGCACTGGTAGGTAACTTCGGGTTACCTTTTCTAAATAGCTATTTAATGTAGATTTTAGGATTTAGTAAATTAAAGGGGTGATTAGTTTATAAAGTAATTTAAATGTTTTGTTCATTTTTAGGGAGTTCCTTGTAAAAGCATTTGCGAAACATGTTGGACTCCATGTCTCCCAGGTCGTAATTCATGAAGCTACAAATTAAGCTAAGTTGGAAAAAATAATATTTTTACATTTCTAAAGCACTTGATCCTAAAAAAAACTATTTATAAGGGTTATTTTTAAAGTATGAATTTTTTGATTAAATAGGATAAGGCCGGTGACGATATAGCACCCATAGCTCCCTGCTAAAAACAAATGATTGTGCAGAGGAGGGGGTGTAACTGAGGCCTTGGAAAACATCTGGTAAAGCTACATAAGCCACTTATTGACTCGGAGCAAATTTATTTGAACTTTGAAAGTTAACTTTATGGCATCACATTAAAGGTTTGGATCCAAATAACAACTTCATTCTGAGTACATGTAGTCAGTGATCATCCTTCTGGGGGGTGAGCACTTTGGGCATAGGGGGCCTGAACCTATCTTTTCAAAGAAAGTGAAAATATTCAAATTGCTCTAATTTTTGAATTGATGCTCTAATTTGAACATATTTGATGTCATTAGTTGTCAAAGAGCTGCAAATAGTTCTTTATTGCTGATCTACAAATGTGTTCATTCTGCTGCCCCTCAATATCTCTCCTCTCTTCTCTTTCCTTAAACACTTCCCAGAGAACTTCATTCCTTGGAAAAGCTGCTCATAGCTGTACCCTTCTCCTCCACTGCCAATTCCAGACTTATCTAACTGCCCCCTATGTCTGGAATAAATTACCTGAGTTTGTCCGCCACACCCCTTCCCTTGTTTAAAAGCAGACTGAAAACCCACCTTTTTGATATAGCCTTCAATCCTTAACCTTACCTCCCCACTGCCCACCAACTTAACTAGAAAAGTCTCTTCAATGTCTCTAAAGGTCCGAAACCTCAATATGTAGCCGGTAACCAGCTTTCTTTCTATGTAATGTAATCTCCTGGAAATGTCCAGCTATCTTCTAATGTAATCCGCTTAGAACCGCAAGGTACAGGCGGAATAGAAATCACTAATGTAATGTAATAAGTCCCCTTAACTGTATCCATGACATCCTGTTTGTCTGTCTTGTCTGTTTAGATTGTAAGCTCTGAGCAGGAACTGTCTTTTCGTGACTCTACAGTGCTGTATACGTCTGGTAGCACTAAAGAAATAATTAATAGGTAGTAGTTTAGACCAAAACCTTTAATATATCAATATTGCACTAACTTGAAATGAATGGTTGTGCAGAATATAAACTATGCTATGTTTTTGTTTCAGGCTGTGATAGCTCAGAAAAAGCTATGTATTTTATGCTAACTCTCCCCCCCCCCATGATCTTGTCCACTTGACAATTTAGTTGCTCTGTGAAGAGAAGAAGCATGCAAAGACATCATAAGTATCTTTAATCAGTTCAAAGAATTTGTTGCTGCATCCTGTCCTAGCTTAGAGCTTCCAGATAAGAGTATATGCAAACAAAATTGTACATTGTGGCACCAAACATGCTGTCAGCTTTACAAGGCATCAGCATTTATTTGTTTGCATTTATTTAGTTAGTTGGATTTATATCCTGTTCTCCTAGAAGAGCTCAGAATGGGTTACAAGCATACATACATAACAAAAAGTAGTAATATATAGTAATGCAGAGCAACTCTGTATCACGATACAATGAGACATAGCGGAGTGTGATTGTAGTTAGTTGAGCATAGCAATACATAGTAAGATATGGCAGAACGTGACTGAATGAATGACCCCCCTACACACACACACACAAACACTATTTACGAGGGTTACACCCTTCAAGGAAAAAAATCTAATCAGTCCAGTGCAAATCATAATCCAGATTTATGCCTATTTTGTGATGAGGAAACAAGTGGAACAGATCATTCATTCTAAAAGCTTAGCCCCAAGATATTCATGATAAAGAGGTTGTATTGGGAGAGGATCGTGTTTTGGCACACCTTGCTGAAGGAAAACCTGGCTGCTATTGAAGCCAAGTACCATCAAAATTGCTACATTGGCTTCAGTCGCCAACATCATGAATTAATTCAAAGCAGGGAACAAACAAAAATGTTGAAGTGATAGTAGAAAATGAGCTGTTGAAATTCATCAAAAAAGAAATTGCTACAGGAAGCAACATTTTTGCACTGTAAGAATTGACACATGATGACAGAAAGATTGCAGCAGCATGACATCCAGAAAATGGTAAACTACACTCGTTGAAATAAATGGTACTTGAACACTTCCCTGATTTATGAGAAGAGAAAGGAATCCATGATGGAGTGTTCCTTATTTGCTCAGAAACAGCCAGAAAGATAATTTCAGATGCCAGTCAAACACCAGAGGAAGAGTCACACAGTCTTTGTTGGCAGCATCAATTCTACCTAAAACAATTCTACAGCATAATAATTTTAAACTCAAGGAATCATTTCCAAGTCTTTGTGAAGTTAGCTGTTCAACACAATTGAAGTATTTCATCTATCAGCTTCTTGCCAGAGTCCAAATCTTCATCCACTGAGGAAAATTCAAGGAAGGTCCTCTCTGTGAGTCAAACAGCCATATTGAATATAATCTCTTTTTTTTTTTTTTCCTGCAAACCTAAAGTGTAAGCCTCCCATAGAAGGAGCAAGAAGCTGGTTCAGCTATTAGATAAAACTTGTCTGAGTATATCCTATAAAAGGATCCTTACTATTGAAGTTAGTTTTATACAGGCTATTGCTGAAGAAATTAAAGCTGATTTTAATATTGCTTGCTCAGATAATCTGTGTCGGAATATTGCTTGTTCTAATAGTCTGTGTCAGAATTGATCACGCCCATGAGCAGACAAGTATGAATGAAAGGAGTTTGTGGAGTGATTGGTATCATGGAAAACCCTGCCATGTTAGAGTGCTGAATTCTGACTGGTCTTGAGTTTAACCTTGTACTGCAGTTCACTGAAGCAAATGATTGGGATGATGTTGAAGAGCTTTGTCATCATGAAGAGGGAAGTGCATCTCAATATTTTAAACGCCATGCTATATAGACTTGTTGGATGCCATTCTGAATGGAGGAAATCCCTTTGAGAAAAGCAGTGCAGATCTGATAACAACAGATAATAGTGTATTGACGTGTCTGCTGCAGCCTCTGTTTGTGTTTTAGAATCTAGGGGATAAGAGCAGGATGATAACTTCCAGAAAGTAGTGCTTAACAAAAAGAACATATCTTTCAGAGTACCAGTCAAGAAAAACAACCTGTTACTTTTCCATGAACAGAAAACTCAAAGGAAGACATCATCTAAGAAAAAAGTACAGCATTATAAGTAGCATACAGACTTCATTTAAGGAATGGAAAAGGTCAAAAACGGAGGAAAACTGGAAATAGCACAAACAACATCAAAGCAGGTGCCATAAGGCAGTAAGAGGGGCCAAAAGATACTACAAGGAAAAAATAGCCAAGGAGGCAAAAATCTTCAAGCCGTTCTTTAGATATATTAATGGGAAATGACCTGCGAAGGAAGCGGTGGGGCCGTTGGATGACCATGGAATAAAGGGAGTGCTAAAGGAGGACAAAGCCATCGTCGACAAATTGAACACATTTTTTACCGAAGAGGATATACACAATTTACCGGAAGCCAACAGGCTATACGCCGAAAATGAAGATGGGAAACTGGGTTGACAGTCAGTCTAGAAGAGGTATGCAGGCAGATTGATAGGCTTAAAAATGATAAATCCTCGGGACCGGATGGCATCCATCCGAGGGTAATCAAGGAACTGAAAGGGGTTATAGCTGAACTGCTTCAACTAATAGCCAATCTGTCGATCAAATCGGGAAGGATTCCGGAAGACTGGAAAGTGGAGAATGTTACGCCGATCTTCAAGAAAGTTTCGAGGGGAGATCCGGGAAACTATAGACCAGTGAGTTTGACCTCGGTACCGGGAAAAATGGTAGAGGTGCTGATAAAGGACAGCATCATTGACCACCTTGACGGGTACAATCTGATGAGGACTAGCCAGCATGGCTTCAGCAAAGGAAGATATTGCTTGATGAACTTGCACTTCTTCTAGGGAGTTAAGAGGCAGTTAGACAAGGGTGACCCGGTCGACATTGTATATCTGAATTTTCAGAAGGTGTTTGACAAGGTCCCTCATGAATGACTACTTTGAAAAATTGCAAGCCATGGAATCGAGGGTGAAATACTCACGTGGATTAAAAACTGGTTGGTGGATAGGAAACAGGGAGTGGGGGTAAATGGACAATACTTTGACTGGAAAAGCGTCACAAATGAAGTGCCGCAGGATTTGGTGCTTGTACCCGTTCTCTTCAACATATTTATAAACAACCTGGAAATTGGTATGACGAACGAGGTGATTAAATTTGCAGACGATACGAAATTATTCAGAGTAGTGAAGACAGAAGGATTGTGAAGACCTACAACGTGACATAAACATGCTCGAGAAATGGGCTGCGACATGGCAAATAAGGTTTAATGTGGATAAGTGTAAGGTGATACATGTCGGTAACAAAAATATTATACATGAGTACAGGATGTCTGGTGCAGTACTCAGAGAGACCCCCGCAGGAAAAAGACTTGGGAGTACTGGCCGACAAGTCGATGAAGCTATCTGCGCAATGTGCGGCAGCGGTGAAAAGGGCGAACAGAATGCTAGGAATGATTACATAGGGAATCATGAACAGATCAGAGAAGATTATCATGCCACTGTACCGGGCCATGGTATGCCCCCACCTGGAATACTGCGTCCAGCACTGGTCGCCGTACTTGAAGAAGAACACAGTACTACTCAAAAGGGTCCAGAGAAGAGCGACTAAAATGTTTAAGGGGCTGGAGGAGTTGCCGTACAGTGAGAGAGAAACTGGGCCTCTTCTCCCTTGAAAAGAGGAAACTGAGAGGGGACATGATCGAAACATTCAAGATAATGAAGGGAATAGACTTATTAGACAAAGACAGGTTGTTCACCCTCTCCAAGGTAGGGAGAACAAGAGGGAACTCTCTAAAGTTAAAAGGGTTAGATTCCGTACAAACGTAAGGAAGTTCTTCACCCAGAGAGTGGTGAAAAACTGGAACGCTCTTCTAGAGGCTGTTAGCCGTAAGCCTGAAGTCATAATGCCGTTGTACAGGTCGATGGTAAGACCTCTTTTGGAGTACTGTGTTCAGTTTTGGAGGCCACATTATCAAAAGGATGTGAAGAGAATGGAGTCGGTTCAGTGTATAGCCACTAAGATGGTCTCAGGACTTAAGGATCTCTCATATGAAGAACGCCTAAGCAGGCTGCAATTATATTCTCTCGAAGAACTCAGAGAAAGGGGTGACATGATAGAGACATTCAAATATCTTATGTAACATAACATAGTAACATAGTGGATGACGGCAGATAAAGACCCGAATGGTCCATCCAGTCTGCCCAACCTGATTCAATTTAAATTTTTTTAAATTTTTTTTCTTTCTTTTTTTTTCTTCTTAGCTATTTCTGGGCAAGAATTCAAAGCTTTACCTGGTACTGTGCTTGGGTTCCAACTGCCGAAATCTCTGTTAAGACTTACTCCAGCCCATCTACACCCTCCCAGCCGTATTGAGGTGGAGGAAGATATCTTCTTCCTTACGGGGCCCACAGCGACCAGAGGGCATCCACTCAAACTCAAGGGTGGGAGATTTCATGGTGATATCAGGAAATACTTCTTCACCGAAAGAGTGGTTGATCGATATAATGGTCTTCCACGTCAGGTAGTTGAGGCCAGTAACGCACTCAAATTCAAGGGACGATGGGATAAACATGTAGGTTCGCTCCGGGGAAATGCTTAAAAAGAGGGTTCTTGTTGAGGAAGGGTTCTTGGAGAGGGTTCGCTCTGGGAAATTCTTAGAGGGAGGGTTCTTGTTGAGAGAGAGTTCTTCGAGTGGGCAGACTTGTTGGGCCGACGGCCCTTTTCTGCCGTCATACTCTGTTTCTATGTTGTAGGGGAAACACCCTCCAGGGATTCAAGACAAAGTTAGACAAGTTCCTGCTAAACTGGAACGTATGCAGGTGAGGCTAGACTCAGGGCACTGGTCTTTGACCTAAGGGCTGCCGTGGGAGCGGCCTGCTGGGCACAATGGACCACTGGTCAGACCCAGCAGTGGCAATTCTTATGTTCTTAAATGGGCAGGCATTTGTTGCACTGGATAGCCGTGGTGGAAATCTGGAGAATGTTTTCCATGAATCTTATTCATGCCCACCAGCACTCTCTTCTGAGGTGGCTCTCAACTCCTGCACCAATTCAGATTTGTTGGCATGCATTATGGAAACCAGTCTAACCAGATACTTATGAGTTCATTATTATTGATGGTGGAGCATTGATTCACACTCTGCCTGAAACAACTGTCCAAGGAAAGTCTTTTGATGAATATTTCATGAAAGTTTTCTACCCAAGGATCCAGCAAGATTTGAAAAGGGCAGAAAGAGTAGATATTGTCTGGGACCAGTATCACACATTGACAATCAAAGGTGGCATGAGGAGAAAATGAGGAACCGGTATACCACAACATATGCCTGGGTAGTGCTTGGGTCCCAGGAAACTGGCATAGCTTTTTAGCAAACACAGATAAGGAGTTATGTTAAATCTTTCCACAAAATGTACGGAAGTATAGTACTAAGATACATCTATATAACTTCAGATGATGGAAGTACTCTATGCAGGAAATCCATGCTGGAAATGGCACTCCAATGGGACAATGCAATCCTGAGAAGGCAGATATCTGAGTTCTAGTACATCTTCATGCCCTCCAATTTTTATCATTTGGGATGGTTTATGTTGGAGACAGATGTAATAATACTTCTGAGTAATTTACACCGCATCATTATTGCCAACCCCAAGGCAAATATCTGGATTTCATTCAAAGCAGGAAAAGCAACCAAAATGATCTCTTTCAACTGCATTGTTCAAGCTTCTCTTTCATGCTTTTTCTGCTGACTGAACACCAGTAAATCTTGCACTGATGATGCCAGTGTTGATCTCCTAAGAATGAAAGTGTTCTGTCACAAGACCAGAGACGTAGAGATAATGCCCCCAACAAGCATCTCAAAAGAGAAGTGGTTAAAAATGAAGAACATTTGAAGAACATTGGATTACAGTTCATGGGCCAATGATGCCTTTTCAAGCTGGTTCCAGTTTGGATTACACTACCCCTTCAAAAGATGTCTTTGATCTTGATGTAAAATGTTCTTGCAAAAATACACATTCATTAGGCAAGAATATAAAAGCAAAATTGAGATTCACATGTTTATGCAAGTGCAAATATGCTGAATAAATGTTTCAAAGTTTGACACATTTTGAAAACACTTTCTACAATGTTTAATGTACATAGTGTGTCTTATTTAAATTTTGGTTATTTGAAGTTTTGTATGAATTTTGTAAAATATTACATTTAATAATTTTTAAGTTTTTATTTTTTTAAATTATCTCTTAACATAGCCTGATGTTAAGGGATTTACACTAGTGTCGAGCACAGTACTCTTTACATCCAAAATACTTCTAAATTACAACTTGCATCTATTTATTAGACAGCTAATGATACCAAATATGTTCAAATTGGACAACCAACTCAGAAGTTTGAGCCATTTGAATATTTTAACTTTCTGTAAAAAGGTGAGCTCAGGCCCCTCTATTCCCAAAGTGCTCCCTAACAGACTGATCATTGTCCACTCTGATTTAAATTTATTTAGACCCCCCAATGTAACGTGATACTAAAAAGTAAACTTTTGCATCAATTTGAAATAACTGGTTACCATTGGGATGGTTTTCGTCTCCTCATCCATTTTTTCTGCTAGTAGAACCACTTCTAGTCATTTGGATTCTAGGCACATAGCTAGTTTGCCTATGCCTGAACTCTGTCCTGCTTGTAAGTTATATGTGCCTAGCTTGCCATATTGCAATATGTTTACTGGATAAAAAGCAGTTTTGAAGAATTTGATTTTTCTTAAGATTTCAGCTTATTGTATTGGCCACATGAGGTCACTGCAGTAGTGGCTCTAAATTGAAGAGGGGTGGTTAAAGATGTAGGAATCCTAGAATAATGCTAAAAATTGCAGGGAAAAGGGAAGATGGCATTTTGAGGCAGAAACTGGTAACTATGGTACTTCCTTTGCTTTCTCTATCCAAACCAACTTTATTCTCGCAGAATGTAATCATAAGTCTTCAGTTATTGCTCAATCCCACTTCCATCAATGTTTAGGAAATGTTTATCTAGGTTCAGCAGTCTTCCACTAGCCAAGAATCACTGATAAAGGCTATGCTTTTAAAAATACTACTTTTATCTATCTCCCTTATGATGGTGATGAATAGAAAGATGATTGGAATACTTGATTTTCAGGTAAGAGAGATGAGGTATTTTTGTGAAGATAAAAAAAAAGCCACCTGCATTTAAAGAAGGGAGGCATCATGTGGAACTGTAGCATGGTAACATTTACTTAGGGATATTCTTTAAGATTATAACATTTATACGAACTTATATTTATCTTTTTGCTTTTAGGTTTAGGAACATTTTCTGATGTATTTGGAGATGAATGGAAGGAGAGAACAGAGAGAAATTTTGCTAAGGTAATTGGAATAATTTCTTAAATATTTTTCAGTTCACATTTTTGGTAGCACATTTGTTTTGTTTTCATTGCATAGAAAATTGGAACCTCTCTGCTAATGACAGAATATCCCCCCTGTAGATGAACTGCCTTCCTAGATTTTTATTCTTAGGAAAGTAAGTTATCACATCTCCCTTTTTTTGGAAACTTAACTAAGAATGTATATAGTGGAGGTGAATCTAAACTTGGAGTAACAGATATGAAATCTATAGATTATGAATTGTTATAAGAGCATTCTGACAAATACAGTATATGAGGGGGTACTGATAAGTCTTTGGCTTTTCCTATTTTACATACTTTTAGACTAATACTTTTCATCCCATCAAAGTTTGTTTCTTATGTGTCTATCCTAAATTTCATAATTGTAGCCTGATTATTTAATTTTTTTGCATATCTACTTCTACTTATAATTTCTATAGCACAGCCAGATGTACATTAAACATATAAAAGACAATCCCTTCTCTATAGAGCTTACAATCTAATCAAAACGGACAAATGGGACAAAAAAGGTTAGAGAATTTCTCACAGGGAATGATAAAGCAGACATTTGGTAAGAGTTAGGTGTTAAAAGCAACCTTGAAAAAGTGGACTATTAGCCTAGATTTGAATGCTACCAGAGACAGAGCTTGACGTACTGATTCAGGTAGTCTGTTCTAGGCATATGATGCAGCAAGATAGAAGGGACGGAGTCTGGAGTTGGCAGTAGAAGAGAAGGTCCAAAGATAAGAGATACTTATCCAATGAATGGAATTCCCAGGGAGGGGTATAGGGAGAGATACAGAGGAGATTTGCAGAGTGAATGCACTTTTAAGTAAATAAGAGGTAATGGATAGGGAGCCAATGAAGTGACTTGAGGAGAGGGAAGATGTGAGCATAGCAACACTGGCGGAATATAAGTCATGTAACAGAATTTTGAAGGGATTGAAGGGGAGAGAGATGATTTTGTGGAAGACCTGTGAGAAGGATGTTGCAATAATCTAGACGAGAGGTGTTAAGAATGTGAATAAGGGTTTTGGTAGTGTGCTCAGTAAGGATAGGTAAGATTTTGATGGTGATATAGGAGGAAGAAATGGCAAGTTTAGTAGTCTGTTGGATTTGTGCAGAGAGAGAGAGAGGAGTCAAAGATGACCCTGTGGTTATGAGATGATGAGATGGAGGATGAGTGTGTTATCCACAGAATGGGGGAAGAGGAGAGGTAGGTTTAGGATGAAAGATAAGAAGTAGAGAATGACACGGTGGCTGTTACCCGTGGCTAGCCGCAGGTAATCTGCCAAAACGGTGAGAGGGGGAAAAGTGCTCACTGCGGATATGGGGACAAGGCCATCCACCGTCCTGTGGAGCGGTGAATTGGCTTGTCACCGCAGTTAAGGGAGGGAACGCGTGCGGTCACCTCCCTCCTTCCTACCTACCTGAATCTATCTATCTCCCTCCCTCCCCCTTACCTTCGTGGTGCTTTTTGAGTAACTTCACAAAGCCGTCGGAGCCTGCAAGCAGTAGCGTGCGTGTGTGGACAGAAGCTTCTCCTTTGACGCAATTTCGGTTGCATCAGAAGAGAAGCTTCCGCCCAAACACACAAGCTACTGCTTGCAGGCTCCGACAGCTTTGAAAAAGTTACTCAAAATGCACTGTAAAGGGGAGGGAGGGAGATAGACTCGGGTAGGTAGGAAGGAGGGAGGGGGGGGGGGGTCGCGTGAGGGGTGCCAAAGGGCGGTGAGGTAGCAAGAGGGAAGAGTGATGAAGGAAAGGAGCAGACGCTGATGGGGGGTGGAGAGGAACAGATGCTGAAAGGAAATGGGGAACAGATAGTGGGGAGAAGATGCTGAAGGGAAATGGGGAAGACAGAGTGGGGGGAAGACGCTGAAAAGACATGGGGAGGATAGAGTGGGCAGAAGACGCTGAAGGGAAATGGGGAAGACAGAGTGGGCAGAAGATGCTGAAGGGAAATGGGGAACAGAGAGTGGGGAGAAGATACTGAAAGGACATGGGGAGTACAGAGTGGGCAAAAGATGCTGAAGGGAAATGGGGAAGACAGAGTGGGCAGAAGACGCTGAAGGGAAATGGGGAAGAGAGAGTGGGGAGAAGATGCTGAAGGGAAATGGGGAAAAGAGAGTGGGGAAAAGACACTGAAGGGAAGAAGACAGAGATGCCAGACTATGGGGGCGCGGAGGGAAGAAGATGGGTGCCAGACTATGGGGGGGGTTGAAGGGAGAGGCACAGTAAAAGAGCAAATGGAAGAAGCAGAGAGAAGACAGACAGTGGATGGAAGGAATTGAATGAGAAGTTGAGGGAAGCAGAAACCAGACAACAAAGGTAGAAAAAAAATTCTATTTATTTATTTATTTTTTGCTTTAGGATTAGTTGTGTTTATAAAAATTTTTAAACAAAGCCCTGCCAGCTGAACATCTCTTTCTCTAGTTCAGCAGCCAGAACTTTGATTTATAAGGAAGGTATAAGTTAAATATTGCAGTACTGAGGCTTGTATGGATGCTGTGGGGATAGTAGTCGCGGGGATGGGGCGGGGACAGTGGTTGCGGGGAATGGGACAAATTTTTCCCCCTGCCATTCTCTAATAGGAAGCTCAGTCTTGGCCTTGTTCAGTTTGCTGCTTCTTCACAGCAAAAATATTATAAAATAAGTGAAAATGATGCAAAACAACAGAGATTTCATTGCATAAGAGTGCCAAGTGGTGATGAAATATCTTTTTCCCAAAAGAGAACTTGTCCAAATGAGTTTACGATAGTGTGTCTATTACATTAGGGGATAAGGGTCCTTCCTACTCCACAGTCCAGAACAAGATTGCTGCATTAAGAGCAGAACATTAGAGAATGGAAGATGAAGAACATTGTGGGGATGGCATATGTATGAGGGAGTGGCATATGTATAGAGATTACTTCCAGTGGCACCCCTAGCAAAAGGTAAAATTTGATGATGATAAAGATAGCAATGAAAACAACAATATTAGCAATTCACTTCTAGTGATGCAACAGGAAATGAGCTGAAATTAAAAACTATACAAAATATGAGATTGCTGCGGAATAGTAGCTGGAAAACAAGGACCACAAACACAGTCTAAGCAACAAAAATCAGGATCTGCAAGCCCTGATGTTAGAGGCAAACTTGGATATCGTTGCTTTCACAGAGACATGGTTCAGTGTTTCCCATGGATGGGACGCCAACATACTGGACTATAATCTTTTTTAGGAAGGATAGAAATGGTCGAAAAGGTGGAAGAGTAGCTTTCTATCTAAAGACAGATATCCAAGTGACTGAAATGCAGGGGGGCCTGGGGAAAGGAAGAAGCGATATGGATTGTTTTAAAAATAGAAGATAGAACTTTTATCCACTTGGGTGTTGTCTACAGCAATGTTTCTCAACTTAGTCCTGGAATACCTCTTTGCCAGTCAGGTTTTCAAGATATCCACAATGAATATGCATGAAAGACATGTGCATATAATGGAGGCAGTGTATGCAAATCAAGTTTATGCAAATTCAATGTGGATATCCTGAAAACTTGACTGGCAAGGGGGTACTCCAGGACCGAGTTGAGAAACAGTGGTCTACAGACCTCTGATTCAATCGCAGCAAATTGACAAAGATCTGATTACAGATATACAAAAGTTAGGAAAGAAAGGAGAGGTGCTGTTGCTGGGTGATTTCAACCTGCCGGATGCGGACTGAAAAGTTCTGTCTGTGGAATCGGAAAGAAGTAGGGAGATAGTGGATGCCTTTCAAGGGGCTCTACTCAGACAAATGGTGATGGAACACACAAGAGAAAAAGCGATACAAATTGTGAAAGTGTCTTTAAAATCTAAGTGGGGACCCACGTCGGATGTAGTGATCATCATACAGTTTGGTTCGATATATCAGCCAAAGAGGAGGATGATCACACAAAACTCAAAAGTCCTGGATTTCAAATGTGCGGACTTTAGTAGCAAACTAGTGATGGAAAAAATAAAGACAAAAGAATTGGCATTTGTGAAATATAAAAAAAACTCAGGAAGAGGAGTACAGAAAGGAATATCGGATGAAACTGAAAGAATTCAAGAGAGAAACATCTGGTGAAAGCGCAAGAGGAAGAGCCAATGGCTATAAATATAAGAAAGGGAGACAAATTTTTTCAGGTATATTAGTGAAAGGAGGAAGACAAAAAATTTAATTACGAGACTGAAAGGTGTGAACCGCTGTGTGAACCGCTGTGTAGAGAGTGACGAGAAAAAGCAAATGTTCGGTGTTCACAGAAGAAAAACCTGGAGAAGGACTGCAATTGGTCAGCAAAGTTATACCTGAGAATGGAGTGGATAACGCACCGTTCATGGAAGAAAGTGTTTATGAACAACTTGAAAAATTAAAGGTGGACAAAGCTATGGGACCGGATGGGATCCATCCCAGGATATTGAGAGGTTCTGGTTCTGTTCAATAAATCTTTAGAGACTGGAGAGGTTCTGTGGGACTGGAGAAGAGCAGATGTGGGCTCTCTTCACAAAAGTGGTTACAGAGATGAAGCGGGGAAACTACAGGCTGGTAAGCTTCACTTCAGTTATTGGAAAAATAATGGAAATGTTGCTGAAGGAAAGGATAGTGAAATTCTTAGAATTTAATGGATTACAAGATCCAAGGCAACATGGATTTATTAAAGGTAAATCGCGCGACTTCCAGTGGAGCCATGGAGCTGTGAAGACATGTCACCTTGGCTCTGCTGGACTCCACAATGAATAGCTGTTAAAACTAATTTACCCCCTTCTATTTTGCTCGGGTGAGGTGTCACGAAACCCAGGGAAGTACGTGGAATATATGCGGGACTTTTCTGCACTTTGGATCTGTGTCTGATGGCATCAAAACCTGCGCGCAAAGATCGTAAGAAAGGGAAACTTGATTCAAAGATGGTGGCATTAGTGGCTCCAGCCTCCCCTTCTCTGAGCTCGCCTAGCTCAGCCTGAGCGGCAGAGGTTACTATGGAAGTTCAGGCAATGTTGGAACACCCAGTGGGCAAGCAGCTTCAAATGATTTTGGACAAATCGGAAGCCATGGACCAGCATTTTACGATGGTTACCAAACAACTGCAGGAAGTTCAGCAGTGTGTGGGCGCGGTGGGGTACAAGGTCCAAGTTCTTACAACTGATTCCCAAATCACAGCCACACATCTCCTGGAGCTTGAAACCAAGTTGGAAGATCTTGAAAACCGGTCATACCGGAATAACTTACAATTGGTGGGCCTTCTGGAATCAGTACCTGCCCAGACTCTGATAAATTTTTTGGAGACTTGGCTAGTGGATACTTTGCAGGTTACTTCTTTGTCTGCCCCTATGCACATCGAAAGAACACACAGGCTGGGCCAGCAGCACGAGGCCTCGGGGTGGCCCAGGATTGTAATCTTTAAAGTTCTTCATTATGCGCATAAACTGGCCATACTTTGTGCACTTCACGCGGGAAACTCTTTGAAGTATGAAAAACAGACTGTGCTCGTACTTGACGAAAGTCCAGCAAGCCACGAAGGCTTTTTCACCCTTGTGTTCACAGAAGTGCGCTTTAGCCTCATGTACCCTGCTCGTCTGAAAATCTTTCACGGAGGAGCCACACATTATTTTGAAGATGTGACAGCGGCGAGTTCCTTCTTTCAAACTTTGCCTAAACCCTAACTTTGCTCATCTGGAAGGGTTTTGATTTGGGCTCTGTGGGACTGTTAGGCCTGATGCTTGGGCTGTGCACTTCCATGCTGCCTGCAGAGTGTGCCATTGGTGTTGTCTTTGCTTGTCCTCACTCCTGGGTTCTGGTGTTCGCTCCCTCTTTGGGGAGAGTGGAGGGTGGAATTCCTGATTGACTTAGGTCTCCTTGCTCGTCCAGCATTCTCTCCTCTGCCTGTAATTTTGGACTCCTGATCTGTTTGCAGTGCTTGTTGATGCCCAGAGCCTGCATCCCAGGGCAGGTCCCTGGAGGAAGCTGTGTTGTTTTTCTATTTCTTCTGTCACTCATTTGGGGGGTGATGTACTAGTCTACATAGGTTTTCCTTCTGCGGGCTGTTTGGCTGTTGTCTTTTCTCTTTCAGGGGTATTTCTCTTTCTAATTTTCACTGTGGGGTCCCTATGCTCCTACAGAAGTGGCACTAGTGAGGTGCTCTGGGATATTAGGGAATTGGGGCTTTGGGGGGGAGGGTTTAGGATGGATTGGGGGGATGGTTTTATGGGTCTTATAGGGTTACCAGTTCTGGTTTCCAGGTTGCTGGAGCTTAGGAAGGGGGTGAGGGAGTGGGTTGGGACATCTCTCCTCTGTGTGTTGCATTGGTTTCTTGCTCTTATGCTCTGTTTTGTTTCACTTCTATGTCCCTTAAACCGATTTCTTGGAATTTAGGGGGTATTCATTCGCCAATTAACAGATAAAATATTTTCAGGCAGCTCCGCTGGAATCAGGCTGTAGCCTTTTTGTAGGAGACGTATTTGACTTTGGAGCATGCCAAATTGTGCACATGGTGGGTAGTCAAGGTCCTGGACTCTAGCTCAGGGGAAAAAGGTGGGTTTTGCCATATTGGTGGGGAAGCATTTACAATTGAAAGTACATGACACTCTCATGGATCCTGCGGTTAGGTATATTATAGCCTTTGTTAGTTTGAATTTTAAACCATACATTCTGTTTAATATTTATGCCCCAAATAATCCTGGAGCGGGGTTCTTTCATAATTTGGCTGACCTCTTAAAAGTCTAAGGGGACATTCCTTTGGTGTTGAGCGGTGACTTTAATGAGGTGGCCGATCCCTCTTGGGATTGATTGAAAGGGGTGGGGAGGGAATCACAAAAATATACTATGGGTATTTCTCTGCTCTGTGGACGCCTGGAGAGCCATGCATCCTTTGGGGAAAGATTTTACCCATGTCTCAAGGGTGCACGAATCATTGTCCTGAATTGACTAAATCTTACTCTCGTGCTTTATTCTCTGAGCTTTCCGACACTAGGATCGGCCAAATTGAAATCTCTGATTATGTGTGAGTGGCGGTTAACATGGACATCGGTTGAGCCTCATGGGTTGCGCTTCCTAGTTATCTGTAGAAGGATAGTAAGTTTCATGCGCATCTCGTGACCTAATGGTACACTTTCTGTGAAACTAATGGTGCCCATTTTGACACCTCATCGCTAGTGTGGGAAACAGCTAAGTCTGTGGTTCAGGGAGAGATAATTTCCTACAGCCTTCCTCCATGGACCGGGAGCACTCGGGGCAGAGCGGGAGCAGAAGAAAGCACACCCTGGGCGTGGGAGCGAACTCTGCCCCTCCCCTCACGATGGTGCACCGCTGAACCAGTTAAAAGGCTCAGCGGGATCTCCCCAACACGTTGTTTTTTTAGTTTTAGTTTGATTTTTACTTTTTCTGCCTCCTACCTCGCTTCGGACCACACAGCCTCCTCCATGGACCGGGAGCACTCAGGGCAGAGCAGGAGCAGAAGAAAGCACATCCTGGGCGTGGGAGCGAACTCCACCCCTCCCCTCCCATCGGTGCACCGCTGAACCAATTAAAAGGCTCAGCGCCTAACGGCGCGCCATCTAAGGCATGCGTCAAAGGCGCTCGCCGTAGCGAAGAGACCTACCTTCCAACTACGTCAAAACCTACTCTCTACTACAACATCCACTCCTAACAACTCTTTCCACAATCCATACTCCTACCCATCCGGACACAACACAAGAACAACAATCTAATCACAGAGAACCACGCTTCCTCTAATTACCTTCCCCCAACCTTCAAAATGAAACTAATTCCACAAACACATACCCAGATCATCCTGTTGATAATCCTTCTTATTTTCAGTTGGAAGGTAGTAGCAAACAACCTACCCAACACACCTACTAGTTCAATTACAAACAAAACCCACCACCCCAACAGGAGAATTTCAATAGACAGAAACTCAAACCACCAAACAAGCGTTCAGCGTCCCATCTCCCCAGCATGGGGAAGAAGATCAACACACCCCAAGACCAAACCTCGCCAAATTCACTCATCTACCCTAAAACGAATCACAACTACCAAAAAGAAATCACCACACTTGCATGTGCCTATTTAAACATCAGAGCCATAGGCCCAAAAACAACTTATAAAAAATTGGATAAAAAACAAAAACCTAGACTGCCTCTTCTTCGCAGAAACCTGGCTAACATCAGACGCAGACCCAAGAATTACAAAAGTCTGCCCTCAGGGATACAAAATTAGTGACCTGCAGAGAGAAAAAAAGAGGAGGAGGATTAGCAAAGACTCCCTATCCCTAAATATACTGGAAAAAACATCCACCCCATACATGGACCGTCTAGCATGTCAAAACTTACTAAATTGCATGCTCTGTTACATAACAGTGGATAACTGGACCACAGTAAGGCCGGATTTTGAAAACTTCATATACCAAAACTCACTAACAGCAGCATACAACCTACACCTAAGAGATCTAAACCTAATCTAATCTAATCTAATCCTTAGGTTTGTATACCGCATCTTGAAGACCAATCATCCAAACCAGTGGATAACCTCTTTTCTTTTCTCAATGCCTTATCCTTCCAAATTTTAAACCCACAAACTACTCATGAGAAAGGACACCAACTTGACATCGCAGCCTTCATGACCCATCAAACATCTACTTCAGAAATTCAAACGTCTAATGGAACTTGGTCACTTTCCCTCTGGTCAGACCACTACTCATACACCTTAAGCCTCAACTGGACCAACAACAAAACCACACCAAAATCCAAAATAATAACTTACACCTCACACAAACACATCGATCCCACAAAATTCTGGTCAAAAGTAGATGAAACAATCCAAGAATGCAACCCCAAGGACTTCATTTCACACTGGGGCGAATTGAGCATTAACATCCTTGATGAACAAGCCCCACTTAAAACCAAAACCAGAACCAGCAGACGATCAGACCAACAATGAATTACTCCTACTCAAGAGATAATTCAGACGACTGGAAAGAAAATGGAGAAAAACCAACCTAGATCACATGAAAACTGCCTGGAAAAAAATTAACAAACAACACAAACTACAATTAAAAGAAAAGAGAAAAATACACTACACCAACCTAATAGGCACGGAAACCCAAGACACCAAAAAACTATTCCAAATTTTAAAAGATCTAACTGATACCAAACCCTATATGACTACTAACAATACCCCCCTCTCAACCACCCTCCTAGCAGAACACTTCAAGAATAAAATTACAAACACCAGAGCTACCCTCAATAGTACCCCATCCCACCTAACTGAAGTCACAATTCTTCCCACAGAAAATGAATCATCTGCTGCAGACAGAACTTGGTCCCAATTCCCCAAGATACATTGGGCAGAAGTCAACAAACTCTACAATAAATACAGCCATGCATCCTGTGATCTCAACCATTGCCCACCATATCTCCTAAAATCCTCGATCACAAAGTTCCGTACTCTACTCCTACAATGGATACAAACCAGGCTCACAGATGGTAATTTTCCAACTGACCTCGGCAAAATCATCATCACCCCCAATCCAAAAAGAAGGAACCGGCGTGGCTCATTGTAGTGGTGAAGGAAGCGATGAAGGACAAGAAAACTTCGTTTAAGGAATGGAAAAGTCAAAAATGAATGAAAACTGGAATAAGCACAAACAGCTTCAACGCAGGTGCCATAAGGTGGTAAAAGGGGCCAAAAGAGACGATGAGGAAAAAATAGCCAAGTAGGCGAAAAACTTCAAGCCGTTCTTTCGATATATTAAGGGGAAATGACCCACAAAGGAAGCGGTGGGGCCGTTGGATGACCGAGGAATGAAGGTAGTGCTAAAGGAGGACAAAGCCATCGCCAACAAACTGAACACAATTTTTTCATCTGTGTTTACCGAAGAGGATATATGCAACATACCGGAAGCCAACAGGCTATAGGTGGGAAACTGACAGGGTTGACGGTCAGTCTAGAAGAGGTATTCCAGCTGATCGATAGGCTTAGAAATGATAAATCCCCAGGACCGGATGGCATCCATCCGAGGGTAATCAAGGAATTGAAAGGGTCTATAGCTGAACTGCTTCAACTAATAGCCAATCTGTTGATCAAATCGGGAAGGGTTCTGGAAGACTGGAAGGTGGCGAATGTTACGCCGATATTCAAGAAAGGTTCGAGGGATAATCCAGGAAACTACAGACCGGTGAGTCTGACCTCGGTACCAGGAAAGATGGTAGAGGCACTGATAAAGGACCGCATCATTTTGCACCTTGACGGACATGACCTGATGAGGACCAGCCAGCATGGCTTCAGCAAAGGAAGATATTGCTTGACGAACTTGCTGCACTTCTTCGAGGGAGTAAACAGATGGATAGACAAGGGTGACCCAGTCGACATTGTATATCTAGATTTTCAGAAAGCTTTCGACAAGGTTCCACATGAACGACTACTTCGGAAAATTGCGAGTTATGGAATCAAGGGTGAAATACTCACGTGGATTAAAAATTGGCTGGCGGATAGAAAACAGAGAGTGGGAGTAAATGGACAATACTCGGACTGGAAAAGCGTCACCAGTGGAGTGCTGCAGGGTTCGGTGATTGGACCTGTGCTCTTCAACATATTTATAAACGATCTGGAAATTGGTACGACGAGTGAGGTGATTAAATTTGCGGACGATACGAAGTTATTCAGAGTAGTGAAGACGCAGGAGGATTGTGAAGACCTGCAACGTGACATAAGCACGCTCGAGAAATGGGCCGCGACATGGCAGATGAGGATCAATGTGGATAAGTGTAAGGTGATGCATGTCGGTAACAAAACTCTTATGCACAAATACAGGATGTCCAGGGCGGTACTTGGAGAGACTCCCCAGGAAAGAGACTTGGGAGTACTCGTCGACAAGACAATGAAGCTGTCCGCGCAATGTGCAGCGGCAGCGAAAAGGGCAAACAGAATGCTGGGAATGATTAAGAAGGGGATCGTGAACAGGTCGGAGAGGGTTGTCATGCTGCTGTACCGGGCCATGGTTCGTCCTCACCTGGAGTACTGCGTCCAGCACTGGTCACCGTACATGAAGAAGGACACGGTACTACTCGAAAGGGTCCAGAGAAAAGCGACTAAGATGGTTAAGGGGCTGAAGGAGTTGCCGTACAGTGAAAGATTGGAGAAATTGGGCCTTTTCTCCCTCAAAGAGAGGAGATTGAGAGGGGGACATGATTTGAACATTGAAGGTACTGAAGGTAATAGACTTAGTAGATAAGGACAGGTTGTTCACCCTCTCCAAGGTAGGGAGAACGAGAGGGCACTCTCTAAAATTTAAAGAGGATAGATTCTGTACGAACATAAGGAAGTTCTTCTTCACCCAGAGAGTGGTGGAAACTGGAACGATCTTCCGGAGGCTGTTATAGGGGAAAACACCCTCCAAGGATTTAAGACAAAGTTGGACCAGTGTTCCTGTTGAACCAGTACGTAAGCAGTTATGGCTGGTCTTTGACCTGGCGGCCACTGTGTGAGCGGACTTCTGGGCACGATGGACCACTGGTCTGACCTAGCAGTGGCAAATTCTTATGTTCTTAACCCTAAAAGCCCAACAGACCAACCATCCAACTACAGACCCATTGCCTCAATACTTCTATATATCAAACTAACAGAAGGACTAGTAGCCAAACTCCTCACCAACTATCTAGAAGACCATAACATATCCACCCCATGCAATCTGGCTTCAGAGCCAACTTCAGCACAGACATTATTAGGCTCCCTTATCAACACAACCAGACAATACCTCAGCACTGGAAAAAAATGCTGCTTGTACAACTGGACCTGATGGCTGCATTTGTCTTGGTAGACCATAGCATCCTGCTGTAAATTTTGGACCCAATAGGTATCTCAGATAAAGTATACTCATGGTTTGAAGGTTTCTTAAAATCCAGAACATACAAAGTAAAATCGGACAAAGAAAAATCTGAACCTTGGTCCAATCCCTGCAGTGTACCTCAAGGATCCCCACTCTCTCCTACTCTATTCAACCTATATACTGCCTCCCTCAGTGTTTACCTGGACAAACAAGGCCTAACCTCTTATAATTATGCAGACGACATCACCATTCTCATACCTTTTGATCAACTAAAGCTCTCAATGACAGATACACTACACCGAACACTAGATACAATAACGACTTGGATGGAAGACCACAAACTGAAACTTAACCCAGACAAAACTAAATTTATCCTCCTCGAAAATAACGAAGTCCCAACCTTAACCAATTTAGAAATCAACTCAATCAATTACCCCATTCAAACCACCCTAAAACTACTAGGTATGACAATTGACAGATGCTGCACCATGCAACCACAAATAAATAAAACAATACAGAAATCTTTCGCAGTTATGAGAAACCTTAGACAAGTCCGAAAATTCTTCGAAAGAACACAGTTCCAGCTCATAGTACAATCCCTAATCCTAGGCCTACTGGACTACTGCAACATCCTCTACCTCCCCTGCCCTGCAACAATGATTAAACAATTGTAACAATTCAAAATACAGCTCTGAGACTTGTCTACTCATTGAGGAAACATGACCACATTACAGAGGCATACATCAACTCACACTGGCTTCCAATACAGGAAAGAATACTATTTAAATTCTACTGTATACTATTTAAAACTATAAAATGAGACAGCCCAACCTACCTGAACAACCGCCTCATCCAAACTACCTCAACCAGACATAGAAAAACACCCCCCCCATTCACACCCCCCCAATCAAAGAAGTAAAACGGAAAAAACTATACGATGGCCTACTAGCCACTCAAGCAGCAAAATTAGATAACCAAATCGTCAATCTACTGATTACAACCCCAGACTACAAGATGTTCAGAAAAGAAATAAAAATTATACTCTTCAAGAAATCCCTGAAAGTACCTTCCTTCTTCTCATCTTCTCCCTAACCCACTGATACTACCTGACTCACTCTTGAAAATGACATGTGATCTTATTTTGTAACCCTCCATCTATTAACTCTTTTTGTAATCCGCCCTGAACTGCAAGGTAATGGCGGAATAGAAATCTCTAATGTAATGTAAGTTTCCAGCGCAAGGCTCATCAGCGGGAGTTGCTCCACTTGGAGCAACTAGTTTCTTCCTTGCATCGGTGGTATGGTCAAATGCATGCGCTTTCCGACAGGGATCAGTTACTGGAGGCTTAGAGCTCGCTTAATGCCCTATTGCACCAACAGGCAAAGTTCATGGAGCATTATAAGTTCCACCTTTATCATTTTGCTAACAAAAGCTTTTGGCTAAACTAGTGAAGCAACACCGGGACAGCGCCTACATTTCCACTCTGACGGATTGGGGGGAGGGGGGGATCTGGGGTTGTAAATTCCAATAAAGACAT
Organism: Geotrypetes seraphini; assembly: GCF_902459505.1. Classification (NCBI taxonomy): domain Eukaryota; kingdom Metazoa; phylum Chordata; class Amphibia; order Gymnophiona; family Dermophiidae; genus Geotrypetes; species Geotrypetes seraphini. The sequence goes on from NC_047092.1 coordinate 66,440,637, forward strand.
TAATACAGTGCTCTGTGCCTTCTTGAAAAACTATATTCCCACCCTGGTAACTCTCAGCTGGCATGTAAGATGTATCTGTCGGGTCAGGATCTTCCGACTCTTTCTGCTTTGGCCAGGCCGAAATTAGATGCACTGTTTTCATCTGAGGAAATAGAGCGGGCCATTCAAACTTGTGGCTTGGGAAAGTCTCCTGGCCCCGTTGGCATGCGTAGTGAGTTTTACAAGATTTTGTAGGCTGAGAAAGATCCACTTTTGGCGTTGGTGTTTAATGAAACTGTTGAGACTGAGAGACTTCCTAGGCACTTAAATATTGTACAAATTATAGTCCTGTTGAAGCCGAGCAAAGAACCAAATAAGCCAGAATCGTATAGACCGATTTCGCTGCTGAATATTAAAGTGAAACTTTTTGCGAAGGTTCTGGCCAATCGCCTGGCCACAGAACTCCCGAGTCTTATCTCGGATCAACAGATTGGCTTTGTGAAGAGTTGAGTAGTTGCGAAGAACATGCAATGAATTTTAGCAGCTCTGGAAAGGGTAGCCCAAGATCAATTTCCTTTTCTAGTGGTCAGTTTCGATGCTGTACAGACCGAGGCCATCCCCTCAAAGATGTCTACAGTCTCCACACAGACGGAAGGAATGGATCAGCCAGATGAAAGCCTTTTGCTAGAGCTGAGGAGCCTGAGAGAGGAGGTTCAGCGCTTAAGATGTATCCGAGACGACGAGACCTTCATCGACGGAGTCATCCTGGAGCTGTCTCAGATCACCGAACAGGAACCTGACAAGACCATCCTAGAGACACCCAAAGCATCCAAACCTGCAAACTTGAAACCAACCGTCGGAATACAGGAAGTGGCATGGGGACCCGGGTTCCCATTTGCGTTGGGAGCACCTTTCTTTTCATTATTTCGGTATTCAGCTGCCTATTGATATAACAGCTTTGTATCACTTGAATGTAGATAAACTCCTAGCGGAGATCAGATTGCTCTTGCGACATTGGATGAATCTCCCTATCTCGCTGATGGGCCGTGTTCATCTTTTTCGAATGATCGTTTTTCCTATGTGGCTCTATCTATTGCAAACATTACCGTTATTTCTCCTGAAGAAGGTCATTGCGTGTCTCCACAGACTTATTCTCTCCTTTTGTTGGGGTGGGGGAGGTAAGATGAACAGTACATTTTTACAGGGTTCTTGGTCTACGGGTGGCCTGGGTCTTCCGCATGTTCACCTCTATAATCTGGCTTGTTTGCTTCGCCACTTGCGGGACTGGCTTTATGACAGTTTCAGTACACCGAAGTAGCTCTGGAAAAGGATTATTTTTTTCCCTGGAATCTGACCTATCTTCTACATTGGAATGGGATGGGGATGCTGGGCTTTGGGGCACATAGTTGTTTGGTCTGGACACTTCGCCATGCTTGGAGGTGTTTATCTTCATTCTGGGGGTCAATCTCCTTTTAATATGTTCCTTTTGCCTCTACTAGGTAATGCTGACTTAATCCCGGTCAGGATAATGTACTGTTTAAGTGTTGGGTTCAGAAGGGACTCTGCAGCTTGGGGTGTTTCCGGCTCTCCAGGCGTCCTGGTCCTTAAGTGCTACTGATCATTTTGCCTATCGACAACTCTCTCACTATCTGGCCTCCATGCCTGAGGGGTTCCTAAACAAGGACTTTCTCACTACTCTGCAGGATTTCTTTATTGATTGCTTTCGGTGTCTCAGTACCACTGTCGACTGGTGGCTTTGCAACCTCGGAGAGACTACCAGCAATTATTGTACCTATGGACTCGGGACTTGGGTAGGCACCAGTGTTCCCGCTAAGCTGCGTTGACGTGCGCACGCGCACAAAATATTACCTCGCAGCGCACATGTTTCTCGTCACAGCGCACACAGTGTAGAGCACAGTTCTTCAACCGCCGGTCCGCAAACAAAATCTTGCCGGTCCGCGAAGGATTCGGTCCCCGCCGCAACGAAAGGCCGGCGTCAGCTGACTTGCAACTTCCTGTTGCAGTCGCTGTGCCGGGACTCCTGCCTTCCACCGCGTTTGCCTCCTGCCTTGTCTCCGCACCTCCAGACCAGCAGCGGCAGCTGTGTATGCTTTTAACTTCGGCACAGAGCTGCCCCTAATCAATAGTTTAGCGCGGTTTCATAAGGCAGCCTCGGGGCCTTTGCTAGGCCGGCCCACATCGCATCATCGAAGCGGGCCGGCTATCAAAGGCCCCGAGGCTGCCTCATGAAACCGCGCTAAACTATTGATTAGGGGCAGCTCTGTGCCGAAGTTAAAAGCATACACAGCTGCCGCTGCTGGTCTGGAGGTGCGGAGACAAGGCAGGAGGCAAACGCGGTGGAAGGCAGGAGTCCCGGCAGTTAAAAGCATACAGAGCTGCCGCTGCTGGTCTGAACTCTTGGGCCGCTGAAGGAGGGCAAAAAGCAGCTGTCCTGGAGGTTTCCCTTCCTCTCGCCTTTACAGGTTCCTTTTTTCCACCTTTTTTTTTTTTCCTTCAAACGGCAACGGGCCCCAGCATCGACATCAATCAAGTAAGTTCCACTGTCAATCAAGCGGTTCTGCTCGGCCAAAGCTTCCCCTGTAACATGAGCCACCCTCAGGGGAAAGAAAGTGACCCACAAAGGTGAGGGGAAGGGGGGCAGATGATGGAAGTTGGGGGGGGGGGAGAGAGAGAGAGAGAGAAGGGGCAGATGATGGAATGGAGGAGATGAGAGAGAGAGAGAAGGGGACAGATGATGGAAGTGAGAAGAAGGGAGAGAGAGCAGAAGGCAGATGGATGTCAGTTGAGAAGGGAGAGCAGATGCTGAATGGAAGTGGGGAAAGAACACATACTGGATGGAAGGAGGAGATAAATAAAGGGGGAAGAAAATAGTAAGATAAGGGAGGGGTGAGGGAAAGGGGTGACAAGCTGTGTGTAGACACAGTGAAAAGAGGGAAACGGGACTAAATAGTAAGAAAGAATTTAATTTAGATGGAGGCAGAAAATAGAGAAGGAAGACCAGAGAAGAAAAGGGAAGAGAGAGCAGAGAATGATCAGATCTGAGTGGAGGAAATGAGAAGAGAGATATGCTAAAAACCACAGGGGGGAGGGAAGGATAGAGATGCCAGACCATGAGGGGAACAGAAGGAAGATGATGGATGCTAGACCAAATTGGGGGGTGGGGGGGGGCAGGAGGAGAGATGGCAGGGAAAGACAGACAGTGAATGGAAGGGGCAGATGCTGGACTGAAGAGACAGAGAAGGTTATCATGCTGCTGTACCGGGCCATGGTACGCCCTCACCTGGAGTACTGCGTCCAGCACTGGTACTTTAAGAAGGACACGGTACTACTCGAAAGGATCCAGAGAAGAGCAACTAAAATGGTTAAGGGGCTGGAGGAGTTGCCGTACAGCGAAAGATTAGAGAAACTGGGCCTCTTCTCCCTTGAGCAGAGGAGATTGAGAGGGGACATGATAGAAACATTCAAGGTACTGAAGGGAATAGACTTAGTAGCTAAGGCAGGGAGAACGAGAGGGCACTCTCTAAAGTTGAAAGGGGATAGATTCCATACAAACGTAAGGAAGTTCTGTGGTAGAAAGCAACATATTTATTTGGCTCATAACTTGCTGGCGCCCGATATTTTTAGCTCACAGTGAAAAAAGTTTGCTCACAACACCCGCCCGCTTAGAGGGAACACTGGTAGGCACCCTTGTTTGGTGTCTGCCACCTTTGGTGCGGCTGATTCCCCAGGTGATGCAAAGCGCAGAGCTCCAGGAATGTCAATTCAAAATTCTTCAAAAGGGTTATATTTCCCAGAAGCAGGCCTTCCATTTTGGGTGTGCCATTACGCCTAAATGTCTTAAATGTCACCGGGCTGATAACTCTCTGGCGCATGGCCTGTGGTCTTGTACAAAGATTGCTGTCTTTTGGCTAGCCATTAGGCAGTACCTCCAATCACTGGTAGGATACACCCTCCCGAGTCATATTGAGGGGAATCTCTTTGTTGCTATAGGTTATTTGGGGGGACACTCCGCTGGGACAATTTGCTTTTGAATAAAGACTACACCTTGGGGAAGACATGTATTCTGAACCACAGGTTACAGGACTCTCCACCTACCATCTGGTATTAGCACAATAAATTTAATCTTTTAATGATTTGGGAATCTGTGTCAGTCCATTTTTCCAGATTTTTCTGTCAATTTGGTCTTCTTATTTAGACACACTACCCCCTACTATCAAGAATCAAATAGTAAACAAACTGCGGAAGCCAGTGGGTACCCTTATTGCCTATTACTTGAGGTCAGATAGGGGATTTGGGGAAGGGTGGGGGATTTCAGTGGGGTGGTTTTATTTGGCCGAGTCTGAGTTATAAGAACCCAAACTTGGCCTCTGATTATTTAACCTCTCTTGTGTCAGTTAGGCTTTGCTGTATTCTTTTACATGAAAATGCTGTATCTGTTTGTATTACTCTTTGCTTTGTTTCTTAAATAAATTGTTTAAAAAATAAAAGAAAAAAAAGGTAAATCGTGCCAAACAAATCTGATTGAATTCTTTGACTGGGTGACAGAGAATTGGATCAAGGACGTGTGCTAGATGTAATTTACTTAGATTTCAGCAATGCCTTTGACACAGTTCCTCATAGGAGGCTCTTAAATAAACTACATGGGCTAAAGTTAGGGGCCAAAGTGGTGAACTGGATTAGAAACTGGTTGACGGACAGATGCCAGAGGATGGTGGTAAATGGAATTTGCTCAGAGAAGGGTGAGGTGAGTAGTGGAGTGCTTCAAGGATCAGTGCTGGGACCCATTCTGTTCAATATGTTTGTGAGCAACATTACTGAAGGGTTAGAAAGTAAGATTAGCCTTTTTGTGGATGATACCAAGATTTGTAAAAGAGTGGACACCCTGGAGGGAGTGGAAAACATGAAAAAGGATCTGCAAAAGTTATAATGGTCTAGCATTTGGCAACTAAAATTCAATGCGAGGAAGTGGAGTGATGCATTTAGGGGATAGAAATCCGAGGGATCCGTATTTGCTGGGAGGTTAGAAGGCTGATAAGTACAGATAGAGAGAGGGACCTTGGGGGTGATTGTGTTGGGAAGATGTAAAGGCATCTAAACAGTGTGATAAGGCGGTGGCTGTAGCCAAAAGGATGCTAGGCTATATAGAAAGAAGAGTAACCAGCAGAAGAAGGGAGGTGCTATTGCTCCTGTATAGGTCATTGGTGAGGCTACACTTGGAGTATTGTGTTCAGTTTTGGAGGCTGTAGCTGGTGAAGGATATAAAAAGACTTGAATTGGTCTAGAGGAAAGCGACAAAAATTGTAAGAGGTTTGAACAAAGAGAAGTATGAGAAGAGACTGGAAGACCTAAATATATATACTCTAGAGGAGGGACAGGGGAGTTATGATACAGACGTTTAAATACTTGAAAGGTATTAATATAGAACTAAATCTTTTCCAGAGAAGAAAAATGGTAAAACTAGAGGGCATAATTTGAGGTTACAGGGAGGAAGACTTAGGAGCATTGTTAGGAAATTCTTCATGGAGAGGGTGGTAGATGCCTGGAATGTCCTCCCAAGGGAAGTGTGGAGAGGAAAATGGTAATGGAATTCAAAAAAGCATGGAATAAAAATAGAGGATTTCTAATTAGAAAACGAAGGATGTAAATCAAAGAACTAAGGCAGGTATTGGACAGACCTGCATAGTCTGTGTCCCATATATGGCGATTCAGTATAGGATAAGCTGGGTTGGGCATCAACGGGAACTTCACTAATTTGGAATATGAGGATGTTACTGGACAGATTTTACGGTAAATATCCTGCAAACAATGAGATGATTAGATAGGCTGGAGTAATCTTGGACGGCAACTTCAGCATTTGGAACCTAGGACAATACCAGACTTTACAGTCTATGGCCCAGAAATATCAAAGAAGAGACAAGTTAATTTAATCATGTATTTTTTAATGGGTATAACTTATAGGCAGACTGGATGTTAGATCTTTATCTGCCATCATTTACTATATTACTGTTCTTGAAGACCAACTAAAGTGACAATTCCAGAAAATGTGGATGCCATTCATTCCATTATCTTGGACGATCAATGAATAGCAGAGACCCTGGAGATATCCTGAGAGCAAGTAGGCTATAGTATTCACAAGATTTTAGACATGAGAAAGCTCTCAGCCAAATGGGTTCCCAAATACCTCTGCTGACCAGAATCATGATCAAGTGGTTGCCTCGCAATCCATTTTGGACCAATTTCAGTGGTATCCTGTGGGATTTTTGTACCATCTTGTAATTATGGATGAAACTATATTATCCAGAGATAAAAGAACAATCCAGAGAATAGAGAGACAGTGGTTCCCCACGTCCCAAGAAATTCAAGATTTAGAAGTAATCAAGCTAGATATTAGCATCTGTCTTCTGGGACAAAGATGGAATTTTGCATATAGATTACCTGGAAAAAGGTGCAACCATTACGGCAAAGTACTTCATTATACTGCTCGACAAACTGAAGCAGCAACTGGTCTCCAAATGTTGAGACAAACTTTTGAAAGGAATCTTGTTTGTTCAAAACACTATTGCTCCTCACAAGGTGGCCATTACACAGCAGAAATTGCAGATATTCACTTGTTCTGAAACACCCAGTCTACTCAACTGATTAGGGCCCTTCAGACTACTACCTGTTTCTTAATTTCAAGAAACACCTCAAGGGAAGAAAGTTTTCAAGCACTGAAGCTTCCACATTAACTGCGGATGAGTGGTTTGCAGCACAACCAAAATCATTTTTCTTAGATGGGTTAAAGAAGTTAGAACATTGAAGTCATTAGTGTGTGCAGCTCAGTGGTGAATATGTAGAGCAGGGGTGCCCACACTTTTTGGGCTTGCGAGCTACTTTTAAAATGACCAAGTCAAAATGATCTACCAACAATAAAATTTTAAAAAAACACAACGCACACTGTACGCATAGAATTGTTAATTATCATTCCTATTCCGGGGTTTTTTCAAAGAGGTTAAAGCAGATGACTCTATGCACTGTCACCTCAGTAACAACCATACAAAAATAGACAAATACCCACCCTCTCCCTTTTTACTAAACCACGATAGCAGTTTTTAGCGCAGGGAGCTGCGCTGAATGCCCAGCGCTGCTCTCGACGCTCATAGGCTCCCTGCGCTAAAAACCTCTATTGCGGTTTAGTAAAAGAGGACCATATTGTAAAATATAGAGAGCAGATATAAATTCAGACACATTTTGATCACTAAATTTAAAATAAAATCATGTTTCCTACCTTGTCTGGTGATTTCATGAGTCTCTTGTTGCACTTTCTTCTTCTGACTGTGCATCCAATCTTTCTTCCCTTCTTTTAGCCTGTATGCTTCCTCTCCTCCTGACCTCATTCCCCTCCCCAATGTTTTCTTCTTCTCTCCCTGCCCTCTCTTTCTTTCTCTCTTCATGCCCCCTTTCTTTTTTTCTGTTTCTCTTCTTTCCTTCTGTCTCCCTGTCTGCCCTCTTTCTCCCTCCCTGCTCTCCCCCAAGCCACTGGCACTGCCGCTGCCATCGGATAACAGGCCCCCAAAGCCGCCCACCGCCGGCCAAGCTCTCCTTGCTTCGGGCCCACCAGCATTCCTCTCCTCGACGTCAATTTTGCCGTCAGAGAGGAAGTTCCGCTGGCCAGAACTTCCTCTCTGACGGCAGAATTGACGTCGGGGAGAGGAAGGCTGATCGGCCCAAGATCGACCTATTGGGAGAAATGCTGCCGGGTCCTGCCTTTGAGGAAACAGAAAGTAGGCAGGACCTGGCAGCAAGAAGAGCAAATCGTAAGCTTCACTGATCTGTCTCCCGCTTTAGCCCGTGAATGGGGCTCTAACATGTGCGTGCCGGCTTCCCTTCTCTCCCCCCCCCCCCGGACATAACTTCCGGTTTCAGAGGGAAGAGAAGGAAAGCCGGTACAAGCACACGTTAGCCCCCGGAGCATAAATTCTTCAAGCCGGTTTTTTTTTTTTTTTAATGTTGAGCAGCGGAGGCAGCAGCAGAATTCAGGAGCAGGCCAGTCAGGAGGGAAAAAAGAGAAGGGAAGAAGGGAACCCGCTCTGCGATCGACTGGGGTCGCCTGAGCGAGCGACCTGTCGATCACGATCGACGTATTGGGCACCCCTGATGTAGAGTAAATATTTTTTTTCAGTCCTGTAGCTTCTTGTTTTCTTTACAAAGCCACAGACTTATCAGCACCTCCTCATATTATGTCTTTGAAATATCTAGTTGAAAGCATCCCTCTATGCTTGTCTTTCCTCTTTCAATTGTCTTGTTTGAACCACAGAGTTCTTTTCATTAACTCTCTTATATTTGTATATAAACCTCTTTGAGAAGTCTTCACACAAAAGTGGTCTGTTAAATCATAATAAATATTCCTACTCATAGTAGTTCTGGGGGTTTTACGGTAGGGCCCACTTTTCTCAAGTGATGCTGTATCTATTTTCTCCTACCATTATATATTAGATGGGTACCATAGAATGAGGCCCTACTAGCAGCACTTGAATGTTCAGTGCCCCCTTTTTATAGCCATTCAGACTAGAGCACAGGCATCATATTTTAGAAAGGGAGTGTGAAAAGGAGAAAACAAAAAAAAAAGAGGGAAAGAGACATGAAATGGAGCCCAGGCAAAGGCACAGTAAGAGGATTGAAAAGGAAAGAGATGGAAGATCTAGGACCCTGCATTGCTGATGAGAGGGAACATTTGGAGTTCAGTGTAGAAAAGGAAGAATAACAAAGATAGATAAAATCAGCTTTAGAGGAGGAGAGGGAACAGAATTTTTATCAGTTAAAATATGCCACTTAATGTACAGATTCTGATTGAAAACAATAAATATAATTGCTCCACTTGTTAGGCTGAGAGTATTATCCCAATGGACGAAAAAGCCTCAGGTTTGTTCCGGCAGAGCATAAATGCTCAAACCACCTCCACCCACATCATCGGCTAAAAAATCTTCCGTAGAGAATATACAATTGCCACTATGCTAATCTTAATGTGGGACTGAGATGTTGAACAGCAACACTGACAACTGCACTGTAGGATTTAAGTGGCGTCTTAATAGCCAACATTTCACGGTGCTGGACCGTTTCTTCAGGGCTCCTAGACTCCCACTATCTTCACACAGTTTGAAATGTTTGCTCGCACGATCTCACCAGCCTTTTGTAGATTCTGATTGAAGCATTTTTCTTTTAGTTTTACCACTTTTTGCAGCATAATTTTTGAGATGTTTTGATAGTTTTATGTTTTATTATTTATGTAATATTTGTAATCCACTTTGGATAAAAGCAGAATAGAAATAATAAAGTTTAAACTATTGAGGAAGCAGAGTAGAAAGAGGATTTAAAAATCTAGGAGAGAGGAGGACATGTACATAATGTTAGAAATTGCTGTATGTGCAGGTAGGGATCCTTTCTTGTCGCACTATCTAGCTTTAACGTCTTTAGTGCATAGCTAAACAAAAGGAAAATTGGTGGCTGCATGGTAATTGTGAACCTAGTGTATGTACAGATAGTTTTGGGGAGTAGAGTTGCTAGACCACTTTCTGGCGGACCCTCATCAAAATAATTCCAATTCACTCAGTCAAATGCTTTTTGCATCGACTACAAGTAACATCATTTTCTCCGAGGAATAGCAGGTATAATATTCTCATGTGGGTGACATCATCCATGGACCCCGGCACGGACAATTAAAAGGGGGAAAAGGATTGGCACTTGTAGTTTTATAACCACACTCAAAGCAGTTTGCATACAGGTACTTCAAGCATTTTCTCTATCTGTCCTGGTGGGCTCACAATCTAACATACCTGGAGCAGTGGAGAATTAAGTTACTTGCCCACGGTAACAAGGAGCAGCGCAGGGTTGAACCCACAACCTCTTTTAGACCTGCTCGTACTGTATGCATGCTGGTGCCTTCCTGCCCGACATCAGCTCATGGGACCTACAGCTCTTAATTTTCCATGGAACCGATAAGCTGTGTTCTCAGAGTTCTCCTCAGTGCATCAAACTTGTCTTATGGGTGCCTTCCCTTTGGAGGTTTTCCTTCAGTTTTCTCATTTCTTGTTTTTCTTTGAGTTTTCTCAGTTTCAATCGAGTTTTCCCCCAACTTGACCTTTTGTTTTTTGGGCCTTCGGGCCCCTCTGAAGCCTTTTTTCGTTCTGGGAGCTTCAACTCTTTTTCAGATTGAGTTTTACTCCGCTCCTTGGGCCATTGAGCCTTTTTACTTTGTGTAAGCGGTTTTCTCCTCAATGTCCAAGGTGCATAGTGGCTTTAAGCAGTGCACTTGATGTAATAGGACCATTTCATTTTGGGCACTGATGCACACAACTGGTGTGTGCAGTTTCCTGGTCCTGCCCATTGTGACATTTCATTCACCCCCTGCTCTTGTATGCAGAAGAGGTCACTTAAAGGCTGCAAATGTCAGTTTGAGTAGCTCTTCGGTACAACTTCAAGGGCATTGAGCATGGCTGAAGACTGATCTTGATGCCCAACCTCTGTCTATTCCAGCATCAACACCTGCACAGACTGCATCGACGATGCAACATCGACGATGTCATAAATGACGGGGGAAGGCTTGTGGGCCGGCAGTGTGCAATCGCAAGCGCCTGGCCCTTCCCTTCCTGGAGTTGCGGTGGGGGATAGTTAAATGTGAGTGGTGGGGGGTGGTGGCAGGCAGGCTTTGGAGGAATCGGCGGCAGGCAGGCTTCGGTGCGGGATGGAGGGAGGCAGTTAGGCTTCGGCACGGGAGGGAGGGAGGAAAGACAAAGGCTGGAAGGTGGGGAGGGAGCACAAACTCGGGATGAGGAAGGGGACACTAACTTGGGACATAGGAAGGAGGGATGGAGGAAAGGGGCACTAACTTGGGGCATAGGAAGGAGGGAGGAAGGAATAGAAAGGGACAATTGTTGGGGTCTGAGTGTGTGAGTGAGAGGGAAAGAGATGGTGCACATGGGGAAAAATGGAAGAGGAAATTAGGCATAGAAAGGAGTTAGGTAGAAATGCATGGGGAATAGAAGGATCAGAGGGAGAAATGTTGGATATGGTCGTGGAGAGGGAACAGAGGGATAGATTAAAGGGGATGCAAGGGGGAGGAATGATGGGCATAGTGAGGGAGGGAGCGATATGGCATGGTGTTGGAGAGGGGTGATAGAAGGAGAAATGGGCATGGGGCTGGTGGACCGTGGTAAAAAATGATCTGGGGGATGAGAGAGGAAGAAAAGTTGGACTCATGGAGGGACAGAAAGAGATGTTGGTTGGGGGATGGAATGAGGTCTGGAGGAGAGGAAGCATGTAGGAGGCAGAAAGAAAGATTGGATACACAGTCAGAAGAAAGTACAACCAGAGACTCATGAAATCATCATACAACAAAGTAGGAAAAATGATTTTATTTTTAATGTAGTGATCAGAATGTGTCAGTTTTGATAATTTATATCTGCTGTCTATATTTTGCACTATATTTGTTTATTTTTCTCTAGTTGTTATTGAGGTGACATTGCATATTTTAAAGTCATCTGCCTTGACATATTTGAAAGAACCCTGTTCTCTGCATACAGTGTGCTTTGTGGTTTTTTAATTTTGTGGTTACCATTATGTATTAATAAGATTATATTTTGTGTATTTGAAAAATAGATAGAAGAAATTGCATTACAATTAGTATTATTATGGGGGTGGAGTCAGGAGCAGAGTTTGGGCAGGTTTGGGGTGGAGTTTGGTCGGGGGTACTTGGTTGGTATTTGTTAGGCATAGGGGGTACTTGGCTTGAAAAGGTTGAGAAACACTGCTCTAGGATGCCTCAACGTTGAGCATTGACACCTAAAAGGCGCTTGACACATGCATCGTCTTCCAGAGAACATAGTCCATATACTGCTGCTTGGCACATTCTCAACATTCATCTTGATGCTCTACTTAACAAACTTCCAGAAGAGCTTACATGGATGAATCTGTACCATGCTCTAGTGACAACCTTCTGAGCTCTCTGCAGACGAATCTTATGGGATACCATCTGATCCTTCTCCACCTCCTCCATGTAGCAGATCTCCACCTGAAAGTTTTATATTTCACCAACTTTGAGTGACAAATGGGACAAGCACTTCCTATCGACATAGTCTGAGGAGGAGCCTCCTGAAGAGCTGATGGAAGGCTTAGACTATGAGAAATGGCCTAAGGATTCTATATTAATAAAGTTCTACTCCATAAGTTTCTAAAAGAAGTTAACTTTTAGAAATGAGAGACACCTCTAACCATTCCAATGGCTCCATGTAAGCTAGACACCCTTTACAGAAAACAGATCTTTTTTTGTTAAGTCTGCCCTAAAGTGTGCTAATAGTTCTTGCACATTTGCTAGCACTCCACCAGGTAGAGAGGGCAGAACTTTGAACAAAATTGACGAACATGTATTCTAGGCATCTGTGCTTGCTAATAGAATACAGGACTACAATTTTTCCATGAACTTTTATTTGAAATCTTTAATAAAACAATTACCAAATTTTGAACCACATCTTCTATCAGATCAGCATAAATCTTTTCAACCTCTTTAAAGATTTGCTGGAAACCAGAAAATATATGGTTAGAGCCACTTTTGATGCCTTTGATGACGCCTCAAGAACTTCTGCAGTGGCTATTGCAATGCGCAGACAGGCAGGCTTGGCACCAAATCTCTGATTTGGACACTTCAGTCCAGGACTGACTCTCCAACATTCCCTATATAGTGATGACCTCTATGGGGATTCCATCAAAGAGGCTACAGAAAAAGTTAAGAAACATGACTGCAGGAAAACTTTATCAAAAGTTCAAACATCACTAACAGCTCACTCATCTAGAAAGTACTCATATACCTCAGTTACCTTCTTAATACAACTCCAAGCATCGATACGACCAGCCTTTCCACACCTGCACACACTGCTACCCACAGACATCCTAGACAACAGACAACAAAAATCACAGTCTCAGTCTAAACAATAGTCCCTTTGACTTACCTTCTGGAGAGCATGATCCCCGCCTGCGTCTGACTTCCGACGCAGGTGGGGATCATGAGAGGAGCCGCCGCCGCGTCTTTCAACTAAAAAATACAATACGGCAAGGCGAGCAGGGGGCAGGCCAGAACGAAGCTCCGACTTGAACTGCCAGTTGGCCGGCTCCCTTGCTGGAGTTATTTTTCAGTTTAAAGGTGCCGCGGCGGCTCCTGTCACGAGCTGCGCCTGCTTCAGAGAAGACTTCTAATGCAGGCGGGGATCGTTAGAGAAGCCGCGGCGGCACCTTTAAACTGAAAAATAACTCCGGCAAGGGAGTCGGTCAGATCACCACGGCAGCCACTCCCCCCCTCTCACCCTCTCTCTGTCTGCCGAAAAAAAACAAAACCCAATAATCGCTGGCATGTAGGGGGAAAGGGGAGCTTGCAACAACCAAAACTCCCGATGCCCGCGACTGTGACCCCCCCCCAAAGTAAACTCCCCTGGAGCAAGGGGGGTGAGGGAGATCATTCCCATCTGTCCAAAGAAGGAACCGGCAGGTTAGAAGGTTAGCTGGGGGCAGGAGCAAGGGAATCAATCATGAGATGAGGGTGGAGGACAAGGAGGAGAATGATAGTTGGGTGGGGGCGGAAAGAGATGCCTGATTGGGAGTTGGGGCCTGGGTTGGTGAGGAGAAGAGAGACATGGGATAGCCACTAGAGAGAAAGGCTTTGGGCGGGTGAGAGAAGCAGGCATTTGGAGTGAAGGTAGGAGAGAGAGAGAGTGCATGGATGGGGTGGGCCACCACCACCTCAGCGAACGAGAGCTAAAGGAACCCCTCCCCCACCAGGAGTGTGTGGGCAACTGACCTCAGCTGGATTGAGGAAAGGGCAAGGGATCCCTTAGCTGGCACCGCTGGAAGACGGCTTCAGTGAAGGTCTGGGCAGGGAGAGTGACAGAAAGAAAAAAAAGATAGAAAGAAAGAAAGATAGACAGCGGGAGGGAGAAAGAAAGATAGACAGGGCAGGGAGAGAGACAGAAAGAAAAAAGATAGACGGGGCAGGGAGAGAGACAGAAAGAAAGGAAGAAAGAGACAGGGGGGCAGGAGAAAGACAGACAGACATCTATTCTAGCACCCATTAATGTAACGGACTTAAACACTAGTATTACATATTCTGCTATATCAGCAAGTCCCCTTATCCTGCACAGTCTATCTCCATGGCTATGTAGATAAGCAAATCTCATTATGAGTCCATAGTAGAGAATGACACGTTGACAAAATTCATCACCATCCCCGTGGATAACCAAGGGAAACAATCTCGTGTCTTTCTCAACCTTAGTCCTACACCAGCATTCTTCATTGCAAGACTTGAGGGTCAGTGGTTGTGCCCACTAATACTATGATTCTTCCCTCTCTCCTTGAAGAATGACATGGAGATGGTTTCCCGCAGCTATCCACAGGGATGGTGACAAATTTTGTCACTATCATTCTATAGTCCAGAACTCATGTCTTAGGTTTGGCAGTCCCTATTGGGTGGAGAAACCCAATATGCTACCTGTTACCTGTCTTAGAGAGAATCAATAGTGCATAGGGATGCAGGAATTTTCTAAGGAGGTTTAGGCCTATAGGTACCAGGATGCCATGAGAGGGGATATGAGGGGGTGCTATGTCTGACCCTCGTGTGCAATGCAGTAGACAAAACCAAATTAGCCAAATTTGTTAAATTAGTTTGGTGACACAGACACTGGAAAATCATGTGTAACTATCTTAAAAAGTAGAGGGAATATTGTAGGACATACGTTGTAAAGAAATGCACATTTGCTTCATTTTGCAACATAGGAAAATCATAATATACTAGTATTTTAGCCCGTTACATTAACGGGTGCTAGAATATATGTCTGTTTGTCTTTATTTCTGTCTCTCTCTTTCCCTCCCGCTGTCTTTCTTTCTGTCTGTCTCTCTCCCTGGCCCCCTTTGTCTGTTTGTCTTTCTGTCTCTCTCCCTGCCCCTGTTTCTTCTTTTCTTTCTGTCTCTCTTCCTCCCGCTGTCTGTCTTGTCTTTCTTTCTATCTCTCTCTCTCCCTGCCTCCTATGCAGCAGCATTTCTCTCCCCCCACTTCCCTGTGCAGCAGCCACAGCAGTTTTCCCTCCCTCTCCATTTCCCTGTGCAGCAGCCACAGCAGCAGCATTCCTTCCCCCTCCATTTCCATCCCCCCACACCACTTCCCTGTGCAATAGCAGAGTTTCCCCTACCTCCCCTTTCTCTTCCCGTGGTCTGGCCGGCTCCCTTACTGCCCCTCCTCCTTCCCTGCCCGCGGTCCCGACTACAAACCTGCCGATTCCAGCAGCGTGTGCAGCACTCTACACATGCTGCTTCGGGGCCTTCTACTGCCCTGATGTACTCTGGCACGTCCCGATGACATCATCAGAGACGCAGCAGAGCAAATCAGGGCAGTAGAAGGCCCCGAAGCAGCGTGTGTAGAGTGCTGCACACGCTGCTGGAATTGGCAGATTTGTAGTCGGGACCATGGGAAGGGAGGGGGGGGGGCAGTAAGGGAGCCATGTCTCTGTCTCGCAGTGGGCTTGCCGACTCCGGCCAGCCAAAGTTCATTTTTTAGTTCAAAGCCGACGCTGCGTCTCCTCTCTCGATCCCCGCCAGAGTTGGAAGTCTTCTCTGACTCTGGTGAGGTTCGATAGAGGAGCCGCGGCAGGGGCTTTGAACAAAAAAATGAACTTTGTCTGGCCGGAGCCGGCAAGCCCGCTGCGAGACAAAGAGATGCGTGGTAAGCGCGCATGTGCACTCTGCCGGCCACAGAACTACAGATCAGGCAACACAGCGTTAAGAGTGCGCATGCGCGCTTAGCGTTTTATTATAGATAGCAAAATTTGTACAATAAGTTAATGATAGGGTGAATTAGAACATGATCAGCAGTAGGCGAATATCTAAAGAAAATTTCCCAAAAAGAGACATGAGAATCTCATAGCAAATTTTCAACAGTTTGTGCAATTTATCCATTTTCAAAAGTGATGGTATGATTCACTTCTTTGGAGGTTGTCTTAAGTTGTTCAATATAGGCATGAAGTTCTGTAAAATTTAGCGGCTTGTAAAATGTCTTGTTCCCTGTGCCGAGGGGGGAATGTATGCACAACATATGAAATAGTCTGGAATGTTCAGTCATTGGATACCAGCGGTGTGGAATAGGTTGTCCCATTAATTGTGATGGCGGATAGTTGTGTATGGCTATACCAGGCATTATTCAATAAATAGCTTGAACTGTATAGCAAAATGTTCTTAGGAAGGTGACTGTCATATACCTGGGGATCCAGAGAAAAGGAAACATTTTGTGGAAAGAAAAGTGTCCAGCTCCTGGTAATACATGTGTGAGGTAGTGGGTGAGTAGAAGAGCTTGACAGGGAACAGGAGGATGAATTAATCCAGCAGGAGCTGTCAGCCTCTTTAAACTAATGAAATTCACACTTGAAATGAAATGGTGTCTGCTCACACAGAGAGGGATCCAATGGCTTGAAAGAAGTACAGATATCATTCAGTGACAAGTACCCATGTGAGGTGATCCAAAAGAGAGAGTCCATATGCTGAGTGTGGCAACATTGGACAATATTAATGCATTTAAACTGGTATATATTTGATAAGAGAGAGAGAATATTCATTTATTTAATAGGATATTCAGAAGAGATACCTCTTTGTGTTTTGCACACAACTATGTTGTCACTCAGGAGAGACCATAACTACGTACTGATTATATTGCAAAAAAATAATTTGTCAGAAAATGTTTGTTGTACTGATCATATCTGGTGAGCACCATGCATATTGTATAAAGCCTTTTTCTTAATAACAAACCCCTAACTGAACCACAGTCAAACCTCAGTTTTTGAGAAAAGCGGTTTGCAAGTGATTTGCAAGACAAGCAAAACATTCCTGCAAACTTTGACTCTCAAACCGAGCGTTGACTGAATATGCGAGCCCCCACCCCAGGAACTGGCTTCGCACCCCCTGCAGCCCACCCCCAAACCCTTACCTCAAGTGGACACTGGCACGCACCAACTCACAGGACATACGCGTGCCGGTGCCGAAAGAGCCTACCGTGCCTACCACTGATCTATGCTGGGCTGCTGCGGGGCCTTGATCATCTGCGTATGCTCAAAGCCTTCTGGCTACCACCCTCTCCGAGATCAGCGGCAGGCTCTTCTGGCACTGGCATGCGTTTGTCCTATGGGTTGGTGCATGCCGGTGTCTGCTCGAGGTAAGAGTTTGGGGGTGGGCTGTGGGGGGTGCGAAGCTGGTTCCCGGGGTGGGAGTGACCTCGGGGGGGGGGGGGGGTCTTTTTGGGATGTGGAATGAATCATCCATGTTTCTCTTATTTTCTATGGAGAAACTTGCTTTGATATACGAGCGCTTTGGTTTGCGAGCATGCTTCTGGAACGAATTATGCTCGCAAACCAAGATACCACTGTATTATTACTGTCTGAACTATAGCTTAAATCATTATGAGAATGAATGTCCTACAGAGCTTACTTACTAACAAGAAATCTCTTTGGAAAAGGACATTGCACAATTTGGCTAGTGAAAAGAGGGAAAGAGCTGTAGAAATGGCAAATGTGTAATGTTTCGTGGGATACCTCATAAGCTAATGCAAATAGACAAAACAGAGACCACATGACACAAACAAGACAAAACAGGGTTCCAGTAGGCTTTAAACTTTCTTCGGTCTGTCCAAGATGTAGAGCAAAACAAAAATGCAAATAAACACACTAGACAAAACATTATATGTGGTATCCAAATGGATTCCCAATACAGTGTCATAGTGCTAGACATACTTCTTGTGTGCACACATGAGCCAAGTTGATTTACTGATAACACTGGTCAACAAGCATTTTGCTACTGGAGTTCTGTCACCTGTACCTTAACAAGGGTTACACGTTGACTCTAAATCTGGAAACTGTTTTCGTCTATCACATCCCGTTTTTAAGTTATGCGTCAGTTTGTGTTTATATAATTTTCGTCAATAACGCTACCGTGAAGTGTTGGTATTTTATTTTTTCTGTAACACAATATTGCATTTTAGGACAGCTCATCGATCACATATACCAGTAATTTGAAAGTTTATACTGAAAAGTGATTGTGTTGCTTTTTCTACCTGTGAATTTTTATATTTTGTTTGTTTTTGTCTAAGATATTATAATTGTTATAAACAGACGAGGTTATGTTAACCATCCTGATAATTTCTGTTATGTCTACGAACAATTTACTTCACAAGATCAGCAAAAGAATCTGTCCAGCAGACAGTGCATACAAGCATTATTTTGGCTGTGAAGTTGGAGACCAAGATAAAGCGTGAGCACCTCACGTGTACTGCACTGTGTGCCATTCCAGTGGCTGAATGGGAAACGGAAGAAGATGCCTTTCGCTGTACCCATGGTGTGGCGTGAACCAACAAATCATCACTCAGACTGTTATTTTTGCATGACAAAAATTCACAAAGAGGAATAAATCAAAAATTGTGTATCCTGATTGCCCGTCAGGAGCAGAAACACATCTTGGAAACCTTATGTGTAGAAATTCCATGTGTAAGGGGGAAAAGGATAGTGATAGGAGTACACTACCGTACACCTGACTAGGATGAACGGAGAGATGCTAAAATGTTATCAGAAATAAGGGAGACTAACAAACAGGGTAACACAGTAATAATGGGTGATTTCAACTACCCCGATATTGACTGGGTAAATGTAACAGGGCATTCTGAGGAGATAAAATTGCTTGGTGAAATCAAGGTTTGCTTTATGGAGTAGCTGGTTCAGGAATTGACAAGAGATGAAACAATTCTAGATCTAGTTCTTAGTGGAGTGCATGAATTGGTGAGGGAGGTAATGGTGCTGGGGCCGCTTGATAACAGTCATCATAACATGATCAGATTTGCTATAATCCCTGGAATGTTTATACAGGAAATTCAATACAACAGCACCTAACTTTAAAAAAGGAGACTATAATAACATGAGGAGAATGGTAAAAAGAAACTTAAAGGTGCAGCTGCAAAGGTCAAAAATTTATATCAGTAGTGGATGTTATTTAAAAATACCATCCTGAAAGCCCAGACTAGATATATTCCATGTATTAAAAAAGGAGGAAAGACCAAACAGCCTGCATGGTTAACAACTGAGGTGAAGGAAGCTGTTAGAGCTAAAAGAGAATCCTTCAGATAGTGGAAGAAGGATCCGACTGCAAATAATTGTAAACAGCACAAGGAATATCAAGTCAAATGCAGCGTGCTAATAAGGAAGGTGAAGAGAGATCTTGAAAAGAAGATTTCGCTGGAAATAGAAAATGATACAGTGACAGAATCACTGTCCCTGTAAAAAATCGCAGGAAATCATCCTCATGTCACTCTTTAAGGAGAGAGGGAAGAATCAAAGTATGAATGGGTACAACTACAGACCCTCAAGCCTTGCATTAAAGAATGCTGGTATAGAAGGACTGAGGTTGTGATAGAAATTGAGAAATGATATGGGATGGTTTCCCGCAGTTATCCACCGGACGGGAATGGTGATGAATTCTGGCACTGTGTTATTCTCTAGCTGAAAGCAAAAACACACAGTACAAGCAAGAAGCTGGGAAGAGAATCGATTGGACCACTAGATGACCAAGGGATAAAAGGGGCTCTTAGGGAAGACAAGGGCCATAGCGGGAGATTAAATGAATTCTTTGCTTCAGTCTTCACTGAGGGAGACATGGGGGAGTTGCCAGTTCCAGAATTCAGTTCTGATGAGTGAAACTCATTAAAATCTCCGTAACACTGGATTATGTAATGGGTCAATTTGACAAATTGAACATTAGCAAATTGCCTGTAGTGGATGGTATACATCCCGGTATACATCCCAGAGTGCTGATAGAATTGAAAAATGAACTTGCAGAGCTATTGTTATAATTTGTAATTTTCCTTTAAAAACCAGCATAGTACCAGAAGAGAGGAGGGTGGCCAACATGACGCTGTTTTTTTAAAGAGTTCCAGAGGTGATCCAGGAAATTATAGACTAGTGAGCTGACATTGGTGCTGGAGAAGAAAAACGCATTTGCTTCCTTCAAATGCACGGGGAAAAGCGAAGATCAATTGCTACACAGGATCAAGTCCACAGAGGTCAAAACGGCAGTCAGGGAGGCCAAACTTCGAGTGGAAGAAACTCTAGCAAACAACATTAAGAGAGGGGACAAATCCTTCTTCCGGTATATCAGTGACAGGAAAAAAAACACAGACGGGATAGTACGCTTGAGAAAAACGGACGGGAATTATGCAGAATCGGATCCCGAAAAGGCCGAACTACTGAATGAATACTTCTGCTCGGTCTTCACCTGCGAGGCGCCAGGGTCCGGCCCTCAATTGAAGCCACAGTCAAACACAAAAGACCCGTTTCGGAATTTTAAATTCACACCCAGCGAGGTTTACTTTGAGCTAACAAAACTCAAGGTGGACAAAGCCATGGGACCGGACAATCTGCACCCCAGAGTGCTCAGGGAGATAGGTGATGTCCTGGCAGAACCGTTAGCCGTGCTCTTCAATCTCTCACTGAGTACAGGGACAGTCCCCTTGGACTGGAAAACAGCTAACGTTGTTCCTCTGCACAAAAAGGGTTGCAGGACAGAGGCTGCAAATTACAGACCGGTGAGTCTGACATCGATAGTATGCAAACTCATGGAAACACTGATCAAACGCCAATTAGACACGGTCTTGGACGAAGGGAATCTACGGGACCCCAATCAACATGGATTCACCAAGGGTAGGTCCTGCCAATCAAACCTCATCAGCTTCTTTGACTGGGTAACAAAAAGACTGGACGAAGGAGATTCACTGGACATAGTGTACCTAGACTTCAGTAAAGCTTTTGACAGCGACCCACACCGCAGACTGTTAAACAAGATGAAATCGATGGGGTTAGGAGAGACTCTAACGGCATGGGTTAATGATTGGCTGAGTGGCAGACTTCAGAGGGTGATGGTTAACGGTACTTTCTCTGAGACATCGGAGGTGACCAGCGGGGTGTTGCAGGGCTCGGTCTTGGGTCCGCTCCTCTTCAACATATTCATAGGAGATCTGACTCAAGGGATTCAAGGTAAAGTAACATTATTCGCCGACGACGCCAAACTATGTAATATGGTAAGCGAGAGCAATTTACAAGATAGTATGGCGCAGGACCTGCGTACATTGGAATGCTGGTCCTCAACCTGGCAGCTGGGCTTCAATGCTGGGAAGTGTAAGGTCATGCACCTAGGTAGCAGAAACCCGTGCAGAACTTATACCTTGAACGGGGAGACCTTGACCAGGACTTCAGCGGAACGAGATTTAGGAGTAATCATTAGTGCAGACATGAAATCTGCCAATCAGGTGGAGAAGGCTTCCTCAAGGGCAAGGCAGATGCTGGGTTGCATCCGTAGAAGTTTCGTCAGCAGAAAGCCTGCTGTCATAATGCCATTGTACAGGACCATGGTGAGACCTCATCTGGAATACTGCGTGCAATTCTGGAAGCCACATTATCCCAGGACAAGCAGGCAGCATATTCTTGACTGATGGGTGACGGCACCGACGGAGCCCCGGTACGGACAATTTTAGAGTGATTGCACTCTAAGAACTTTTTAGAAAGTTCTAGCTCGGCCGCACCGCGCACGCGCGAGTGCCTTCCCGCCCGACAGAGGCGCGCGGTCCCTCAGTTTCTTAGTTTCCGCGGAGCTAAGAAGACGCGTTTTCAACGGCTGTTGAAATTTTCTCCTAACTTGCCTTCCCGCTCGCGTAAACGTTTTGGCTTAAATTGCCTTTTTTCTTTCTTCCTATTTGTAAAAAAAAAAAAAAAAAAAAAACTTTCATTTTTATTCTTTATTTTTCGGTTTTCCCCGGCGGGGCCTTCTGCCACCATCGAAGCCTCGGCCTTCGATTTGGCGGAAGCCGTTTTTACTTTCATGCCCCCTCAACCGGGTTTTAAAAAGTGCCAGCGGTGTGCTAGGCCTATATCTCTCACGGACCCACACAACTGGTGTTTACAGTGTTTGGGTCCTGAGCATCAGGCCTCTTCTTGCACCCGCTGTGCTACTTTAAAAAAACGGACATTGAAAAATCGCCAAATTCAGCAGCGATTGTTATTCGGTGCCGAGATGTCCGACCCCGTTCCTTCGACTCCGGCTTCGGCACCGATTCAGTCGGCACCCTCGTCTTCGACGCCGCGTGATTCCACACCGGCATCTCAACAGTCAGGTAAGCCGGCTAAGAAGCCTTCCCCGCTGGAACGTCTTCCGGCCTCGAGTGCAGTGAGTCCAATCCTGCCGCCTGTAAGACGCCAGCGGAAGCGCTCCGCCCCTATAGAGGTGAGTCCCTCGACATCGGGCTCCTCATCTCCGGGGCGTAGAGCGGCACCGCAGGTACCGCAGAAGAAAAAAGCGGTACCGGTGCCATCCCTCGATGACCGCATTACGGCCATCCTTCAGGTGCAGCTTAAGGAGCAATTAGAACGACTCCTTCCTGCTCTCATGACACCGAACCTTCCGGTGCCAGTCCGCACCGAGCCACCGGTACCGGTTATGGATCAACCCGTATCGATACCGATTGTGGAACCCGTGTTACCCGCTTCCACTGTCTCGGTACCGCTTCACCTAACCTCATCGGTATCGATGCCAGTCCTGGCACCGGAGCCGAGAGCTCACCATCAATCGGTGCAGACTTCGGCACCGGTGCGACCGATAACTTCTCCTGACTCGGTATCGATGAGGTCGGGTAAGTCGGTGCGCAAAACCCGACACATGCAAACGTCGACACCTGAGTCTCGGGACCATTCTTCCCATGTCAGGGACCCTGATCTGTGGGGAGACTCGGAGGAACCCTTTCTTTCTGAAGGCGAATGTTCCTCAGAGGAGGAGGATTCGGCTGTCCCTGACCCATCCTCCAAACAGGCCACTTCCTCTTTCTCTAGTTTTTTGAAAGAGATGTGTGAGTCTTTGTCCATTCCTTTGGAGGCTGAATCCAAAAAGTCTAAAGCTTTTTTGGATGCCCTTGATTTTGATCAGCCTCCAAAGGAATTTTTGAAACTTCCCCTTCATGACATCTTGAGGGAAACTTTCTATAAGAATTTAGAGACTCCTTTAACTGTCCCAGGGGCCCCACGTAAACTGGATTCTCTATATAAGGTAATTCCCATTCCTGGGTTCGACAAACCTCAACTTCCACATGAATCCTTATTTGTCGAATCCACCCTTAAAAAGACTTCAGGAGCCAGTGTATATGCATCTGTCCCTCCTGGCAGAGAAGGGAGGGCCATGGATAAATTTGGTAAGAGGCTCTACCAAAATGCTATGCTCGCAAATAGGGCTAGTAATTATGCTTTTCATTTTTCTTTTTATTTAAAGCATCTCCTTACCACCATGGCTTCTTTCGAAAAATATCTTCCTTCACGAAAGCATCCCGCTTTTCACACATGCTTGTCGTCTCTTCTACAATTACGTAAGTTTATGGTGAGATCCATATATGACACCTTTGAACTTACATCCAGAGCGACAGCAATGTCAGTAGCTATGCGTCGTTTGGCCTGGCTTCGGGTATCCGAGCTTGATGTTAACCATCAAGATCGGTTAGCCAATGCCCCATGCCTAGGGGATGAGCTCTTTGGGGATTCCATGGACTCAACCACACAAAAGCTCTCGGCTCATGAGACGCGCTGGGATACCCTGCTCAAGAATAAAAAGAAGCCCCCTCCGCCAAGACCATACAGGCAGCAATCGGCCTATCAACGCCGCTTCACAGCTCGTCCATTGACTACCACTGCTCAGCAACCTAGGCGTCAGAGGCAACAACAACGTCAGCCTCCCAGACAACAGCAGCAGCAACAAGCTGTAAAACAACCTCCTCAGCAGAAGTCACAGCCCTTTTGACTTCATTCTCCACAGTATAGCCAGTATCCCTATTCCTGCTCTCCTGCCTCAGCCTATAGGAGGTCGACTTTCTCTGTTCCTCAGCCGGTGGGAAGTAATCACATCGGACCAATGGGTCCTCAACATCATCCGCCACGGCTACTCTCTCAACTTTCAGACTCTTCCACCTCAAAGCCTGCCAAAAGAGTCTGCTTTGAACAGTCCTCAATCGGCCCTCCTTATTCAGGAGGTCCAATCCCTCCTCCTTCTGAACGCTATAGAGGAAGTTCCTCTAGATCAAAAGGGGCAGGGATTCTACTCCCGTTACTTTCTAGTTCCCAAAAAGACAGGAGATCTCAGACCTATCCTAGATCTTCGCGATCTCAACATTCATCTAGTAAAAGAAAAATTCAAGATGCTTTCTTTAGCCATCCTTTATCCCCTCCTAAATCAAAACGACTGGCTATGCTCCCTCGATCTCAAAGAGGCTTACACTCACATACCGATCAATGTAACCTCAAGACCATATCTCCGATTCATGATCAATCATTGTCATTACCAGTACAAGGTACTGCCCTTCGGTCTTGCCTCTTCTCCAAGGGTATTCACCAAATGTCTCATTGTGGTAGCGGCATTTCTACGCTCTCACCACCTGCATGTATTTCCTTACCTGGACGATTGGTTGATCAAAGATACTTCCGCTCAAGCAGTCCTTCTGGCCACCAACCAAACCATCCAGTTTCTACAACTTCTGGGATTCGAGATCAATCTACCCAAATCTCATATCATTCCCACTCAGAGGCTTCAATTCATTGGAGCGATCCTGGATACACTCCTCATGAGAGCTTTCCTACCATCCAATCGTCTCCAGACTCTTCAGTCTCTATGTCACCAGGTGATTCCTCTGCTGTCCATCTCAGCAAGACAAATGATGGTACTCTTGGGGCACATGGCATCCACAGTTCATGTCACACCTCATGCCCGTCTTCACCTGCGCACTCCTCAATGGACCCTTGCTACCCAGTGGTCCCAAGCGTCGGATCCTTGCTCACGACACATATCTGTGACATCATCTCTTCGTCAATCTCTTCAATGGTGGTTGGTATCCTCAAATCTATCCAGAGGTCTTCTGTTCCATCAGCCTCCTCATCAACTAGTCATCACCACCGACGCCTCTCTGTACGCATGGGGAGCTCACTTGAACGAGTTCCAGACTCAAGGTCTTTGGTCAGCCCAGGAAAGGAAGCATCAAATCAATTTCCTGGAACTCAGAGCGATGTTTTACGCCCTCAAGGCCTTCCAACACCTTCTCTTTCCTCAGGTCCTTCTGTTGTGCACAGACAATCAGGTTGCGATGTACTACATCAACAAACAGGGTGGGACAGGCTCTCACCTTTTATGCCAGGAAGCCCAGAAGATCTGGACTTGGGCCATAGATCACCATCTCTTCCTGAAAGCTATATACATTCAGGGAAAACAGAATTCCTTAGCGGACAAACTCAGCAGAATTCTCCAACTTCACGAGTGGACACTCGATCCAGTAACTCTGCAGTCTATCTTCAATCAATGGGGCACTCCTCAGATAGACCTCTTTGCAGCTCCTCACAATCATCAGCTGCCCCTTTTCTGCTCCAGACTTTACTCTCCACACCGTCTAACAGCAGATGCTTTTCTCCTCGACTGGTCGAATCTGTTCCTGTACGCCTTCCCTCCTCTGCCTCTCATGCTGAGAACCTTGTTCAAGCTCAAGAGGGAACGAGCCACCATGATTCTGATTGCTCCGAGGTGGCCCAGGCAACATTGGTTCTCCCTTCTACTTCAACTCAGTTCCAGGGAACCTTTTCTTCTTCCTCTGTTTCCTTCTCTGCTTACGCAACAGCAGGGAACCCTTCTGCATCCCAACCTCCAGTCTCTACACCTGATGGCTTGGTATCTCTTGGGCTGAACTCGACTGATACTCTTTTGTCTCAGCCCGTTCGTTCCATTCTGGATGCCTCCAGGAAACCAGCCACTCTACAATGTTACCATCAAAAGTGGACGAGATTTTCTTCCTGGTGTCTTCTTCATCATCTTGACCCCACTTCCCTAGCAGTGGAGACGTTGTTGGATTATCTTCTTTCTTTGTCTGACTCTGGCCTGAAGTCCTCTTCCATCAGGGTCCACCTCAGTGCCATTTCAGCTTTTCATGAGCCAGTCCATGGAAAACTTCTTTCAGCTCATCCCCTGGTGTCCAGGTTCATGCGTGGGCTTTTCAATGTGAAACCACCTCTTAAAGCCCCTCCGGTTATCTGGGATCTCAATGTGGTTCTTTCAGCTTTAATGAAACCTCCATTTGAGCCTTTAGCTACGTCTCCTTTCAAATTTCTCACTTGGAAGGTTCTTTTCCTTATTGCTCTTACCTCTGCCAGGAGAGTCAGTGAGCTTCATGCACTGGTTGCAGATCCACCTTTTACGGTTTTTCACCATGACAAGGTGGTTCTGCGTACACATCCAAAGTTTCTCCCCAAGGTTGTTTCTGAATTTCATCTCAACCAATCTATTGTTCTACCGGTTTTCTTTCCAAAACCTCATTCTCATTCTGGGGAACAAGCTCTGCATACTTTGGATTGTAAAAGGGCTCTTGCTTACTATCTGGAGCGTACGAAACCCCACAGATCAGTTCCCCAGCTTTTTCTGTCCTTTGATCCGAATAAATTGGGACGTCCTGTTTCGAAACGTACATTGTCTAATTGGCTAGCAGCGTGCATTTCATTCTGTTATGCTCAGACCGGACTGACACTGGAAGGTTCTGTCACGGCCCATAGAGTCAGAGCAATGGCAGCATCTGTAGCTTTCCTCCGTTCCACTCCTATTGAGGAAATCTGCAAAGCTGCTACTTGGTCCTCAGTTCACACTTTTACATCTCATTATTGTCTGGATGCATTCTCCAGAAGGGATGGTCACTTCGGCCAATCTGTTTTACAAAATTTGTTTTCTTAATGGCCAACCTTCCCTCCATCCCTCTTTTTGTTAGCTTGGAGGTCACCCATCAGTCAAGAATATGCTGCCTGCTTGTCCTGGGATAAAGCACAGTTACTTACCGTAACAGGTGTTATCCAGGGACAGCAGGCAGATATTCTTGCGTCCCACCCACCTCCCCGGGTTGGCTTCTTAGCTGGCTTATACTAACTGAGGGACCGCGCGCCTCTGTCGGGCGGGAAGGCACTCGCGCGTGCGCGGTGCGGCCGAGCTAGAACTTTCTAAAAAGTTCTTAGAGTGCAATCACTCTAAAATTGTCCGTACCGGGGCTCCGTCGGTGCCGTCACCCATCAGTCAAGAATATCTGCCTGCTGTCCCTGGATAACACCTGTTACGGTAAGTAACTGTGCTTTACCGCAAAGACGTGCAGAGGGTCGAGTCGGTCCAAAGGATGGCCACCAGAATGGTCTCAGGGCTTAAAGGTCTCTCGTACGAAGCAAGACTAAACAATTTGCAGCTCTACACTCTCGAGGAACGCAGGGAGAGGGGAGACATGATTGAGACGTTTAAATACGTCACCGGACGTATAGAAGTGGAAGATAACATTTTCCTTCTCAGAGGCCCCTCAACCACAAGGGGGCACCTGCTCAAACTCAAGGGCGGGAAATTTCACGGCGACACCAGGAAGTATTTCTTCACGGAGCGAGTGATTGATCAATGGAACAAGCTTCCGGTACAGGTAATCGAGGCCAGCAGTGTGCCAGATTTTAAGAATAAATGGGACGCCCATGTGGGATCCCTACGTGGGTCAGGGCAAAACATTGGCTAATCTTAAGGGGAGGGTCTATAGAGTGGGCAGACTTGATGGGCCTTGGCCCTTTTCTGCCGTCATCTTTCTATGTTTCTAAAATGACGGAACATATATGTAAGCATGGATTAATGAGAGAAAGCCAGCATGGTTTTAGTTGAGGGAAATTTTTCCTCACCAATCTACTACATTCTTTTGAAGGAGTGAATAAACATGTGGATAAAGGTGAACTGGTTGATATTGTATGTTTGGATTTTCAAAAGGCATTTGACAAAGTACCTCATGAAAGACTTCTGAGGAAATTAGAAAGTCATGGGATAGGATGTAATGTCCTATTATGGATTAAGAACTGGTTGAAAGACGGAAAACAGAGAGTGGGTATAAATGGTCAATATTCTCAGTGAAAAAGGGTAAATAGTGGGGTTCCCTGGGGTCTGTGCTAGAATCGCTTCTTTTTAACATATTTATCAGTGATCTAGAGCAGTGTTTTTCAGCCGCTGTTCTAGTGTGCCGCGAGATGTTGCCTGGTGTGCCGTACGGTGCAGACACTGATTAGGCCTCAGGCCGGGTCCCGCAAGCGCTCCCATGAGACTCCCCCGGTCCCCGCTGCTGTTCAGTTTCGATCTTCTGCTCTGACGCAACCGGAAACAGGAAGTTGCAGCAGAGCAGAAGATTGAACACTGAGCAGCCGCGCGTGTGCGGCTCTTTGGGAAAGCGTGCATGTCACCGAAAAACAAAACCTATAAACTAAGGTGAGGCGAAGGGAGAGAGCTGGCTAAACAGTAGGATCGATTGGGCAGGCGATTGGTGGCTGCGGGGACCGTGCGATCGCTCGTGTTCCCGGCTCAAATTGGAAGGAGGGAGTGAAAGGGAAAAGGATTCTGGGCCAAGGGGATGAAGACGGAAAGAAAAACCCACAGCAGGAAAGAAAGGGAAGGACAGGCAGGTGAGCCAGATGCTAGAAGCAGGGGGGGGGGGGAAGAAAGAGGGAAAAAAGCTAGATGGGGTTGAAAAGAAGAGACACACTGGTATGGAAGAGGAAGATAGGGGAAATCTGGACACAGGAAGGTAACAGAAAGAGGGGAAATTATGTGCATGGGGCATAGGGACAGAGACATAAAGGGGACATGCCATGGGGATGGTATATGGACACAGGGGGGGGGGGGCAATGACAGATACATAGGGGAGATATTAGAAATGGAGAAAATAGGAGCACAGAAGCGAGATGGTTTGGGGGGATGGGACAGGGACCGAGCTCACAGGCTCCAGTGGCTTGCACAAATTACATTGTAACGTGCCATGAAAATAAGAGGGAGGAAGGTAGATAGATAAGCCACGTGAGAGGAGCTGAAGGGTAGTAGAAAGGAACAGATGGTAAAGGAGGGAGGGAAGGGTGGTTGTGGAAAGGAATAGGACAGACATTGAAGGAGGGTGGAGAGGAACAGACCCCGAAGGGAAATGTGGAAGACAGAGTGGGAAGAAGACAGATGCCAGACTATGGGGGAGCGGAGGGAAGAAGATGGGTGCTAGACCAATTGGGGGGGGGCGGGGGATGAAGGGAGAGGCACAGCAAATGGAAGACGTAGAGAGAAGACACACAGTGGATGGAAGGAATTGAATGAGAAGATGTGGAAAGCAGAAACCAGACAACAAAGGTAGAAAAAAAAATTATATTTATTTATTTATTTTTTGCTTTAGGATAAAATAGTATATTAGTTGTTTTGATAAAAATTTATAAACAAAGCCCTGCCAGCTGAACATCTCTTTCTCTAGTTCAGCAGCAGGAACTTTGATTTATAAGAAAGGAATAAGCTAAATATTACAGTACTAAGGCTTATATGGATGCAGCGGGGACGGTGACGGGGCGGTGAATGGGATGGCAGTGGCGGTGACGGGGCGGTGAAAGGGATGGCGGTGACGGTGACGGGGCGGTGAAGGGAACGGCTGTTGACGAAGAGCTACGTGTGTGTCTTTCTTCGATTCCAGCCAGAATATCAGCTTTGTGTTCAGCCAAACAGGCCCAGGTTTTACACTGAATAAAGTATTTTATAATTTTTCACAATTCTGTTTACTTAATATTTCATAATAAAGTAATTATAAAATACTTTATTTGTGTTTATTTGATTCCTATTCAAGAGAATTACTTTATATATAGTCAATATAGGCACAGAGTTAAATTTTTTAACATTTTCTAATGGTGGTGTGCCTCGTGATTTTTTTCATGAAACAAGTGTGCCTTTGCCCAAAAAAGGTTGAAAAACACTGATCTAGAGAGAGGGATAATTAAATTTGCTGATGACACAAAGTTGTTAAATCATGAGAGGATTGTGAAAAATTGCAAGAGGACTTTGTGAGACTGGAAGACTGGGCAACAAAATGGCAGATGATGTTTAATGTGAGCAAGTGCAAAGTGATGCATGTGGGAAAGAAGAACTTGAACAATAGCTATGTGATTCTGGGTTCTATGTTAGGAGTCTCTGCCCAGGAAAAGGAACTAGGTGTTTTTGTTGAGGATATGTTGAAACCCTCAGCTCAATGTTCGGCGGCTAAGAAAGCAAATAGAATGTTAGGAATTATCAGGAAAGGAATGGAAAACAAAGATGAAAATGTTTTAATGCTCGATGGTACGGCTGCAACTTGAATACAGGGTGCAGTTCTGGTTATATCTCAAAAAAGATATAGCGTAATTAGAAAAGGTACAGAGAAGGGTGACAAAAATGATAAAATGTTTGGAATAACTTCCTGTGGGAGATCCTGGCTGAGTTTTCCATGAACCCCCTTGTTCACCTTCATGCAAACAGCACCAACATGTGTGGAAAGTATAAGGAAAAACTTTTATTTCTTTACTTGGCTGAACCTGTTCACTTGCAGGCTCAGGGAAGGCACTTTCTTCATTCAAAATAAATAGCCCTTCTCCAGGCTCATGCATATAAGGGTAGAGTTCTTAAAATAATATTTTGTGCTTCCCTCAGCCACTCTGCTTTCACTCTCCCCTCATAAGTATTAGTCTTTTTCCAGAGCTTGTTATCAGCTTGTGACCTTTCTCTTGGAACTCTCGTGGAGAGTCTTTCTTGGGGCCTGTAGAATCCTCCTTTCACTCTGGGACCTCTCTGAATGATTCTCCTCTGTGGCAGATAAACACATCCTTGCTGAGTTCTGCCTCCTGACTCAGCAGGGTTATCTTGTTAAGGTGGCTCAGCACTGAGCTGTAAAGCCCAGTGTGGTCTGGGACATGTAATCCTCTCAGTCTTGGGCTAGCAGCCCCTTCAGTATGGCGGTGGAATGGTAGCATTAGTGGAAGATATCCCCTTACTCTTCTACACATCCCTATGAGAAAAGGCTAAAGCGGCTAGGGTTCTTCAGCTCAGGGGTGATATGATAGAGGTCTATAAGATATTGAGTGGAGTGGAAAGGGTAGGTGTGAATCACTTGTTTACTCTTTTCTAAAAATACTAGGACTAGGGGACATACAATGAAGCTACTAAGTAGTAGATTTAAAACAAACCGGAGAAAATATTTCTTCACACAATGTGTAGTTAAACTCTGGAATAGAGAATGACACGGTGACGGTTTACCCGCGGCCACCGCATTTAAGCCGCGGGTCACCGCCGAAAACGGGGAAGAAAACTAGCAGTCGCTGCGGTGACGGGGACAAGGCCATTCACCGACCGCGGAAA